>NC_058408.1:144912838-144990673 GCF_002201575.2 Neomonachus schauinslandi | reverse complement strand
ATTTAAAGTCCAACCCTGCTACACACACACACACACACACACACACAGCCCTGGAACAGCCAGAGGTCTAAGGATGTTCACAATATCTCCATTTCCCCAGAAGGATGAACCTTCTGAGCAGCTGCTTTTCTACAATCCTAGGTGGCATTTCACTCAGGAAAGAACCAGCAGGCACACTTCATACAAGTGTGAGCGTCCAGGATTCACAGTTACATCTGTCATTTGTCCCCTAATCTTGAGATCTCTACGGAGTATGACGGGGGTTGGTGAGTAGACACTCCTGCTTCAGAGATTAAATCAGTGTTGAACCCATTTGCCTCAAATTAGTGCTTGTCTAGGGCTGGGGGTTGGGATGTGATATCCAAGGGGTGCAGGGTTTCTCTGGGGGAAGATGACAATGTTCTAAAGTTGATTGTAGTGATGCTTGCACAACTCTGTGAAGCCACCAAATTGTACAGTTTAAATGAACAAACTGTATGGCATGTGAATTACATCTCAATAAAGCTCTTTGTTTTTTTTTAAGGTAGAAAGCTCAGATGTGAAATTCACTCCATCCCGTGTATAAAAGTGGAGCTCTCCGTCATCTCGGGCACTGCTTTACCTGTATAAAGAATGGGAAAGGCTGTTTGCTTCTTGCTTATATAAGGACTCGTGTGTGAACAGAACTCTCCTCTGCAAAACATCCAGTGTGTCTCTGCCGAAGAAGTCCTCATGGTTCTCCAAAGGCTGACACCTTTTCACTGACCTTTCTGCTCCTCCTGCACTTCTGGCCTCATCTGAGGTGACCTCGCCTGGGACATCTGGAGCATCCTTCTCAGGAACTGAAGGTAAGGTGGATGGGCCAGGCCCAGAGCTTCTTCTGGGACAATATAAAGAAAGCAATAGACGGTAAGAAGGGTATTTCTCTCCACATGTGACTGAAAAAGTCCATTTCCCAATTCAAGCTTTAAGCGGGTACTACCCCAAAATCCCTAGGGAAAAAAAAAAATCAGCTTCCAGCAGTCAATGGTTTTGAGATGCTTTTGGATCATTTAGGCCTCTCTGTATAAATAAATCCAGATTCAAAAGCAAAGGTATTTAGGCTCCGGAAAAAACATATGATTGACTCTAACCTATGACCCAAGAGCGTGGCCAGCCAGTAAACATTTCACGCTTTTCAGACACTTTGAGTGAAATGAATTGAAGAACACAGAGAGCGAACAGGACTCTGTCAGTGTCCAACAAACAGCTCCCAACTTCCACCCATTCCTCTCACCTTTTTCAGAATCTTAGCACATCCAGAGGTTGCAAGCAGGTAAATTTAAACATTTAGGCATAGAAAACCTAGCTTTTTTAAAAACCACCCATCTATTTGACTCTTAAAAACCGGGGTGGGCTTCCCTTTTGACATGGGCCCCACGTCCCCCTGGGAGTTTGTTCTTTTCTGTACCTTTCAGGGTGGAGCACTCCCAGAGCCAGGGTTTGGGGCTTCGGGTCCCGAAGCTCGTCAGGTTCCGGAGGTGGAGAGACTCGCAGCTTCCCGCCCCCAGCAGGAGTGGGGGGCTCAGGCCTGGGCTGCTCCTCAGCCAGCAGGTGCACGGCCGGGCTGGCCCCTCGCAGAGTGGCTGCATCCTCCGTGCCTGGGGCCCCAGCAGAGCAGCCTGCGTCCCCATGAGCAGCACCAGAGAACATCCTCATAGTACCTGTCTCGGGCTGGTCACCAGCCACACGCGCCCCAGTCTCAGCTGTGCTCGAGGTGACGTCACCCTCCGCTTCCCCAGCAGCTCCTGCCACCGAGCCGGGCTCTATGGGAGTGGCTCCTGCTGGCGCAGCCTGTAGCTCAGGAGCTCCACCTCCACACCTCTGCTCCCCCCCAACGGTGTCGGGGGTCCAGGGCTCACGGATGGCCTCGGCCACAGTCAAAACACCCCCATGGGGAGAAGATGCTGCCAGGGCAGAGGTGGACACTGGCATGTCACTCAGACCCCCTGTGTGAGCAAAGCCCCAGGAACCATCCTCTCTGGGTTGACTGTCGCCAGTGGATGTCTCCTGGGGGTAGATCCCAGGAGCAATTCTGTCTTCTGGAACCGAGGCCCCTTCTCGGTGGCTCTGGGGATCCACCTGGAAGCCCGCAGCTTTTTCCACGGGAGTCTCCTGAACAGCTGCAGGCAGGGAAGGACCCAAGGCTAGTTCCTGCTGGCCTCCGCCCTGCTGTGAGGGGGCCTGGCCTCCAAGCCCCAGCCCGGCCTCCCCAGCCCCCTCTGGCTTCTCACTCTCCTGCGCAGTCTGTGGGAAACCGGTCATCTCCTTCCCCACGCCAGCACCTGGCAGGTTTGGCTCTGTGGCTGGTGCCGCCAGACCCGGCGGCCTTCCTGGAGCGGGATCCTGGGGAACCAGACAGGGGAGCTCAGCCTCTGTAGGCAACTCTTGCTTCTTCTCCTTTGCATCCACCGCGAGTCCAGCAGGAAGGTCAGGGAGAGGGGCGATGGCCACTCCTTGAGCCCCATCTGGAGGCTTCTCTGGGTGTGGCCCCACGAGGTCCTGGCCCCTCACACTCCCCTCGGCTCCCGCCGCACTCTGGGGCCGATCAGCGGTCAGGGCTCTGAACACAGACTTCTCAAAGATCTTGGTGATGTGCTCCCTGAAGTCAGGGAACCCAGTGATCATGCCCATCTGCTTGGAGCTTGCGTCCACACCACCCGAGGCGCCCCTCCTCGGATCCTTGGAAGGCTCTATCATCCTCTCCCCGAAGCCCTCTGGCTCCTTTGCTGCTTCACCTGCCAAGCTTTCCTCGCTGGCGGGGCGCGCTGGCGGCCCACCAGGCTCCGGGTCTGCACCAGGAGCTCTGGCCTCCTCCTCCTCCTCCTCCTCCCCTGTCATCTGCTTACTCTTGGTCAGAAGCAGTGCCCTGTCCAGGTAGGGGATGGAGTCCGCAGGTCCCTCAGCATTTCCAGCTCTGGGGCTTCCACTGCTCGCTTGCACCACAGAGACCTCCCCGCTGGCCGCCCCTGGTTGTGAGAGAGGGGCAAGCAGGCCAGCGGAAAGCTTCATGGAGGTGGTATTTTCCAAGGCCGGCAGGGGCTCTTCTATGGGACAAGGGCCTGCCCCCTTCCCGGCAGCACCGTCGATATGCAGGTAAGGAGTGTCTGGAGTAGCCTCTTCTGGTGGCCCAGGTGGCAGGGGTTTCTCTGGGTTGGGGACAGCCTGGGCTGCAGGAATATCCACCTTGCTCCTGGGAATCCCCCCCAGCTCTCTGGCTGGTAACAAGGCCCCCTGGCCGCCGGCCAAAAGCTGCTCTGCTTGGCTTGGCTCACCCCAGGCAAAGGTAGAAGCTTCCTTCTCAGGGGAGGCGCGCTGCTCAGTCTGAAGGGAGCCACCACTCAGAGAAGCTTCTGCGGGCCCCTCCAGGGCCCGCTGCACCCCCAGGTCCCCTTCCTCAGCATCCCCAGCAGTCTCGGCAGCCCCACCATCTGCACCTCGATCCTCTGCCGCTGCGAAACTTCCAAGGAGCCTTGGGGCCTCCGCATCCGAGGCGGTGGGGTGCTCCATGTCCTTCTGTGGGGCCGGCATAGCTTGCTGCCTGCCTCCCTGCGTCTCCCCATACGCCTCTCTGTCTGGGGCATCCTGGCTGGGTGTGCCTCTAAGGCTGGCGGGCGCCGGGCCTGGCGGGCCGTGAGCCGCATCCGGGAGAGCGACTGAGTCAGGCCGACAAGGTGGGGTCCCCACTGTGTTCCCACTTGCCTTCTCTGTCTTACCCAACCCCTGGAGCGGGGGCTGAGCGTCAGCTGCTTCAGAAAGTTCTGCATCCCTGAGACATGCTTCTTCATGCTGGCTGCTGGCTCGCGACCCATCTGCCAGTTCCTGCTGGGACTTGTTGGGCCCCTGCTGTGCACAGCAACTCTCCTCTCTGCCCAAGTGACCTGCAAGAGGAGAGTCTTTTGAGGCCTCTGCTTCAGGCAGCAAGACTCTGGAAGGCAGGCTGTCACTGCATTCTCCCTCTTGCTCATTCTGCCCTTGCGCAGACAACTCAGGTCCTATTGCTGCTGACAGTTTTGGCTGCTCTGTCGCAGGACTCTCTGGAACCACGTCCCTGGGAGCCGAAGCGGGCGCATCAGACAGGCTGCCTTTGGGGAGCTCCCCATGACGTTCTGATCTGGAAGCTTGTTCCTCTCTCCCGCGAGTGGGCAAGCACACATCTGCCAGACGTTCCACAGGTAGGTGGGTTGGAGAAGCATCTGTGTCTAGGTTCTTAAAGCCTAAACCACCTGCATAAGTCTCTTTCTCATTTTCACACTGCTGGGGCTTCTCCCCAAGCATGTCAGACATGGATGCTTCTGGTTCTGATTGCAATGGCTGGAGACGGTTCTCAGAAGATACCGGGGGCCCCTCAGAAGCAGCCACTTGTGTCCAGTTTTCCCTTAGGCAGGACGGGTTTCCCTGCTGATCTTGCTCCAGGCTGAGCATCGTAAGCCCACAGTCCACTGCCAAATTCTCCTCCTCGGGGGAATATGGCCCATCAGCATGGATTTCCTGACCAGCTGCCTCACGCCCCAGCCCACAAGGTTGGCTGGGGGATGTCAGCAAGCCCTCCCCGACACAGCTGCTGGGCCTCTGCGCAGATGGGCGGCTCCTCATCTTTGTGTCAGATGGGCTCTCCGCCTCCTGGGCTTTGGGGATGACCTCTGCCGCAGGAGTTGACAGGAAACCTGATTTCTCAGTTTCTAAAGCAGGAAGATAGTCTATTCTTTCCAATCCCCCCGCGTCCTGAAGGGTGTCGGGACACTGGGTCTGCAATCCTGGCCCCTCCCAGGCAGCTTCTCTGGGAAGAATGTGTTCACCAGTTCCATCTGGCCCAGGGGGCAGGGCGAGATCCTTCTCGGGGAGCTTGTGCAGTGAGCCAGAGGCACGGACCCCATGGGCTTCTCCCATCATCCCACAGGTCACCGAGCTCCACACTGTGTCTTCTGATGGAGAGCCAGGCCGATCGGTGTGCCCGGGACCCTCCTTTCTGGGTGGCTGTGCTGAGTCAGTGCCGGAATGCACTTTGCTGTCCACATCTTGGCTTAGCTCTGAAACCTCCTCTTTTTCCACCTCCAGGCTGGGCTTGCAGTCTAAGGCCCCAGGTTGCTCTCCCCAGGGCTTCTCAGGATCTCTACTGTCAAGTGGCTCTGGGACTTCTTCCTGTCCCCTAGAGTTGGCCTCGGGTAGTCTGTTCTTCTCCTCAGCCACAGCTGGGCTTTCGGGGGTCATGGCTTCATCCTTTGACCCTAGTGAGCTTCTGGCCCCTTCGTCTGATACACTGGTTGGGGCAGGGGACAGTACTCCTTGTTGGATTTTCTGGTCCCTCATTGAGACCTCTCCCCTGTCGTCCTGGGACAAAGGGGCAGGACCCTCTGCACAGTTCCCTCCTAGACCCTCTCCCTCCCTTCTGAGATCGGATGCGAGCTTCTCCCGTCCTGCCAACCCTGCATCTGCTAACTCTTTGGCCAGATCCATAAGAACTGGCATCTCAGCCCCGGAAACCACCTCCCGGGTCAACCAGCTGGATCCTTCTGCAGCAGCAGAGGCCTGAGCAGCTGGTGATAAGGTGGAGCCTGAAGCTGGACGTGTGTCCTCCATCAGGGCTCGTGGGGAGGGCTCTGTGCTCTCGAGCGAAGCCCCTCCAGGCTGGTTGCCTGCTATGGAAGGGACAGCTGTGCTGGGCTCGCTTCCCGGGCCCCCTGCCTGCCAGCGACCCTGAGCACCGCCGGCCCCCACGGTCTCCTTCCCAGAGCCCCCGGCCCTGGGTGCCGGGCCAGGACTCTGTGAATCCCAGGGCAGCTCGACGTGCGTCAGATGGGCTCCCATTTGCTGCTGGCTGCTTTCCTGGGAATTTGTGTCGGCTTCCTGGGCAGCCCCTGCAGGGCCCCTGGTGGCATGGCAGGCCCCGAGGAATCCCGAGCTGGCGGCGAAAGCCTGAGGCGGCACCTCCACTTGGCATCCGTCTCTGCCTGAGGCTCCAGGGGCTGGCTCTGGTGGAGTCGGGGTCTCAGGTTTTGCGGGGCACTCCTCCAGGCCAGGTGAGCTCGCCCTGCCTGGCTGAGCGGCAGCAGGGGCCTGCGGGGCCTCTGGCACAGAAGCCGCCCCCTGCCTGGACTCTGCCAGGGGAAGGCCACCTGCAGCCTCATTCCCTTGGGACTCGAAATCACCAGGCTGGCCATCTTTTTCACACAGCTGTCCTTTCATCAGCTCTTGGGGAGGTGCTGGTGAAACCCCCGGCGACTGGTCAGTGCGGCTGGAGGCAGACAATGTGTGCCCGGCACTGGGGACGACAGCGTCCACGCTGCACTGAGTAGAACTGCCCCCTTCAGGGACGGACGCTTTTGGGGCCTCCCCACGGGCATCTGGGGAAGGTTCCCTCCTGGGGTGTTGAATGAGGGGCCAATCTTCAGGTGTTGCTACTGGGCTTGCCAAGCAAGCTTCCAGGGGGCCCTGGGCAAAGGGCATGGAGGCAGAGGGGCACTCCTGCTCCCAGGGCACTGGTGGGCGGGGCAGTGGAGAACCTTCTGGGCCTCTGGCTTCCTGTGGGCATTTGCTTGGCTCAGTCACCTCCGGGGACACAATGCACGGATCCAGGCTGGCAGCACCTTCAGACGCAGAGCAGGAGCCTCGGTGCCCGGCACTGCCAACAATGAAAACATTTGATGTTTCATTCATTCTCGTGGATGTGTGTCCAGAACCACATCACAGGCAGAATCACCCCCACCCTTTCCCCACCAAAGACCACAAAACACAGCATCCCCATGCAGCTCATTCCTCTCCATGAAGAGACCAAGCCCCCCCATCCTCCCCCTCCCATAACCCTTCACGTGCCCTTACTTTCTCCCAAAATCAATGCAGGGAATCTCAAACATTCAGCTTGGAGTTTTCCATGATGGTCGGTTGTGAACAGGGAAATATGAAAACATAGTCACAGTAGTCCAAAATGCAAGGAAATCAGAAAGTTTTCAATAGGTATAAATCATAACAGAGGGTTTGAACCAGTTCTGTGTAACTTACAAGGAGGTCCTAAGTACTTAATGAGGATCTTTAGATGTTTGGGGAAAAGGCACAAGTTGGCAAAGCCATGCTTTGAAATAAAGAGCTATTGTTGAGAATAGTTGCCTTGATTCTTTAATTCAACATGTGGTACTGTGAGGGATGTCATCCAAAAATCAATTCTGTTTAGCTATGGAATTCCTGCATGTGACCTATATATAAAATTCTTGGGAGCTGAATTACCTTCATACCTGTATTTGTCTTAACTTGAACTTACCTAGCTGGACAGCATGTAAAGCAAAACTATGGGAATTTAGGGGAACGTGGCTCAGAATTACGGATTTGCTGTAGATAACCAGCTATCCAGGTACTGTAAAATAGTTTATCACCTGCCATATTTGGACTGGGGTTTTCAATTCTGCATAGTTTTCATTAAATGCATTTTTTAAATTTTAAAATAATATATGGCCAATACAACATTTTGAAAATGTAGAAAAAAACATCTCCCACATGCTTGCCATTTGAAGTGTTCTGGTGAATTTCCTTTTTTTTTTCTGCACATTTTGTTAAAGGATGCAATTTTATTATTTTTACATGGATGTGATTCTATGTCCTCGTTATGATCATATGTCTTTTAGCACCAAGAGAAATTGCACAAGACAAAGTTAACAGAAGTATGGTTTTTCTAGGGCTTCTACCATGTTCTTTGAAATTATTTTAGGGAAAAAATAATAAAACTATTATAGGAAGGAAAATCTATGGAACGCTCTTGCAACTGTTAGTATATATACATTGACCTATTCACAGATCCACAGTGTTCTGAATGTGACCAGAGAAAAGATTCTACTCTGCACGTTCACTACCAAAATTCTAGCTTTTGAATGCAAGGCAATGCATATACATTCATTTATCAGGGATGCATACAGTGGCAAGGTGAAATACATTCCTGTTAAAATTTAGAAATTGAATTGTGTCCCCCTAAAATCCTTATGTTGCAGTCCAAACCCCCAATGTGACTGTATTTGGAGATAGGGCCTTTCAGGAGGTAAATAGGTTAAATAAAGTCATAGGAGTTGAGTCCTAATGCAATCTAAGTGGTGTCCTAATAGGAAGAGGAAGAGACACCAGGAGTGTGCCACACAGAGAACAAGCCATGAGGGACACAGCAAGAAGCCAACATCTGCAAGCCAAGAAGAAAGGTCTCATCAGAAACCGACCGAGCCGGCACAATATGGGTATATGGGTACTTATTGTACTTTCTCGCAACATTTTGAGGTTTCAAATTTTCCAAAATGAAAGGTTGGGAAAATAATCCGTATTGCCTCCAAGAATACACACTTCCAAGGAGGGAAACTGGACACTTGTGTCCCCCCAGTTCATATTCATGTGTTGAAACCTAATCCCCAAGGGGATGGTATTAGGAGGTGGGGCTTTGGGGAGGTGACTTGGTCTTGAAGATGGAGTCCCCAAGCATGGGATTCGTGGCCTTATAAACAAGTCCCCAGAGAGCTCCCCTGTCCCTTCTGCCTTGCAAGGACACAGAGAAAAACCATCCGTCTATGAACCAGGAAGCAGGCTCACACCAGATGGAATGCGCTGGCACCTCCAGAACTGTGACAAACCAGTGGTTTATGCCCGGAGTCTCTTACCCTGACTCCATTCCAGCCTCTCTCCAAGCCCCTCACCTATGAAATGTACTGGGCATCTTTGAGGGGGTGTGTACGCATCATCAATACACCAAACATCCTCATGTAATGCCTGTTCCCGCACATTTGACACACGAATGATCTGCCTGAGGCACTGAAGATATTCAAGAGGGACCCAAGAAAGAGTTGGCTACTGTCTCAACCACATTTGTATTCTCAGACCCACAAGCAGAGCTGACAAGGGCAAAGAAGAGAAAACTCAGAGGGGAAGTTATACAAATCCCTTTAATCCTCAGCTGGCCACAAGGACGGCTGCACCCAGAAAGCCGTGGCCCAGCGCTGACGGCCGCGTGGGGAACCACCCCCGGAAGCACCAGGCTCGGGAGGGCTCCCAAGCCACAGCGCTGTTGGATTGTTCTGGAACCAACCACTCTGCATTCCGCAGCTGGCCAGTTTCCTTTTTACAAGCACTTTACATTTTGTGTCCCACCCATTAACTCGGGGTCACAGCACTTAGCAGTTAGTGAGATTAATGGTGTATAATTCAGAAATGAAGTGCTTCCCACATACGTCTGCTTGCTCCAGAGGCGCAGAACACAGCCCCCTCCACGTGGGTAAGAAGACAAATAAAACCACTTCCTTGTCCCTGCCTCTGACTGGAGCTGCCAGCTTAGGGGGACTGTGGGGCTTCCCTTCAGGCGGAATGAAGTCTTTATCATTTGGGGACACATTCACTCAATTCGGGCAGCTTGAAAACCTGTGGGTCTTATCAGAAAACAACCAGGAGCAAATTCCCACCGAGTCTGAGGCACACGACTCTCCCCCCACATAAAAACCCTGCTTGGTTTATTTAGCATAAGCTGAACACCAGCAATTTCTTTGATTGCCCATCCGAAGCAATTTTTAAAACCAGATTAAAGCCACTTGTCAGAAGCAAATTTGCCTAAGGGCAGGAAAAATCCTAAGAACTGATCCGTGAGGGCTCTGCATTAATTGAAGCTTACATAATGTCCTTTTGTGCTTCAAGATTGTATCAAAATGTGTGGGATGGAGATGCTGCTCAGAATCCAAAGGCCAGCCCTTGTGTGCTTGGCTACGCAGAACTCTCAATGGAAGGTTTTCAGCCTGTAGGGGGCACTGCCTTTGAGTTGAGGTTGTAGGATGAGTCTGGATACGGTCTCCTTGGTGCAGACCACACACCCCCAGCACAAGAAAGGGTGAAGCATAGGGTAAAGCAACCTGGAAGAGAGGTGATTTGCTGCAGCAAAGTTCTGAGCAGACAACAGAGATGCCCTCCCCACTACCCTAGCTGGAGACAATCACATCCAGATGGGCTCCTAAGTGCACAGTTCTGAAGACGTACACTTGAGCCAACCAGGAATGTTTGGGGAAGGAGCCTGGTTGAGAAAAAACAAGCATGGCCCCTGAACTACCAGGCTTCAAGGGAACCAACAAAACCATAAAGCAGAATCGTCGGATGGAGAGTTGCCACATATTGAGCATTTATTAAGGCCAGGCCCATGCTAAGCACTTTCCAGTTATGATTGTATCTAATCCACTCAGTAGCTCTGCAGAGTAGATGGCCCTTATTGCACACACATAGAAATATCCCCAGAGAGGTTTAAGACTGGACCCAAGGTCTCAGAGCTCCCGAGGCAAAGCAAGCTCAAGCCCCGCACTGCCTGGCTCCGGGCCCTGCCACCTCCCGCTTCCCTCTACTTGCTGGCCCCACCCCTTCTGGATGGGCACTACAGGCTCTTCTCCCACTCACTCTGGTTGCATCATTCCATTTTCCAGTCTGCAGCCTGAGCAACATGGCTTAGAAATAAAAGCCTAATCCCGTCACCCTAGTGAGAAGACTCTTCGGTGGCTTCACTTTGCCATCAGCTGTGGCCCCAACCTACCTTTCCTGTCTCATCCCACTTGGACCTCTCCATCAGTGCATCTGCCTGGAGCCCGGAGCCCTCCTACTCTTCCCCAGCAGGTCTCAGCCCTACTCATCACTTGTCAGCAAAGCCTTCCTGGCCTGGCCTCTGGGATCAGATCTCCTTTCACAGGACCCCTGGTGATGGCTGTAGTCACAGTTGCCATCAACATGGATTGATGATCATTCCCTCCATTGGAGTATAATGAAGACTGAGTCTTGTCTCTTTTCAGTATTGTTTCCCCAGTGTCTAGCATATAGTAAATATTGAATATATGAATGTATGAGTAGATGGATGGGTGGATGGATGGATGGATGGACGGATGGATGGATGGATGGATGGATGGATGGATGGGTGATTGGTGGATGGGTGATTGGATGGCTGAATGGCTGGATAGATGGATGAATGGTTGGTGGATGGATGGCTGGTTAGAGGGATTGGGTGATGGATGGTTGGATGAATGGACAAATGGATGGTTGGTGGGTGTACGGTTGGATGGATGGATGGATGAATGGTTGGTGGATGGATGATTGGGTAGATGAATGGGTGGATGCACAGATACAAGTGAACACATTTGTGTTCTAAATATTCTAATTCTAGAATTTAGAATCTAAAGATTCTAAATATGCAGAAATGCTCCCAAATCATGGTTGTTTGATGTGACAATTAGGAAGGTTCTTTTCTTCCAGACAATTTCAGCATTCTGGTACCTATTTAGTCCAAATTCTTCATTTTACTGATGAAGATACAGAAAAATGAGGCTCAGAAAAGGCAAAGTACTTCTGTTTAAATGCTTCTTCAAAAGAAATGAGGTCAAGGCAGCACTTTTCAACCACAAGTCCCTGTGCACACTGGTGGGTAAGATGAGTTAGGGGGTGCGCTGTAAGAAATTTGTTACTAATTATAAAGTACCGAAGTCTGTGAATGATTGGTTATTTTCATAAATTAGTGTAATTGAAAAAGATTAGAAGATTTCCCCACATAACATCACCACTGATGTTACTCATTGCATTCCAATGTTCTTTCTGGAAAATGAAAGCAAGCGGTAGAGAGAGATCCTGTGAGTTCTGTTGCAGCCCTGGAAACCTCCAGTCCTAATACACTGTTACCAGTTGGGGCAGCTGCAGTGGTGATGAGGGGGCTCAGGGCTGGGGGCGGTCCTCAGCTGCATGGGTTCCTGCCGTGGCCCACACATTCAGGGGTTTTATGACACAGCTGAGCTCTCAGAGAAGTATAACAGTCTGCCCTATTCTCCCTTAGGGTTATCTCCCAGGAAGAAGTGAGACTCCTCTGGTTGGTGTGATGGGGAAAGCAGCCCCAATGGGTACAGTTTCCACACAGGTGGGGGTTAAGGTGCTCTAGGTCACTGAGATAAGAAGTGCAGTCCTTTCATCCTCCCCCCAGCTGCCTGCCAGGTGACAAGCTCACTGGAGCTGGCCCTCCCCAGCCTTCGCAGCACCCTGCACTCATCCGCAGCCTGGCACTGGGTGGGGAAGTTTAGTTCAGGGGGCAGTATCAGGAACCCCATTCTGACTTGTCTTCCAGTCCACGCTTGCTGTTGATAAAGCTGGCTTTCTTCTCCTTGCAGACTCTGGTGCCAATTTCATGATTGACTCAGAATCTGGTGGGAAGGGATATGATGAATTAGCTTCCCAAACCCCAAGAGCAGTTTAGGATGACTGTGGTGTTTTGTTTCTCCCATACGTTTTCAGGACTCGCCAAAATCTGATTTAACCCTTGGGCCATGTTGTCCATGTGACTTTTCTTCAGCAGAAGGAAGGCTGAGACCCCAACCAAAGAAAGAAAACTAAACTCCAAAATGTTTTCAGGTCTTCCAAACATGGAATCAGAGTAAACCTGGTTAATCTGGGGACCGTGTAGATCTTCACAATGACACAGTTAAACTGCTAATCACCTAATTGACTCACTGTCTTTATTCTTGCCCTTTGCTTTGTATTTTTCTCTCTGTGAATCATAAGTCTGGTAACCAAGTGCTCTAGGGTTATACATAACTATGACTCTTGGAGGTATTCTACTCTCTATGAAGATGCCCACTTCCCAGTTTTTCTTTCTTTCCCTTTTCCATCTCAAACTAGGAAGACTGCCTAAGAAGATAGTCTCCTCAAGAACTTGATATATGAGGGCCACCTGGGTGGCTCACTCGGTTAAGTGTCTGACTCTTGATTTCGGCTCAGGTCATGATCCCAGGGTCGTGAGATCAAGCCCCACGTTGGATTCCGTGCTCAGCACAGAGTCTGCTTGGGATTCTTCTCTCTCTCCCTCTCCTTCTGCCCCCTCACCCTCGCCATACATGTGCTCTCTCTCTCAATAAATAAGTAAATAAACAACCAGGAGCAAATTCCCACCTCTTTAAAAAAAGAGAGAGAGGGCAATCCTCTCGGGTCCCTTCCCTCTTTCCCCTCCCTCATTGGGAGCTTTGTACTATCGCTCAATAAACTTTGCTTTGCTGCCCACCAAAAAAAAAAAAAGAGAGAGAGAGAGAACTTGATATATGATTGGGCCAACTATGATAGATCATTCTGGATCACTTATTAATGACTAACAGGAGTTATGTAGGATATGACCTCTATTTTTACATTTCTATGAGGAGCCTTTAAATACTAAACTCTGTATTTCTCATAATACGATTTTTAGATGTGCAAGAACGTTTTCCCTGGTCTTTAGATGATATAGGAAGCACTAGATGAAACATAGTTAAACAAGTTTCTTTACTGCAGGACTTCTCAGTGCCTTTGAGATACCGCCATACATTGTGAATCAACAAGAAGATATTGCACAGTGTTTTCCAAACTTGGTGTTTCTCAAAAATCTTCCTCTGCCCCTTTTTCTGATAGAGCATTTAGTGAGACTGATGTGCCACCCACAGAACATAGGATGGAACGCATAGCCATATGTCAAAGGAAGATTTGGTAAGGACATTTCGGCTGTCCTTTAGAGAACTAGAAGGATAGTTCTCAAAACACACTATCAAAGCACCCCCTGTACTCACCTCTCACCTGCTCTGGGAACAGAATATGCCTGTAAATCAGGAGCATGTGAATAGCTCTTTTGTGCTTCAGAGCAAGGCCAGCTGAGGGCTCTGCACATAGGGAGTTCTTTCCCCCTCCATGATAATATCCCCTAATTCTCCTCTGCAATGAGAACCCCTAATTCCGTCCATCATGGGATTCCCCCCTTTCCCTCCTCCATGGTAAAACCCCCTTCCTCCCCTGAACAGTGCCGACCCCGTCACCTGCCTCTGTGGAGGACCCCCCCCCCCACGCACCTCCCTCCACGGAGGGATTCCCTCCCTGAGCTGCATGTGCTCCCTTTTTTATTCTCCTAAAGCCGGTGTGCAGACTGTCTCTCAGTACCTGTGTGATATATTTGTTCACTCACTCATTTTCCCGCTGGGTATGACCTCCTGGAAGTTAGAGGGAATTTACCTCATTTATTTTTATATCTTGGTCTAGCACTGGTACCTACTCTGCCGAATGAATGATTGAAAGATGGAAGGAATATAGAAATGAGGAGTAATTTTTTTAACTGACACAAAAAACCCCTTACTTCGGTTAACTCCCGTGCAGTGAGATGCATTGCCTATTCCAGGGACTTTGGGAAAGGATTTATGTTCTAAGTGATTCATGCAGAGGAAAGAATTCTCAAGTTAATAAAGAGAGGGAGATTGCCAAGTCTCAACAACTAATCCTGGTATTTCACAGAGAAAGGCACCTCCTCAGAAACTTCTTGGCCATCCCAGCAGATTAGGTCCAATCTACACACGCGGTCCTAATTTGCCCAAATGATGCTTCCTGCACAGAGGCTGAGGAGCCCACTGACCTTGGCAGCCCTGTCAGACTCAGCTTTGTATTTTTTATCCAGTTTTAACTCTTTCCTCTGCTCATTCTGTGCCAGAAAAAACAAAGACCACAATGCTTGTGTAACCCATGCAATAAACAAGAGGAAAATTCTGGTAGGTTCTAAAGAGTTATGGGGGAGAAGGGCGTATATGTGAGGGAGTGGTAAAACCCCAAAGTATCCTTATTATTCAGTGTGCGCTCTGCCACATGGATTATATGGCTTCAAGGTCAAGGTGTCAGTCCACTTGTGACAATCCATTATCCAGCATAGTGTGTGTGTGGGGGGGGGGTGGTGGAGCACAGGCATCTGAATTCCAAGGAAAATTCAAAAAACTGTCTTCTAATCAATTTTTTCAGCATCTGTTTTGTGGGGTCTAAAAGACAGTTGGAATGACCCAATTTTGCGGTTCCCAGCCTGATTGCTAGAAGGGGCTGACGGATTGTTGCACACAAGAGCTCCCCAGAGTTGGCACAAATCCACATCCCTTTCTGGGTGTCACTCATTTCTGTCATTGTCTTGTCTTTCAATGCATCTAGCTACTGTCATGACCATATACCAATTCGTTTAAATACATTTCTTTTTTTCTCTTCTCTTCTTTTCTTTTTTCCTCTTTCTTTCTTCTTTCTTTCTTTCTTTTTTAGTGAGGGAGAGAGAAAGAAGCAGAGGGGCAGAGGGAGAGAATGAGAGGATCCTTAAGCAGACTCCCTGCTGAGCGCGGAGCCTGACAGGGGGCTCAATCCCACAACCCTGAGATCATGACCTGAGCCAAAACCAAGAGTCAGTCGCTCAACCGACTATGCCACCCAGGTGCCCCTTTCTTAATTTTTCTTTTGGTCACACATCTGCCTTTATCATAAGCAGCCAGTGGGACACTTCCAGCAATAATAATAATAATAAAAATTAATTTACAGAAGCAGGAATTCAGTGAAACCACCAGGTTGGAACCCTTGGGAGCTCATACGTAGATGCCAATCCAGAGCAGGCAGGAAGAGGACTCCAAAGCCTATGAAGTGTGAGGGCACCTAGGAGATGAGGAGCTCTTTGTAGATATCCCAAGTGTACTTGGTGGAGGTAACCTCATAAATGAAGAACCAGGCAGTAAAGAACATTCCAATGGCCAAAAGCACCACGGTGAGATGGGGGAGGAGAGCCAGGTTCACTGGGCTGGTGTATCTGCTCATGGCCTCGAGCTCCATTTCACCAAGCACAGGGTCATCCACCGCTCTACCACCAGCAATATTTTCTTAATTTTAAGTTAGATCCTACTACTTAGCCACAGAAAAATGCAAGCAGTGGTTTTTGTGTGCCTAGGTTATGGTAGTATTTTTATTTTGTTTTGACATCAAGAAAGAACAAATGGCTGTAAACATATTTTTGTTAATATTCCTTCTTGATAAGACTTCTAATGTGTATTAAAACCATCTTCCTGCCTTCATCAACACGGTAAAAGCAGGAAACGTATTGGAATCTTCCCTTGATGACTAAAAAATCTTTCAAAGAATTTGGGGCATTCCCTGAACAAAAAGATGTCACCAATGTCACCTATGTGAGGCTGAGCTCATGTGTACTGAGCTCAAAAATGTGCTAGTCACAGGCCTGTTTTGTTGAGATTTGCCTCTCTATAATCCCACTGGCCTAAATGTGTATGGGGTAGGGGGAGGTGATGAGTCAACATCACCGAGGGGCCAAGTGGTTCCATGTTAAAGACATAAAAACCATCCCAGGCTCCTTTCCAACATGAACACAGCTGCAGTGATGATTTGGGAAGATTAACTCCTGTCGAAGTTGGCATTTGAGGCCACAGGAAGAAAAGAGACTAGAAGTGCTCTTGAAAAGGAAAGAAAAACAACTCTTGCACGTGGCATCCTCTCTCTTATTAATATTTTTTTTCTAGAAGTGTCTCCCCACCTTTCCCAAAATAAATGCCAGGTTTTTTGCTGCACTTCCATTTAAAACCAGAGAAAGAAACTTGATACAGGTGGCTTTTTGGTCTTTTCAGAGAGCTTGGGTTGGGAAGTGTCATATAAAGAATTATTAACACAACAGGGGATGGGGCTAATGGGGGATTGGCTGCTACAGGAGACACAAGAAACAGAGGCCTGTGATCCCTGGAGATGAACAGCAACAGAGTAAGTGTTGCTCTTACCCTAGCTAAGGCCTGGAGGAAGCAGCACAGGAAGATCCTGAGACTCTCCCGGACTTGAGGGGATGGAGCTGGGCATCTGCGTGCCAGAGAAGAGGAAACTGGACAAAGCCAGAACTCTGGGGATATCCAAGTACTGATCAGCATGTATATGCACAAATATCACCTGAGACTAGGTTCAGACCACCTGAGAGGTTTATAGGGAAGAATCCGTAAAGCTAACACAGGGCTGGGAAAAGCTCTTGTTCCCACCAGCCACAGTGGAAAACCTATAATTCATGGGACATCTGTTAGAGTACTAAGAAGAGCCTTGCCTCAGTAGTGGAAAACACGACCCGTGGGCTAACCACTGCTCTGATCCCACCTAATGAAGCCCCAAAAGGATGAAGCTGTTCCAAATAACTGAACTGCATCCCAGAGCAAAGTTCAAGAATATTTATAAGAATACAAAAATATCCAGAATCCAAAAGCATAAAGCCCACAGTGTCTGGAATGCAAAGAAGCAGGAAAGTATGACCCACAATGAATAGAAAGCTCAATTAATCAAAACCAGCCCAGAAATTAGGCAGATTATAGAATTAGTACACAAGGACTTTTTAAAACGCGTTATAACTGTGTTCCATGTATTCAGGAGGTTAGAGGGAAGATTGAGCATGTTAAGTACAGACATGGAAGCTATAAAGAAGATCCAAATCAGGGGTGCCTGGCTGGCTCAGTCAGGGGAGCATGCAATTCTTGATCTTGGGGTCATGAGTTTGAGCCCCACATTGGGTGTAGGGATTACTTAAAAATAAAATCTTAAAAAAAAAAAATCCCAATCAAACATGTCGAGATGAAAACTCTAACGTCTAAAATGAAAAACACACTGGGTGGGATTAGTAACAGATTAGTCATTACAGAGAAAAAGATTAGTGAACCTGAAGACATAGCAATAGAAACTGTTCAAAATGAAACACAGAGAGAAAAAGAAAAAAAAAAACAAAAAACAGAGCATCAGTGAGTTGTGAGATAACTTCAAGCAGCCAAGTATATGTGTAATTAGAGTCCCCACACAGGGAGGGTGATTTTTAAAAACTATTTGAAGAAATAATGGCTTAAAAATTTTCCAAAAATGATGTAAACTATAAACCCGCAGGTACAAGAATCTAACTCTAAGCACAAGAAACAAGAAGAAACTTACACCAAGGCACATCATAACCAAATTGCTTAAAACCAGTAAAAACATGAAAAATGTTAAAAGCGCTGGGAGAAGAAAGGACAGAAGAACAAAAGAAAGGGTGGCAGAAATTTTTGTTGGAAACCATACAAGCTAGAGTGCAGTAGGGCAATATCTTTCAAGCAGTAAAAGAAAAAAGAACTATCTACCCAGAACTCTTTGCCCAGCAAAAACATCTTTCTAAAATACAGGTGAAGATTTTTTTTTCCAGACATTTAAAAGCTAAGAAAATTAATCACCAGCAGACCTATCTTTCAAGGAATGTTGAAGGAAGTCCCTCAAACCAAAAGGAAATAATACCAGATGGCCATCATTATCTACACAAAAAAATAAAGAACAGCAGACATGGTGACTGTGCAAGTAAATAGAAATTCTTTTTTCCTCATTATGTAAATCTCCTTTAAAAGATAATTGGCTATATCAAGCAAAAATAACATATATCGTGGGATTTGAAATATATACAGAAATAAAATGTATGACAACAAAGCACAAAGGCCAAAAGGGAAGAAATAGAAGTATTCTGTTGTATAGGGCAAGACTCTTCTAAATGTACATGAAATTGTGCAATATCACTTGAAAGCAGACTGTATCACATTAAAGATGTATAGTATCGATCCTAAAGCAACCACCTAACACAAATAGTCGTGGCTAATAAATTAAAAGGGAAATAAAACAGAATCATAAAATAATGACTTTTTCCAAAAGAAGGCAAAAAAGGAGGGTAAAAGGGATGGAGAAAACAAATAATAAGACTGGAGATTTAAGTCAACCATATTAATAATCACATTAAATGTAAATGTTATAAACACTTCAGTTAAAAGGCAGCAATATTCAGAATGGATGAAAAAAGGAAGACCCAACTGTAAGCTGTCTACAAGAAAAGTATTTCAAATTTTGCTTAAAAACACAGATAGATTAAAAGTAAGAGAATGGGGGGGGGGTTCTACTGTGAAAATACTAATGAAAGGAAAGCTCCTATGTCTATATTATATCGGACAAAACAGATTTTGCAGCAAGGAATATTACCAGCCATAAAGAAGATCATTATAATGATAAAAGGTTCAAGTCATCAATAGGACAAAAACATTCTAAAAGTTTATTTAATAACAGAGCTTCAAAATACATAAAGCAAAAACTGATGAAAAAAAAAAAAAAAGAAATGGCCAAATCCACAATTATAAACTGATAGTTCCATACCCCTTTCTTGATAATTGAATGAGCAAGCGGATAGAAAATCAGTACAGATATGAAAGACCAGAAGAACACTATCAAGCAACTTAACCCAATTGCTATTTATTAAATACTATCCATTAGTGGCAGCATTACATTCTTTTCAAGTGCAAATGACACATTTACAAGGTAGACCATATTCTACCCATTTTTAAAAGGTCTCAATAAATTTTAAAAGATTAAAATTATTCAAAGTATATCATCTGGCTGCAATGGAATTAAATTAAAAAACTAATAACAAAAGATAACCGGGGGCTCTTGGGTGGCTCAGTTGGTTAAGCGTCTGACTCTTTGTTTCAGCTCAGGTCATGATCTCATGGGTCATGGGATGGAGCCACATGTGGGGATCCATGCTCGGTGGGAAGTCATGCTCAGTGGGAAGTTTGCTTGAGATTCTCTCCCTCTGCCCCTCCCCTGACTCATGTGCACACGTGCACACACATTCATGTGCACGCGCTCTCTCTCTCTCATTAAAATAAGTAAGTAAATCTTAAAAAAAAGAAACATATCTGGAAAATCCCCCAAGTATTTGGATATTAAATAATATACTTCTAATAGCCCGTGAGTCAAAGAAGAAATTAAAAGGGAAATTAGAAAGTATTTGAACCAAATGAAAATGAAAACACAAATATCAAAATGTCACATGTAGTTAAAGCAGGATTTAGACTTTCAGTGCACTAAAACACCTATATTAAGAAAAAAAAAGGTCTCAAATCAATGATCTCAGCTTCTACCTTAAGAAACTATAGAAACAGGGGCGCCTGGGTGGCTCAGTCAGTTAGGTGTCCGACTCTTGATTTCAGCTCAGGTCATGATCTCAGGGTCATGAGATGGAGCCCCACATGGAGCCTGCTGAAGATTCTTTCTCTCCCTCTCCCTCTGCCCACTGCCCCCCCCCAAAAAAAAGAAGAAAGAAAAAGAAACCACAGAAACATTTGCACAACATTGAACTGTACTCAGAATTGGTTACGATGGTGAATTTTATGCTATGTATTTTTTTTTACCACAATAAAAAATCATTTAAAAAACCAACAAGTAGCTGTGTGTAAAAGAAACCAGACACCAAAGTATATATGCTGTTTAACTCCCCTTTATGTGAAGTTCAAGACCTGGCAAAACTAATTCATGATGGTAGAAGTCAGAACAGTTGTTATTCTTGGGCTGGGTATTGACTGGGAAGTGACAGGAGAGAATTTTCTGGGGCGACAGGAATGATCTAGCTCTAGAGCGGGGCTTGATTATACAAGTGTATAGGAGTGTAAACATTCATCAAGCTCTCAGCTTCATACTCTTACAGAATGTATCTTATACCAATGTAAAAAGGTAATTGAAAAAAACAAAACTATGGAGACAGTAAAAAGATCAGTAGTTACCAGGATTTGGTAGGGGAGGGGGAGGGGAGGAATGAAGAGGTGGAAACAGATTTCTTAAGTCACTGAAACTATTCTGTAAGATATTGCAATAGTGGGTACATGGCATTATGTGTTTGCCAAACCCACAGACTGTATGGACAACACAAGAGTAATGCTTAATGTAAACTGTAGATTTTAGTTAATAATAATGTATCAATATTGGTTCATTAACTGTAATAGATGTACCAAACTAATGCAAAATGTTAATAATAGGGCAAACTGGGGGTGCCTCTGAAGTATCTGACTCATGATCTCAGCTTAGGTCTTGATCTCAGGGTCGCAAGTTCAAGTCCTCCATTGGGCTCCATGCTGGGCACAGAGTCTACTTAAAAAATAATAATAATAATAATGATAGGGCAAACTGTATAGGAGGAAGGGGGTATATAAGAATTCTCTGTACTGCTCAATCTTTCTGTAAACCTGAAACTGTTCTAAAACATAGTCTATTATATATTTAAATGTACCTTATAAAAATATTTATATTAATATAGTTTAAATATTTAAATATATTGTATATTAACGTGTATGTTAATATATTGTTTGAATATATTTAGATATTTAAATATTTATAAATATGTATGTATATACACACACAGCTATCACAATCAATAAAAAACTCGAAAAATGAGAAAGGCCTGAGGGAAACACTAATATTTTAAGAGCAGTTGTCTATAGATGGTGAGCGCATTGATTTTTTCTCCCCTCACTTTTCACTTTTCTGTATTTTCCTTTTTTAAGAGATTTTTTTTTTTAAGACTTTTTATTTATTTATTTGACACAGAGAGAGAGAGTGAGAGAGAAAGCACAAGCAGGGGGAACGGCAGGCAGGCAGAGGGAGAGGAAGAAGCAGGCTCCCCGCTGAGCAGGGAGCCCGATGCGGGGCTCGATCCCAGGACGCTGGGATCATGACCTGAGCCGAAGGCAGCCACTTAACTGACTGAGCCACCCAGGCGCCCCTGTATTTTCCAAATTGTGACAAAAAATGGGATATCATCTCAGGATGGAAAAATACTCCTCCTCTCCTCTTTTTAAATGCTCTGTTGAAACCAGATGAGCAGAAAGCAGACCCACACCTAATTCAGTGCGTGACCTTCTTTTTCAGCCCGTGTCACAAGTTGGGGAGCTCACTACCCCCCTCCTTTCTGTGTTTACTTCCTGCCAGAGATAAATAATGAGTCAGAAGCAGGACTGGCGGGGCGGAGGCTGCCCCCGGCTCTGCCTGACACGCCTTGCCTTGGCAGGAGCTCCTGAGTGGATCTGGAACTTTGCAAAAGTTTGTTAGGAAGGGACTGATTACTACCGCATCGGGGACCTGGGGCTCGTTCATTAAGAGCTGGCCCCAGACGCTGCTCATAAAACAGATCTTTTTGATTTTTCTTTTGTCTGGGTCTGAGAACGGACCTTGTTTACAGGGAAATTAAATTTTAAGGACAGATGGGGGTTTGCTTTCTAATTATGGAGCCCACAACACAAATGTTTTCAGACACCCGTGGGAGCTCAGCATAATGGCTCTGAGCCCGGGCTTCCGGGCAGCACCAAACCCAGCCGGATTCCAGTCCCCACCAAGTCAAGCTTTGTCTGTGTGGGGGGCACGTTTCTTCACCTCCCCGAGCCCCAGCTTCCTCGTGGCCTTCTGGTCATCTGTAGGCGTCCACCCTGAGCAGTGGGTGAGCTGTGGATTTCGGCCCTGGGTCCCGCACCCCCACGTGCAGGTGACTCCGTGGCAAGCAAGGCTCAGGGAACATCCTCGCCCAGCCTCTCAAGTCCACTATTTCATGTTTCAAACTGTCTTTCTACCCTTCCCTAAGCTGCTGCTCCCCAAACGCCAAGGATTTCTGTGCTAAGTGAAAGTTTGTATATTTGAAAAAGCCAAGAGGTTGAGCTTTAATGAAGATGCTCCATCCCCTTTCCCAGACTTAAAGAAGTTCTGGAATTCTCTACGTAAGAGCCTAGTAAGTCGATCCCTTCCTAAATTCTGTATTCCCTCTAGCTCCGTAATGATGACAGCTCTTCTCTCTGCCTGGAACCGTCTCCTTTCCCCACAAAGCCCTATTTGTGTTTGGTTTTGAAGACCCAACGGCAAGCCTAGTCCTTCCGGAGCATTCGCTCCCTTCCCTCAGCAGAGCCGGGCCCTCTCTGCTCCCATAGAGCCTGCCTGCAGCACTGAGCTTTCCTAGAATGATTTGTTTACACGCCTTTCTACCACTGGACCCACAGGTCCTGTTTGTCTTTTTTACCTCTGGCCTCAAGCTCAGAGCTTGGCCTGTGGTGAGCTGTGGATCCATGTTTGCTAAATGGAATCTGCCCCACTTCCCCCAAAGGGATGATATATGTCCAGGTGTTGAAAGTGCTGGGTGTAGAGCAGGAAGTGAGTTGTCCCTGAAACACAAGAGCGCCCTGCTTTCTTCCCAAAGATGGAGGACGGTCCTGTGTGCCCCCCGCTGAGCCCGGGGTTGTGAGCGGCACACTGTCTTGCCAGCTTCACAACAGGATTCCCTCCTGGATGCTGGGTCTGTGACCATGGGACTCAGCAAATATGCCAGATTCACTTTTTTCCTTCTCAGCAAATGGTCCTTGCCACCCAACTGCTCAAGCCAAAGCTTCAGGGATCTTCCTTGACTGTTCTCTCCCTCCTCCCAAATCCGGTCCATCAGCAAGCCCTGGCATCTCTCAGCTCCAAAATCTCCAAAATAGCAAAGCTGTGTTTGTTTCTCCATCTTCACTGTAATCACCTCAGTGCCATGTGCTCAGTGGGCCAGTAAGTACCATCCCCAGAGGGGCGAAAATGGACTCTTGGGAGGGGGAAAGATATCTTAGATATTACACTGTAATTACAAAGTACTATTTGGCCCAATATGTCATCCAAAGACCACAATACATTTACAATATATCTATGGTATGGAAATTTCCTGGGGAAGGGAGGGCAATTAGGAATAAAATGTCTAGGAAGATTCCTGCAGCGGGAGGGAGGGAGATAATGAATATAAGGCTGAGATCCCTGCCTCACTCAAGACACGCTAGATCCTGCCAGGGACCTGCACAGTTTCCTCTCTGACCTTCTGGCCTCCAGTCTTGCCCGCTGACATTCTCCATACAGCAACCAGGGAGGTCTTATCAAAACATAAATCAGGGGTGCCTGGGTGGAGCATCTGACTCTTGGTTTCGGCTCAGGTCATGATCTCACAGTTGTGGGATCGAGCCCCGCATCAGGCTCCACGCTCCACGCATGGAGTCTGCTTGAGCTTCTCTCTCCCTCTCTCTCTGCTCCTCCCACTCATGCTCTCTCTCTCACACACAAATAAATAAATTAAATTTAAAAAAAAACAGATTTTTCAGCCTCACCCCAAAACTACTGTGTCAGACTCTTCACGGGAGAGGTCAGGAAATGGGGTATTTTTAATGGTTACAAGCTGGTCCGGGCAATAGATCAGTATTTCAGAAATCCCTCCATCCATAAGCATCACCCAGGATGCTTATTAAAAACACAGATTCCGGGGTGCATGGGTGGCTCAGTTGTTAAGTGTCTGCCTTCGGCTCAGGTCATGATCCCAAGGTCCTGGGATCGAGCCCCGCATCGGGCTCCCTGCTCTGCAGGAAGCCTGCTTCTCCCTCTCCCACTCCCCCTGCTTATGTTCCCTCTCTTGCTGTGTCTCTCTCCATCAAATAAATAAATAAAATCTCTAAACAAAACAAAACACAGATTCCTAAGCTCCACACCCAGCGATTTTGATTCAGAAGGACTAGGGTGGCCCTAGGAATGTAAAGATTTTACAAACACCCAGGCAAACCTTATGATCTGGGGAGACTGAGAACCACCACCCCATATGATTTCATTTACTGTCCTTCACCCCAAACCGGCCCTGTTCCCATGCTCTTAGATACAGTTTTAAAGTCATGAATTTAAGAGTGCTGGAAAGAGTGGACCCACCTGCGAATAACTTGTGAATAACTGGAACCACCATGAGGATATCAGAGGATTGGGGGCCACGATGCTCGGTTATTACTCCATTAAACTGTCGCCCCTCCCCAGGCCAGGGACCTGCTTAAATAAAGGCCAGGACAGCAGGGTTCCCAGGAGACTCGTCTGGTCTTTATTTCAGTGTGTCTAAAGTTGGTCCTGGTTTCCCTGTAGTTGCTCTCACTTTAGATGTCCTTGTTTCTGATGTTGGGTCCTTCTTGGGTTCTCGCTCCAGAACCTTAGCATCTTCTATGACTCCACCTCCCTTGCCCACACCCAGGCATCACCAGGTTCTGGGGGTTCTGCTTTGGGGTGGTTTCCTCTACTACAGGGGCACCCTTTAGGCCCTTCCGGCCTCCCCCTCCCATGCACCAGTCCAAGCCCCTAAATTCATTTTCTGAACTCTTTCCCCACCTGCATAAATCTTTATTTAAATATAAACAGACAAACCACAAAGCACTTCCCCAGCTTCCTGCTACCTGCAGGATAAAATCTCAACCCCTCACCTGACCTCCAAAGTCTCCTCCATCTGACCTCACTTCTTCAGCCTTGTTTTTAGTGAACGCTTGCCAGCAATCTGGGCTCACTTCCTGCTCAGCCACAGAGAGGTCCGATTCAGGAATTCTGCCCCCACCTGGAATGGCCTCTCGAGCTGTCTCCTTTAGTTCAAGATCCTCCACCCCTGCCCTCAGAGAACCCCAACAGCACCCAGCGTGTGGCATCACACAGCTCCCCGAGAAAAGTCCGTCATCTTTGAACTATCACCCGTGGAAGAATGGAAGAATGAGCAGGTAGGATGCTAAAGCTCAGGAAATGGCCACTACTCGACAACTCTTCCCTACAAAACACTCATTTCCTCTGGTGCAACCCAATAGCTCTATGATCTGATGAAAGGTTGTAGGATGAGATGAATTGTGTTTTGAGGGTTGAAAAAGAAAGGACTGCTGCCATCCCTGGCGGTTGGTACCCAAGGAGAGAGAAGGCGGCTCATGAGATGGTAGGCGGTGGCCCTGGAACGGGACGTGGGTGCCCAGGGCAGCCGTGCTTGGGGATGGACATTGCTGAGCAGTAAGAGGGGCAACCCGGCTTTGTCCCAGCAGTGCGGGATCATCCTCCCTCAGGAGCCGGGGACTTGTGCAGGGATGGGCATCGGGCAGGTGCCTCCCAGCCTCTGCCTGGGTTTGACCAATGCAGGGCTAAGTTCCAAGAGCGACACCATGTGGCAGTGGGAAAGCAAGGCAGTTGAATTGGTGGGACTCCTTTGGGTGAAAAACTGAACCCCCTTGGGGATGCCTGAACCCCATCCTTGTGTAATTCAGAGGTAAGAAGGCAGAAACGATGGGCTTTCTGCCACTAATGCATAAATGACACAGGGCTCCAAGCCTCAGTGTCCCCACCCGTGCAGTGGAGAGAACCCTGCGCGGAAGGTCGTCAGGCCAGATTTACGCAGGCCTTTCCCCCCTCGTTCTGCCCTTGCCTCCAAGTCCAGCAGGAGCCACTGGAAAGCCTTTCTGTGCTTTCTCTCTGGAGTTTTTCCAAGGAGAAAACACAGTACGAGGTCAATGGCTTCTTCAATCTTTTGTAAAAACCTATAATACATTCTGTGAAGAGAAAATGCTAGTTGTGTGATGTGGCAAGGGGAGAGGCAAATGCATGTGAGGATCACAAGAGAGCAAGTCTTAGAAAGTGACGAACGTCTGAGAGTCCCTCCCTGCTTCCTGACCGTGTCCTCGGGCTCACGGGGGACGGGCACAGAGCACTGAAGGGAATGGCCCTGGGGCTCCCAGCCTCACCAAAGAGTCCCTGGTGCCAAGAGTGTCCTGAAGGCAGCGGGGTCCTAGGGCCTGAGGGACGGTGTGGTCTGGGCCAGTGGGCACCATGGTGGTGAGGGGACAGGTGATGGCATCAATACACCAGGTCGAGAGAGGGGACTTCCAAGGGTGGCTGGGTAAGGACTTGGACTGATTTAAAGAAAATAAAGGTGCATTTCGTGTGCCTAGAGCCTTCGGCATGGCGTCTGGTCCCCATGTGCAAACTGAACATTACATGTTATGAGTATCGCTGTCGTGGATGCTGAGGGCGGCATGCGTCACCGGAACAGCCCCTCCCGGGAGCAGCACCTGCCCTCGCTTCCTCTGTGGGGCCTGACTCCTGCAGGCCGCTCACCCCTCCGCAGTCTGTGAGTTAGTTAGTCCAGAGCACCACAGACGCTCACGCGTCTACAGAGGAGAATTCATGTTTCGAATTGTGAACAGGAAGTTGCTTCTTTGGGCTTTTGCTCTTAGAAGGCACCTCTTTTATGCTCAATTCACTTGGCAATGAGAAGCGATTCCTCCTCAAGGGAAAAATAATAATTGACTAAAGCTGAGCAACAAGAAGCAAAAGCCCTTCCAGCTGCTGTTATTCTTCAGTCTAGCTGTGACCCAGGCCCCAAATACTTCCCAAGCCTCTTGAGAGATCCCAGAACCTCCATGGGGGAGGGGAGTGCTGGACCTCGGCTCTCAGCCAGCAGGGATTTCCTTTGCAGAGAATTCCAGAAAAGATGAATCTATTAGTTTCGTGATCACCCAGAGCCAATTTAGACGGGTCATCTGGTCTCATTAGAGCCAACTCTTAAAACCTCTGTCCAGTTATCCTGATAAAAAGTTCATGAAAGGGGAACAGACACGGGGGCCGGGGCGGGGGGGGGTCCTAGGAGGCAAAGGAGGCCTCCCTTTTGCAGAAAACAGGGATCAAAGGTGTCGTTCAAGGCATATTCTGTGATTCCCTCAGCAGAAAAGAACACTCTGCCCCACCATTTCCCTAAAGAATTCTAATGTTCAGGCCAAGAGGTACAAAGTGCCTCTTCTGGAAACCGCGGAGCCGGAACCACCCGGAAAGTAATACCAGCCAGGCGTGGAAATTCCTGCCACCAGGGGCCGCTCGTACTTACCCGTGACCCTCCATATTTTAAAGCCCAAACACAGAAATGTTGCTTAAACTCTTACGTAAAGTGATTCTGCAAAGCATTCATGACCTAAAAATCTCATTGTCTATTGTCTATGATGGGGGGTGGGGGGAAGTCTACCTTTCAATTTTTCATTTTTGTTCCTTGGAGCTCCTGTTGATTTATTTTTTTAAGGCCTGTAATTATAGCCTCCTGGAACCCCAGGAGGGTTCTTCCAACCGGATCATGCACTGAACCCACAGACAGTTACTAACTGCCTCCAGTGTTCTTGTCCCGAGTCTGTTCTGGGGACTGAATGTTCACGTCTGCTGGCCCTCTGCTTGGGAACGCCCCCAAAACTATGGGTGCCAAACACTACATGGGAGGAGTCTATTGGACTTCTTCCCAATAGCCACAGCAGGGAAATCAGGACCTCCTGGGGGTCATAATGAGGAGCCACTGACCGACGGGCCACACCCACACTGGCCATGTTCCACTGCACCAGTGTGGCCTTCTTAATTTCTGGAATTCATCCACCAGCCTCCCTGGGACTCAGGCTACCTGTCACGTTAGTAATAGTTTTTGAATCCTGTCTTATCCGGTACCATCATTGGCTACCATGCAGGAATACAGACCCAACTCACCACGCATGGGACGCTCCTGATACGTCCTTTTGGTAGCCTTCAGGTTTTTATTTTAAGTTCTGATAACGAAGATAAATAACCTGGAGTACTGCTGGAATGGAAGGAAGCCCTTAATTGCTAGTTTCATTGGGCAGAAAAACATTAATTCTCTGATCATGCAGGTCGAGGTAATCACAAAGCAGTCTATAAGCCACTGCTTTGACCATAGCACCACGGAGGACCATGTCATGGGTTTTAGGGTAAGTTTTCCAAAGCAAATGGAGCAAAGCAAATACTGAGCAGGCAGTGAGCCGGCCACACGTCGGGCTGGGCCAGTCCTCTGACCCTGGCTCTTACCTGTGCAAGTCTCCATGCTCAGTACTTCCAGACTTCTCCTCCAGGTCCCTTTTGAGGTTCTGACCATTCCCAGATGGTGGCACAGACCCTGGACTCTGAGCTGACGAAGTTCTCTGAGCCAGAAGAAAGAGAAATTGGAGAAGAAATCAAATAGGAGTGTCTGAAGACACAGAAGCATTTCTCAATTGGCCACTGGCCGCATCGTCGAGCATCAGGTTGTTCGTTTGCTTTATCATCCGCCTGAGCAGCGCCTGTGGGCTGGCATGAGCTGCACTCTGAGGTACAAGGTGAGCCGAGCAAGCACGGCCCCTGCTTTGCTCTGATGGAGGAGACACGCGGTTACACACAGGACTCCAGCTCAGTAGGACGACTGTTTTAGTCAAAAGCCAAGACTGGGGACACCTACCATACTTTGGGGGGGTCATCTGCTCCCCGGAGAAAGAGAGGGTATTTGCTCTAAGATCTTCAAGTGTCTAACTTGCTTGTGGCACCACCTAGACGAAAGACATTTTCCTCCTCCCTCCCCCTGGGCCTGCGAACCAGAATTCAGCCAGAAATCCGGGGGTGGGGGGGGGACACTGAACAAAGAAAATGATGAGCCCTTGGAAACTTGGGGCCACCGGTCCGAGGCTCTAACCACTCTGAGAGGCGGTCGCTTTTCCTTCTCTCTCACAATAAGCTCATCTGCTGGGTAAGCAGTTTTTAAAACCAAGATACAAAAATATAAAGGACAGTCAAAACTTCAAATCGTGGGACAGAAAGAGATGAAGAGGTATTAAAAACTCGATTTAAATAATGCTCATTTAATGGAGGCGCCCGGGTGGCTCAGTCGGTTAAGCGTCTGCCTTTGGCTCAGGTCATGATCTCAGGGTCCTGGGATCGAGCCCCGCATCGGGTTCCCTGCTCAGCCTCTCCCTCTACCTGCCGCTCCCCCTGCTTGTGCTCTCTCTCTCTGTCAGATAAATAAACTCTTTAATAAATAAATAAATAAAGCTCATTAAGTGTAGTATAAATATCAGAAAGGGGAAAAGGGCTTTTTTAAACCCCAAGGAGTGTTTCCCAAAGCAGTGGTTGTCTTTCAGCCCATCTTCCCAGCAGTGCTCCTTCACAAGGTCCCACAGCCCTGCCCACTGGGGTGCACACAAGACTCCCCAAAGACCCAGAGGGGTGGGAATCTGGTGTGGGTTCTGTAGAATAAGAGTGCCAGCATTACCAGCAGGCTGTTTGTAGCCATTGTGGAAGAAGGCCACCTGCAACAAGACAGACTCGTGCTGGCAGGCAGAGAGAAGCCCGGATGAGGTACAGAGGGCAGAGGGGCAGTGGTCCCGGGGGTGAGGAGGCCTTGGTTCCACTTGGTCCTGGGGTCCAGCCTGTTCTGCCCCCTCTAACCAATGATTACACGAGATCTTGAGTCCCCGTTTGCCTTCACTGGTACAAGTTGGATTTCTGTCACTTGCAACCCAAAAAAGTACATTCCATAAATGATCAGACCAGCTTCGAAGGAGACAAAGTGTTCTATGTCAGCTAAGTTTAAGAAGCGCTGGTTATCTAGCCCTCTTTTAGAAATTCACAGTGCACATTATCCAGAAAGGATCTGAGAAGATCTGTGGTCGAATGACATTGAACTCTAACTCCTTTTCCCAAAGTTTCTTGACCACAGGATCCTTTTGTTCACGTCCCGCCTGTTACCATCTACTAGAGCTAGTGTTTCATGGAACACACTTTTGGGGACAGTTAGCCCAAGGCCTCATTTCTCTTCACCTTGCTTAAACCTGGCAGATGATCCAAATCCACAGGGCAGGGCAGCCCCTGGCCTGGGGGGCACCTTCATGAAAATTGGAAGGTGACGCTGCTCTGGGCAGGTGTGTGGCCTGTGAGCAGACAGCACCTTCATGTGAATTAGAAACAGCTTCCCTTTCCTCCAGCTGTTACAGCTCAGACCTAGGCACATGGCTTGTTGGGTGCCTGGGAGAAACCGAGCTCCATGAGCCCCGAGGTCCTGTCCTTGAGGGAGGTGGCGGAGGCGCGGCACCAGGAGACACGCAAGAAGAGCTTCTCTGGACTTTCCAGGCTCCCTGTGGCTGCCTGCCCCTTGTTGCTAGAAATCTTCTCTCAGCCCTGGGGGACGCTGCTCCCCTACGCAACTCCAGAGACAGACCCAGCCGGCCTTGCCCAACAAAGCCAGCAATTGGCGATACAAAAGGCCTCTCCTAAGCCCAACAATTTACCAGCTGTGAGTACGGGATCCTGATGCAGTCGAATCATTTGATAAATATCTCATTTCACCCAGATCTTCCAGAAGGCATTTCCTGATTTGTCGATTCATTCAATTATCTAAAATACATTCATCTAGGGGCGCCTGGGTGGTTCAGGCGGTTAAGCGTTTGCCTTCAGCTCAGGTCATGATCCCGGAGACCTGGGACGGAGCCCATGCTCAGCGGGGAGCCTGCTTCTCCTTCTCCCTCTGCCCTTGCCCCTCCCCGCTTTGTGCTCCCCCCCCATGCTCATTCTCTCTCAAATAAATAAATAAAATCTTTAAAAAATAAATTAAAATAAGATAAAATAAAATACATGACCAGAACCAAAGCTAGAAGTGGGGGCTACCAAAATGAACGAGACTCCATCCCTTCCCTAGAGTTGCTCACAGTCTAGGGAGACAGCCCCCCATGCCATGACCACAGATGTGTAAACACAGGGCCCCCCAAAGGGAGACCCAGTCCTCCCGGGAAGGGAGGATGCCACTCACCAGCTCTATCAACCTCTAGGCTGGGGTTGTTGGAAATCAATTTTGGAGCTTTCGTGGGACATTGGGGTGCAAATCATCTGCGCAATCTGAACCTGGATGGGGGGTCTTCTTGAGACCTTGAATTTTCTGTTGGATGGGTGGTGTCCTTGACCTTCACACACAGCCTGAACGGCAAGTTAGCTTTGGGTATGTTTCCCCCGACTAGGGCAAGTGTCTGAGCGGCTGGCTACTTTGTTCACCCAATTGTGTCCAAAGGTAGAAAAATCAAAGATGCCTCAACTCTCAGGGCCACACATCCCAGTGCTAACATGATCCTACAATTAGAAAATCTCCATTCACTTTTGCTGAGACAGAATGTGGGGGGAAATGACAATAAGAATAGCTCCTGTTTATTAAGCACTTAGTAAGTACCAGGCACTGGACTACTGGTCTCTGTGAACCATGTGATTGAAACTTCACAACAACTGTAAGAGGAAAGTGCTATTCATGTCCTTGTTTTACAGCTGAGGCTTACAGAGGGTAAGTCTTTGGCCAAGATCACACAGCAGTGGAGTCTAGAGGGACCCATTTCTCTCCGACCCCAGCGCCGGGAAAAGGCATTTTTGTTCTATCCCTTTAATGGGGAAGTGTTGAAGGAGGCAGAGAGAGCTGGGGCTGATCCCTCACCTAAAAGAAGGGCTGCTGACCCCCTCCCTGCTGGTATGACTTTCATGCTGGCTGAACCATTCCCTGAAATGGGAGCTCCACCCTGTCCTACAGACCTCAGTCCCCTGACCTGCGAACCAGGATGACAATCATCCCTGTTGGATAGTATGAAGGCAGTCCAAACTTTAAATCACTGTCAATTCAACCTCCGAAGTGCTCCTGACCCTTCTAGAATGTTCTTTATCTGTATAACACTACTACCTTTGGACGCATGAGTTAAAAATCTTTACTACCTTAGCTCAAGAGTAACAATACAGAGTGAGTGACATTTTCATATCAGGTCCTGAATTTTTATAAATTGTGACCCAATTCCTACTTGTCGGAATGTCACGCAGGCCTTGGCTCCAAATACCTTCTGCAGCCAGGCTTCCCTTTCAATCACATTATCAGCAGCAAATGATTCTGCAAATAATTTAACAGATAAATCTCCTGCTCTTTATTCCATGATCAAGGTTACTTTAAAGTAATTCTGGGAAGACACTGACATGTCTAACAGCCCAGACAGATGCAAACAACAGATGGTATAAGGAGGCAGATCTCTGCTCTAACTAAAGGGGATAAGGGACCACATGTTAACTTCCCTCAGGCAAAGGAATATAACAAGGGCTCAGATTCATCTTTAAAGCAGAAAAAAGGGTCTGCCTTTCTGCCTTTTCAGCAGCCCCACCCCTCCCCTACTAGAAAGCTAATCTGCAAGAAGAATACCATCTCTCTCCAACAAAACAGATATGGATGGAGTTGCCATGAAAGCATCAGTACTGGGTTCTGAAAGCCTAGATTCATTGCCCAAAATAGCACCTGGCATGCAGAGGCAGGCACTTCATAAATATTGGTTGAATGTTTAAAAAAATTGAGTATTTCCATTTAGGGGCACCTGGGTGGCTCAGTCGTTAAGCATCTGCCTTTGGCTCAGGTCATGATCCCAGGGTCCTGGGATCGAGCCCCACGTCTGGCTCCTTGCTCGGCGGGGAGTCTGCTTCTCCCTCTGCCCCTGCCCCTTCCCCGCCCCCCCGAATCATGTTCTCTCTCTCTCATGCTCTCTCTCTCTCTCTCATGCTCTCTCTCTCAAATAAATAAATAAAATCTTTTTTAAAAAATAAAAATAAAATAAGTAAAAAATAGAGTATTTCCATTTGGTCGGTAGCCACTTCTGCAAACCGGGGGAGGCACACACAGGCCTCAGATCTCACTCTTCTACCACATTTCCCCTCCTTGCAGTTTCTCCATCCCAGCAACAGTGCTAAGTCCTGTTGTTCACAGGACTCTCGGGGGTCTGCTGTGTCAACAGGCATCCTGCAAAACAGCACGTGTATCTAAAATTTCCCTCACGCTTCCAAACAGGAGCCTGGACAAAAAAATTGGCAGTCCTCCACATGACAAACTGCCTTGTCAAGTTGCTTCTTCAAATCTTTTCTCTACTGCCACTGCTTGAGTAAACAAATAGCCTTTCTTTAGCTCTAGAATACTCCAGAGCCCGGGGTCTGTTTTAAAGGCATCTTTAAACAGGCACTTTCCAGCTCTAAAAAATACACTTTATCAAGAGCTAAAGTGTCTTACCATTTTAAAAAAACCAAAAACTCCCCTGACCTTACCTCTTCCATGTGCTCCCTTTGGCTTACTGGTCATGCCCATAAAGAGGCTGAGTTAACATGCTTAGATCATGACCAGAGTGTCTTGCCAACTCGCCCACTCTTGGAGCAAGCTTCTCGGGAGCAGTGTGACTGCAGGTGAATGCTGGGAAGTAGACCAAAGGTCATCCCCATGGCACTAGGAATCGGATTTCAGAAACAACCGACAGGCTGCCAAATATGGAGGAACACATGTTCGGTGCTGGGGCCTGCTTGGGCCACCCATCTGCCCTGTCACGGGAAGGCAAATGCTCAGACCAGTTCTGCTGGATCATCCCAAACATCTCTTCCCCTCCGGGAAGAAAAGGAAAGATTGAAAATTAAAGCCGTTCATCCACACTGGCAGCAGAGGATGCCCCCGCCTTGAGCTTCACCTAGCAGGCACTTTGTCAGGCCAAGAAGGGGGAGGCCCCAAGGGTGGAATTTTCAGCTACCCCAGATGGAATGTTTTCTGACATGAATATGGCAGAAAAATGAACAAGCTTTGGAGTCAGAGAGAGCTGGGTTTGAAGACCCACTCTTCCCTCAAAATACGGAGAAAACACAACAAAGGTTGTGTTTGCAGTAGGATTTGGATGCTTCTGCCTCATGTCCAGGAAGGGTTGAATCTAGGTTCTAGGTAGACACAGAAGATTTTAAAAGTCATGGGATAAGATGTTAATTTTAGAGGAAGCTGCGGGAAGAGTAAGTGGGAGTTCTGTACTATCTTTGCAACATTTCTGTAAACCTGAAAAATTCCCAAATAAAAAGTTTAATTAGAGAAAAAAAAAAAAAAAGATGTGGTCCCTATCCTCCCAGCGAGTGAATGAGAGTTCCACATTCAGTGAACGATACCTATCTTCCCTCACCCAACAGCATCTGGGTCAAAATGGAAGAGTTACCCTAAAAGAACCCAGGAGCCTCCAAGATGCCCGAGTTGACATGTTCTGACATCTTTTGTCTATGGAGAAAGGAAAACCTTTGAGACTTCAAAAACATTGCCCAATATTAATGTCTTGTGTGGATTTAATATTTTAGAAGCAATATAATTTAAAGAAGGCTGGACCATTCAGAAAAACCAATTCTTTGCACCTCTTGGAGCCGGTTTATAGACAGAGGTCTATAAAATGGCGACTGCGATCCCTGGCCTGCCTGCCTCAGTGGCTGACGGGAGCACCTCATCAATATGGCAAAGAGTGGCACATACGGAGGAGAGTCTCTTTATTTAAAGTGTTGGGTTTGTCAGGATAGCCTATCGTGTCCTATAACATTTATTCAACTCGATTTGAAATGCAGGCATCAACCTTAGGTTTTGCCCCTCTCAAATTCCTACATCTACTCATTTTCCTGCCAGAGCAGCATGCGGCTGGACTCAAGAATAAGAGCGCAGGTGCAGTGGTTAAAAGCCAAGCTTTCCTGCTTACTTAGCTGTAAGCCTTCGGGGGTCTATGTCCCCATTACCGTATCTGGAAAATGGGGATCATAATTACAGGGTTTTCAAGGTTAAATAACATAATACATGAGGAGCACTTAACACAAGGCTAGACCATAGAAGACACTCATATATGTGAGTTATTATTATTACAAAGAAGAAACGGATTCAAAACTCATTAACTAAGAGCCCCAGGGGCTAAGTCCGCTTAGAGCTAAAGCAGTTAATCTGATTCTTTGGAAGATGCATCCGGCCCAAACCTGGAGCCATGCAGTTTGCAAACTTTAATAGCAGCCCCAGTGAGAGTTAGCAGCAAGCCTCCAGGCGAGGGGGTCCCTAGGAGAGACTGTGGTAGCAGAGATTCACAGTGGAGGGGCTCTCCATTGTCACGAACTGGGGTTCACACTGCTTCATTGTCTCTTCCTTCCATTTTTTTCTCATTAAATGCAGCTAAATCATCCCAGATGCCCACCCACTGCCAGTAGAATATTAGAAGACGTTGTTTCTTCCAGGGCTAGTTTAACGCTCTCAGAACGTTGGGTTCTTTGGGTCCCTCAGGAAAGAGAGAAACTGCCCCCCCAACTTAAACTTGGGACCCCAAGCATCTGTAGCTTGAAACAATCCATGCCCATCCTGAGGGGTTGTTTATCTATTAATGAAATAGCCTGCAGAGAAATGCTCAGTCACGTTTCTGGGTGATCCAGACCCCAGGGTCAGCTCACGTAGCAGGGGATCTCCCGTGCTCCTGGTCCTCCGTTTCTGGGATGCCGGGGAATTCCGCAGCCTGGGGCCACAGGGCTGAGGTCGCCTTCAGGAACAAACCTCAGGCCCCGGCTGCTTCTTGGACTTGGAGCCAGGAACCAGGGGGACCTGCCCCGATGCGGCCTGGGCTGCAGGCAGTGCAGAGACCTGCTCTCCCCTCTCTGGATCCCGTTTCTTTCCTGCTCATCCTTCAGCTCTGAGCCCAGACAGCAGCTCCCTGGGGCTGACACCCAGGGGCAGGTCAGGTGGCTCTGTACCTGTCATCTTGCTTCAGAGCATTGATCTCAGTTTCTATAGTTGAAAATCATTTTTTTCTGGGACTCAAACTACAGAAACATCCAGACGATGAAATTGCTTTAAAAGAGTTTTTTTTAAATGATCACAGATTTTTAAGTCAGGCCATTACAATAATAGGATGGGATGTTTTTTCTCCCTCCTCATGCTGCCAGAGCTGTTAATGGGCATCATGACGGCCCTGAGGGGAATCCAGGAGGTGGTAATGCCAGTGGGTGGAAGGCTGTCCTTCCCCTCTGCAATCTGGAAGCTCAGAGGCCTTCTGTGGGGCTCCTCCAAATGGAACACTCAGTAAAGAACAGGAACAACTGTCATTGTCACGCTCGCTGTCACAGCCTAGGACCACGGGCTGGAGGGGCTCTTCTTTCACCATAAGTCCTTCCACGCAGGTCACGATGCAGGAAACCCCAGGAAGTGCCACTGGATGAAGGCTACTCTTGTCACGCTGCCACCTCTACCTCTGTCCCAGAGAGGGACACACACCCTAGGACCCTGACCCTCGCAGCGACAGCACACACTCCCCTGGGCTCAGCGTGAGACGTTCTGCCGACCCCTGGCTGGCCTGTGCCCACCACCCCCACACGAGTCACCCTCCACAGCCCCAGTTATAACTGTGGCTTTCTCTTCAGTCCCAACCAACACGTCTGCAGGAAGGAGAGCTGCCAGGAAGGGGCAGCCGGGGGTCTGCGCGTGGGTCGCAGCTGTGCCTGTTGGTAGGGGCTGCCCCGTACTCCCAGAGAGCAGTCACCTGCCCCGAGGCCTCTGTGAGTCAGTTCCTGCAGGGACGGAGCAGGAGTGGCCACGAGGACCCAGGACCCAAGGTGCAATAGCAGGTATCCCCCAGGGGCTGGGCTGGAGCTGAGAGCCCTTGGCGCACGAGGAGGACCCTTCAGTGAATGGATGGGCTCAGTCCAGCCTGCGTGTGTGAACTTGCCCCACCAGTGGCTTCTGTTCTCTAGGGAGCACAGAAAAAAACAAAAAACAAAAAACCCCTCCAGGCCATATTCCTAAATTTCAGAGTTTAAATAGGGTTTGTGTGGATCAAAGAAGAAATAACTGACTCGTCAGCAGGATCCAGATACCGGACCATGGTGACGTTATTAAACTTGACTTCCTGAGTTAAGGTTAAATGGTCAATAACTAAGTCAACGATCAGTTGTTGCCAAAAAATTTCAAAAGCAAAAATCATTAAGATAATTTGCCAGCCCCCCTGCCAAGAGTTTATGAAGAGAGGTCCTATGAGGCTCACATAGGACTGCTTCTCTCGGTGACTACATGAAGGTCCATTCTCCTCAGGCATCCGCCATCCCCCAACTCCGGAGCAGCCCAGTACACCCCTGCCCCATCTGACCCCCCACTCTCTGCCGCACGTGCACCCCAATCAGCCATCAGAAGAGAGCTGCCTCCCCTCCCCTCCCCCATCCTCACAATTCCCAGGTGTGTCTGCTTTCCTCTTCCCTCCACCGTCCACAATGGCGGGGGATTGCTCTGTAAGCCCAAGTCGGCTCCAATCCCATCAACTCTCAACAGTCAAGGTCAGCCTTCCTTCGGTCCACCCTTCGATCACCCGTCCTCCACCAACCTCTGCCTCTCTCCCTCATTCCCACCAGCAGGCAGCCATCTAAGATCTTCAATCTTTAAACCCTCCGGGTTAACTCCCTCTGCTCCCTCTACTAGCTACCGTCCCAATATTGGGCTCCCTTTTCTAGAAAAGCTTATTGCATTATCTCTACCCCTCTCTCCACTTCCTTATCTCCAATTCCCTCTTCAGGCATCCAAACTGCATCCCTGTCATTCCACTGGAAATGCTTATCAAGGGTTCAAGGGGCAGTATGAGGTTCCCTCACACCGATGGCCTTCATATTGCCAAGTCAGTGGGCAGGTGTCTGCTCCTTGATTTCTCAGGAGCATCTGATGCCTCTACTTTCTCTGGACACTCTCCTCCATGGACCTCCCAGGTCCTTCATTTTCCTATGTCTTCTGCTACAGCTCCTTCACAAACTGCCCCCTACCCCTGAGGCTCACACCTAAATATTAAAGGATATCTCAGGGATTAGTCCTGAGTCCCTTTGCCCATCCTCACTCACTCCCCAGGTGTTCTCATCCAGCTTTAAACACCTACGCTAGTGACTCCAACATGCATCTCAAGCTCCACCTCTTGTGCATCCAAATGCCTCTTTCACTGGAGTGCCCGAAAGGCATTCACATTTTATGGCCAAACCAGAACATTTGATTCTCTCCCTTCCCCCTAAACCTGCCCCTCCTCCAATCCTCCTGATCTCAGGGAAATGATGTTTCAATCTGCTCAGCAGCTCAGGCCAAACACCTAGGGCTCGTCCTTAATTCTGCTCTTTTCCCCACCCCCAAATTCCATCATCATCAAGCCCACCCTCTCTGCCTTCAAAATACATCCCCAATCCAGGGACCCCCTTCCCTGCCACCTCATTCCAAGCCATCACCATCCACATCTCTGACTTCTAAATGGCCTCCTAACTAGTGTCCCTCCTCCATTTCTGCCCTCCGCCCCTTAAAGACCATTCTCTACATGGCAACTGCAAAGCTCTTTTTTAAAATCTCAAACCGGGGCACCTAGGTGGCTCAGTTGGTTGAACATCCGACTCTTGGTTTCGGCTCGGGTCAAAATCTCGGGTTTGTGAGATCAAGCCCCATGTTGGGCTCCGGAGCCTGCTTGGGATTCTCTCTCTCTAGCACCCCCCTCACCCCACCCCACCCCCCACCCCACTGGTTGCACACACACTCCTCTCTAAAATAATAATAATAATAATAATATTAAATAAAATAAAATCTCACATCAGCTCATGCCACACCTCTGTTGAAAACTCACTGGTGGTTTTGCATCCCAGTTAGAAAGCTGATAATGACCTACAAGATTCACCCCCACCCACCTCCCTGATCTCGCATCTCGACATAATCTCTCACCCACTCTCCTCCAGCCACACTGGCCTTCTTTGCTGATCTCAAAATACAATAAGCTCATCCCTCCCAGACATGTCACACATGCTCTTCCCTTTTCCAGAATGTTCCTTTTCCAGAACTTTATATGGCTGCCTCCTTCTGGGCACATGAGATCTGCACTGACCACTGATCAGAAATAGCCTCTAACCACAACGAAACACCACTTCACACCCACTAGGATGGCTATTATAAAAGCAAAAACCAAAATGAGAAAACCCCAAGAGTTCGCAAGGATGTGGAGAAATTAGAACCCTTGTGCATTGTTGATGGGAATGTAAAATGGTGCAGCCGTTGTGGAGAAGTCTGGTGGTTTTCAGGAAATTAAACACAGAATTCACATATGATCCAGCAAATTCAACTTTTGGATATCTACTGCAAAGAACTGAAAGCATGGAGTCACACATATTTGCACAGCTGTGTTCATACCAACATTATTCACACTAGCTGAAAGGTGGCAGCAACCCACGTGTCCATCAGCGGATGAACGGATGAAGAGAATGTGGGATATAGATAATGGAGTACTATTCAGCCCTAAAGAGGAAGAACATTCTCACACAGGCTGCAACGAGGATGAACCTTGAAGGCATTGTGCTAAGTGAAACAGATCAGTCACAAAAGTGACTCCACTTAGGCGAGGTACCAAGTGGAGTCAGATTTAAAGTAGGAAAGTAGCATGGTTGCTGCCGAGGGCTGGGAGTGGTGAGGGGGATGTGGACATATCGGTTAATAGGTACCCAATTTCAGTTTAAAAACATGAAAACTTTCTGGAGATGGATGGTGGGGATGGTTGCACAACGTGAATGTGCTTCACACCATTGAACACCCACTGTACACTGAAAAATGGTTGCAGTGCTAAATTTCATATAATGTATATTTTACAATAGAAAAATTTCTACAGAATCCTTCTTTGTTTCAGGAACTCAGTATCGATATTGACATCTGGCGAACTCACTATGTTCCGTAACAAGACTGGGGTGGCAGTGATGTGGGAAACAAAGGCAGAAGAGAAATTATTAAATTTCCTTACTACCTACAGCCCATTGACAAGTCCTTCAAACAGGCAGAGTGACATTCCTCTAGGGACTCAACTGCCTGGATGTTGACACTTTGCTAAGGACAAAGGGTAATCCTAGCCCAACCCCCCCCTCCCCGAACCCAAGATCCTGTAAGCCTACTTTAACATATAAAAATTCTTTTGGAAACTTCCTTTATCTCTAAACCCCCCAAGATACGTGTTGCAATCATCCCCCAAGCATATGGCCCTCCGATATACATCTGAAGGGTCTCATGACTAAGGTTTTATTAGACGGTAATAAATGACCTTTTCCCAACAATAGCTAGGCCCTTCAGGGTCCTGGAAACCTTGCTTCCAAAATTCCTTAGGGACTTACACTATCCCTAACCCCCTCCCAACTTGAAAGTATATAATGGGACATTCCTCATGACCCCAGCGCAGCTTTCTGCCCATGGGTCCTGTCTCCGGGCTTTAATAAAACCACCTTTTTGCACCAAAGACATCTCGAGAATTTTCTTGGCCATCGGCTTTGAACCCTAATGTCTTTCCTCCATCGGCGGGCGCCCACGCCAGTCAGGAGACCACCCGGGGGACATGGCCATGCGGCTGGCAGCACGCGCCACCTTCCTACCGAAACCGCCCAGATCCTGCAAACCCCTCAGCCTGTTACTCCGGCCCGGTCTGCAGTGTTGAAGGCATTACCCTGCAGCAGCCTCTTTGCCGGGCAAGGTAATAAAAATCACTGTTCCTCTTTATCCCTAATCTCTGGCTTCGTGTTTTATTTCGGCACAGAGGTCAGTTTTTGACAACATCACTGGTGGGATATACAGAGAAAAAAGCACACCAATCAGACCTACCTGGCAGCCACCCTTGGGAGTGGAGCAACTCCTTTCTTTTCTTTTTAAAGATTTTATTTATTTATCTGATAGAGAGAGACAAAGCGAGAGAAGGAACACAGGCAGGGGGAGTGAGAGAGGGAGAAGCAGGCTTCCCGCGGAGCAGGGAGCCCGATGCGGGGCTCGATCCCAGGACCCTGGGACCATGACCTGAGCCACAGGCAGACGCTTAACGACTGAGCCACCCAGGCACCCCTTTCTTTTCTTTTTTTTAAGATTTTATTTATTTATTTATTTATTTATTTATTTATTCTTTTTTTTTTTTTTAAGATTTTATTTATTTTTTTGACAGAGAGAGAATGAGAGAGAGAGCACATGAGAGTGGGGAGGGTCAGAGGGAGAAGCAGACTCCCTGCGGAGGAGGGAGCCCCATGCGGGACTCGATCCAGGGACGCCAGGATCATGACCTGAGCCGAAGGCAGTCGCTTAACCAACTGAGCCACCCAGGTGCCCCAAGATTTTATTTATTTATTTAAGAGAGAGAGCGCGCTTGAGCGAGCAGTGGAGGGGGGAGGGAGAGAGAGAGAATCTCAAGCAGACTCTGCAGAGCTCCATCTCACGACCCTGAGACCACGACCTGAGCCAAAACCAAGAGTTGGACGCTTCGCCGACTGAGCCACCCAGGCTCTTTCCTTAAAGCCAGGAACACGCCACCCCAGGCCTCACGCCCCTCCCTCGTGTGTCGGGATATCAGGGCAGGTGGCATTTTACGGTCCCACCTTGACCACACCCACAAGCACACACCAACCTGGCCTGGCATTCTCTCCAGGTAAAATCTCCTTGGACCGGATGCAAAGCTCCTAATTGGCCCTCCTCCCCAGGGGACGGCCAGCACTTCAGCCGGAGCGACAACTCCGGGGCTCAGGCAGCTGCCTGACGATAGGGACAGCGGATGCAGAACGCAATCTTTTCTCACGACACACCAGTTTTGCCCACGGGCGGCGAAGACAGAGCCGCGGGGCCACCGCGCCGTCCAAAGCCTCGAGGACAAGGGAAAGCAAAGCGGGGGCGAGCGGGCGGTTAGTGCGGGCTCCCCGCGTCCGCGCTCCGTGGAGAACGTGAGCTTTGCTGAGCATCTGGGAGCAGGGCTGCTATGCAGGCTCTTGGGCAGGCACCCCAAAATGTTGTCTTAAGAAGATCTAAACACAGATTGCAGATTCTGCTGTGTTTTACAGCTCCTTTGAGGTAGATGAAAGGAGGCAATGGGAGAAGGCGGAGCAAACCCCAAAATTTAAAGGAACATGCCACGCGCCAAGTGGGCAAAGGCCTAGACGTTAGGAGGGGGGCTGAGCAGCAGAGCACATCTCCCGGTACCTGCAGGGGCTCCGGGTTTGGAGGCCACAGGATGACGTTTCGCAAGCCAGAGTTCTCTTGCTGAAAGCAAAGGAGTCTCACCGTTAGGAGGGGCCGCGGTGAACAGGAACACACACACACACACCCACACCCCCCGTACCAGAGGGACAGTCTTGGCTGGTTTCTCTTCCTGCTAGGGGTACTCCCACCCTGCCCATGGCTACCAGGGGACATTAGTCACCAGAGGGAAAGGCACCTGCAGCCCGAGGGTGTAGGAAGAAGGCAAGGGTTGGCCCTGGGCAGGCCTGTCCTCATCCTTTGCCCTGATGATGAGCTGGCCCTTGATGCCCGGTGTTTCATCTGTGAACAGGAGGACCCTTCAGACCCCTGCCTTTCCTTCTAAGAGTTCACGTGTAAGCAGAATGCTGGGACCTCCAAGTGCATCTTCACAGAAGATGAGCCCCTGGGAGAGGCAGGGGCGTGGATGGGGTAAGGGGGGCATGGATGGGGTAGGGGGGGATAGGGAGTGTGGAGGCTGAGAAACTAGTTTGGGGCAGCCTGCACTGATCCAGCTGTGAGGTAACAGGGTGTGCGGTGGGGGTGGAGAGAAGAAAAAAAACTGCTAGAAAAAAACTACATCTTGAACATGTTCTACGTATACTTTTCATCTTTTGAGAAAGTGCTCTAAGTGATATTGATGGGGCCGTCACCCCCCTGGGCCCACCTTTCCCCTGCATGACTCGGGCTGGCCCATCAGAGTGTCCACATCTGGTGGCGCAGTGCCGGATCCCAGCCAGGGCACGCGACACCATCAGGGCCAGTCCTCAGAGGGTGCTGACTGGGAGGCTGGACCGTTAACGGGAGGAAGTCTGGACGCCTGGAGCAGCCATTGGTGTTTTTGGTTTTGTTTTCTCTTCTGTTTCTACCAGGCTGAGGGCACCTCCCTAAGCACTCAGGCATCACGGAGGAAAGCAGAGCAAGATCCAGAGAAGACAGATCTCCAGCATCCTCTTTTGAACCTCTGGACTCAGTGACTGCTGAGGCTAGACCCTCTCTCTGGACTTCCTAATTCTATAAGCCAAATAAGCCTTCTCTGCTTATAGTCATTGGAGACAGCTTTCTGGCTCTTGCAACCAAAGGAAAGTCCTAATTACATAGAAATTTGAAAGGCTAAATGGCCAGGCCATTCATTTATTAATTATAAATCACAGAATGACTTATTAAATGGGGAGAATGGGAGTGAGTGGAGTCAGATGTTACCTCCATATTTCTGTCTTGGATGGCAGGGTAGATCATGGTACTTGGGAGGGGGGACACAGGAGGAGAAAAGGATGGGGGAGGGGGAGCTTAGTTCAGGTTTGAGGAAAGTGGGGTGACAGTGGATCATTCAGGAGACAGTGGAAAGATGAGTCTGGAACACCAACCCCATGGCGGAGCCCCGATCCTATAGCCAAATGTACTTGTGCTTCATTCCCACTTGTTTCTCTGTGCAAGGCAAACCTTGTGCTGACCCTGGAATCCTAAAGGCAATGCCATCATGCCCCACTGGGTCATGTGTGACTGAGGTTGGAGCTGTGAAAATTTGCAATGGCAGGAAGACATCTCCTGTCTGCTCCAGGAGGGAACTGGGATTGGGGCCTGGCAGGAGGTGAGAAGTAAAGATCTGAAACATTGCACTATATTCATTGCTTGCAAGGACACAGTGAGATTTGGACCCCCTCATACCCTGATGAGAAAAGTATAAATAGGCATCACCTTTCTGGAAAGTATTTTGTATGTAGATACAGATAGATCTAGATCTAGTTCTATAGCAAGAATTTTGAAAACACCCTTTATTTGACCTAGCAATTCCATCTCTATGAGTCTATCCTAAGTAAACCAGCCTTTAATTCTGGACAGTGTCATTTAATAAATAATGAAAAAAACATGTAAACCACTTTAATTTGCCTGTATTCAGGTAGAAATTCATCTCGGATTCAAGAAGTTCAGCCACTGCCCCAAGGAAGTCTCTTCAAGCAGGTAAGACCAATGTTCCTCTATTCTAGGTTTTCTCAACCTTGGCACCTTTGACATTTTGAGAAGAATAATTCTCTGTTGTGGGGCTGTCCCTGTACCTTGAGAACATTTAGCAGCATCCCTGACCCCTACTAGATACCAGAAGCACCTCCACTCTGGAGCTGAGATAGTAAAGCTGCCTGCAGACATTGATAAATGTCCTGGGAGTGGGGGCAAATACACCCCCAGTGAGAACCATTGCTCCGTCGTGTTTGTAGCCAGAGTGGAGCCTACAGATGGTTTGGGGCCCAACCAGCTCTGCAAGTCTTTAGAGAAGGTATTGAATCTGAGCCACTTGGTTTGTTAATCAGCAGGACTAAAGGCCAGAATATGAGTCTAGTGCTGAACCAGTGGCCATGGCTTTCTTCACTCCAAAACACAAGATAGAACGTTCTTGTAAGTTAGAGGTTACAAAGAGGTAGGATGAGCCAACCCCAGCCAGCAGGAGCATCTTTTTGGCTCACAGAGTGTTTAAAAATAATTTAAATTAGTTGCCAACATTTTGAAAGTTGTAAAATTTCTTTACACAGCCTCTTCCAAGAAAATAGGAGAGAGCACTCCCCAACTCGTTTTATGAGATTAGTTTTAGCATGATACCAAAGCCAGAGAAAGAAAGGAAAACTACCAAGCAATGTTAATTGTGAATTTAGACACAAAAATCCTCAACAACATGTTAGCAAAGCAAGCGTAACAGTCTTTATAAATAATTATACACCATGACCAAGTAGGATTAATTCCAGGTATGCAAGACTGGTTCAACATTCGGAAATCAATCAGTGAAATCTAACCTACCAACAGCCCAAAGAAGAAAGAAAGGTCATATGGCTACATCAATTGACACAGAAAAATAAAAAAAGCATTTGAAAAAATCCAATACCCATTCATGATAAAAATCCTTAGCAAACTAGGAATAGAGGGGGATCTTCCTTAACTTGATAAAGAGGATTTATAGGGGTGCCTAGCTGGCTTAGTCAGTAGAGCATGCGACTCTTGACCTCAGGGTCATGAGTTTAAGCCCCATATTAGGCCTAGAGCTAAATAAATAAATAAATAAATAAATAAATAAATAAAGTTTAAAGAGAGAGAGAGAGAACTTATAAAATCCTGCAGCTAATATCTTACTTAACAGTGAAAGATGGAATGCTTTTCCCCCACAACTGGGAACTAGGTGAGGATGTCCACTCTGACCATTTCTAATTAACGTAGTACTGGAATTCCTAGCCACAGTAATAAGGCAGGAAAAAGAATTGAAAAGAAGAAATGCAACTCTCCCTATTTGCAAATACCATGATTGTTTACATAGAAAATCCCAAAGAATCTACAAAAAGCCCTTTGGAACTAATAAGTGAGTTCAGCAAGGTCACGGGATGTAAGATCAACACACAAAAAAATCAATACACTAACAATGAACATGTGGCAACCAAAGTTAAAAACACAATACTATTTATAATTACTGCAAATAAAATGAAATACTTAGGCATACACTTAAAACATATGCAGGATCTATATGCTGAAATTTATGAAACGATGATGAAAGAAATCAAAAAGAAGCACTGTGTGTTCACGGAATGGAAGACTCATCATAGTAGAGATGTCAATTGTCCCAGTGTATCTATAGGTTTAATGTAATCCCTATCAAAATCCCAGCAATGTATTTTTTAGACATAGACAAGCTTATTCTAAAATTGTATGGAAAGCTTTAAGTCCTAGAATAGCTAAAACAATTTTGAAAAGTAGTCAGGAGGGAGAGGACTTATTATATAGCAGCAGTAATCAAGACTGTGTGGTATCAGCAGAAGAGTAGACACATAGATCAATGGAATAAAAAAGAGAACCCAGAAACAGACCCACACAAATATGACCAACTGATTTTTGACAAAGGTGCAAAAGCAGTTTAATAGAGAAAGAATAGTATTTTCAACACACAGTAGTGGAGAGATGGCCATTCGTGGGCAAAAGAAAACGGAACAAAAACATAGAAAATGAACTTCAACCTAAATCTCATACCTTACACAAACATGAATGCAAAATGGATCATGGACTTAATATAAAATGTCAAACTATAAAATTTTTGGAAAAAATAACATAGGAGAAAATCTTCAGGATGTAGGGGTAGAAAAAGAATTCTTAGACTTGACACCAAAAGCACTAGACTTGACAGAAAAGGAAAAGGAAAAACTGATCAGTTGTACCTCATAAAAACTTCTGTTCTGCAAAAGATCCTGTTCAGGTGATGAGAAGACAAGCTACGAGTGGGAGAAAATATTTGCAAACCACAATCTGACAAAGGATTAGTATCTAGACTATATAAAGACTCTTAACACTCAACAGTTTATAAAAAACAATTAGAAAATGCATAAAAGACATGAACACATATTTCACCAGAGAACACACAGACAGCAGCAAGCTCATGAAAGATGATCAGCAACACCAGTTATCATGGAAATGCAAATTAAAACCACAGCGACACATCACAACACACATATCAGCATGGCGTCACCAAATAGTGACAACACCAAGCGATGACCAGGATGTGGCAAAACTGGATCACTCATCCATTGCGTGTTGCTGGTGGGAATGTAAAATGGTACAGAGATTCTATCTCACCGTTTGGTGGTTCCTTATAAAACTAAACATGCAACTAGCACGTGATCCAGCAATTGCGCTCTTGGGCATCTGCATCAGAGAAACAAAAACATGCTCACACGCACACAAAAACCTGTATACAAATGTTCACAATAGGTTTATTTGTAATCGTCCCAAGCTGGAAACAACCAGATGTTTCTAGACCATGGAGCACAACTCAGCAAGTAAAAGGAGTAAACTACTGATACACGTAACTACCTGGATGAATCTCGAGGAAATTAAGCAGAGTGAAAAAAGCCAATTCCAAAAGGTCCTACACCGTGTGATTCTATTTATATAACATTCTCAGAAAGCCAAAATTACAGACATAGAGGACAAACGAGGAGGCGCCAGGGATTAGGGGTGGGGAACAGGAGGTGGTGAAAGGAAAACCGAAAGGAATCCTTCAGGTGATGGAAATGTTCGGTATCTTGGCTGTCTCAATGTGGGTATGGGTGTGCGCTGTAGTTTCAAAAGATGTTACCCTGGGGGAAACTAGGTAAAGGGTTCAGGGACCTCTCGGTATTAGGTCTTGCAACAGCATGCCAATCTACCATTGCCTCAACATAAGAAATTTAATTATAAATGCTTTTATGATTTCATAGAAAATTACGGGCTTTTGACTTCTCTTGAGATAGGAAGCTCTTGTGACTCTGGGTCTGCACTCCCACGTGGCAGCCATCAGCCAGAGTTGATGGTGGTGCCTCCTTCAGACAATAGGACAGGATCCCTCCTGTTTGCCACAGTCCCTCCTCCTCCCTATTGTCTCACACACTGCCATTGACCACAGTTACTGTTTCTGGCCTGCTCCTAAAGACTGGAGTTTGCCACGTTTTGTCTTAATGATTCCTGTGTTCCTCCTTGAGAAAAGAGGATTGTAGGGAAGAAGAAGGCAGAGGGAAAGCAAATTGCCTTATGCTGCCTTTCAGATCCAATTATCTCACTCAGAAAACTCAATACCATGAATCCAAAATTTCCACTGTGTGTGAGATAGATAGGAAAGCGTCCTCCTGATTTTGTTCACCAGGGCATTGAATTAAGTCTCTCAAACTGAAAATGGAGAGCTATAAAATTTGAATATATTTTAACAATCCCAGGTGTATGCGCAATTAAGCAGTTAAAGCTCATTCCTCAGTTGTGAAAACCTTCCCTAACATGGAAATGATAGTTCACGTTTAATCTGCTCAACATGGATAGATCTGAAGATCACTCTTTAGGGGCCATAACTTTATTTTGGGGAGGAGTGTGGATAAGGTTTCATTTCAACCTCCTCTGATGCATCCATATAAGTAAACGGATGGGTGGTCACAATCCAGGAAAAATGTGCCAGACTCTTATTATTTTAAAAGCACAAAATAGTTAAACTAGTTTTTTTTTAATATGGTTTATAAAATCAGGGCTAGCCTTAATACAAGAATTCTGAAAATGCAAATGTTAAATGCTTCTGTGTGTCCGTATGTATTTATGCATAACCTGTGTTTTCACTTGTTCCTTCCTGGGTGGAGAGGAGATGCTGAAAAAAAGAAAATCTAGTCAAGGTCAGTCAAGGGACCCGTGCAGGTTTAGGGGTAAGCTCCCTGACACCCACCTGGCTTTCCGAGGTGCTGTTCTCATTGCCCATGGTGATTCAGGGTGCCAGCGTCCCTCAGGATTTTACCAGAAGCAACTAGAAGAAATAAAAAGGTATACACATCTGTAAAATTGAGGAAGATCTGAGGCTTTTTCTCTCCGCACCTCTCCCCAGACTCAAAAGCCAGATGATGGGAAATGTGGATCTCTGCAGTCACATCATGGAAAATCGCTTTTGAAGGGTTTTCTTTTGCGATATGCCACCCAGACTTCTTTCCCAGGACGGGCTGCTGTGTTTGTTCCCCAGCCCAGGGTTGGCAGCCGTTTCTGAAAAACGAGTTTGTCCCGGAGTCTGTGTGAACGCCAATGTACACACATAGGTGTATCCACAAATGGAGTGACAGGAGGGGCTCAGGTGCCAAAGAAAGTTCCAGGGGTGGCACTCTCAGGGTGTTTTCTGCTCCTAATTGTGCTCCCTCCGGAAATGCAGAGTGTGGCACTTCCCCCCATCAAGTGACCCACAGAGCCGGGTGTCGCACGTTAGGAGGCTTGAAATCCACTTTCCTTCAGTAACATATTTTTTACTCAAAGCGCTTGTTTCATCAAATCAGTTTCGCTTCTGCACATATTTTTATGAGGGCAGAATGGTTTTCTTGGTGAGGAAAATGGGTTGCCGGGGCCAGACAAGGAATAAATCATCAGGTAAAGGGGCGGGCTGCCCGACCACTAGACCCGTTCCATCGGGCTCGCTTAGCGACGGTGATGATTAATCACGTCCTCGGGAGGAGGCTTCCCACACAGCTCAGAGTTCCACAAGACCCCATAACATCAGCAGGACGGGGACTCTCACCCGCACTTTTTCTACACGGAGAAACTACGTTACAGAAAACTTGTAAAATTATCAACTTTTAGAGCTGGAGCCTGAGAGATTACCAGTCTGATCCAGCGGGGGAAACTGAAACCAGAGAAGGGAAGGGGGCTTGCCAAAGACCGAAGCTGGAAAACGGACTCAGTCTCCTGCCTTCTAACTCAAGATTTCTTCCACAACAGTATTTGCTTCCACCATAGTATTTGATGGAAATATTAGCTCAGAAAACTTCGGTGATTGACTCACTTCAAATAAAATTTGTCCACTGATTGCTTATCCATTCAACCAACACTGACTGAGTAGCTACCACGTGCTACGCGTATTGAACAGTCACGGGAAAAGAAAATGTGAGTATTTTCAGCAGCACAAATAAAATGCCCCCAAATTGAGAAAACTGGAAGTGACATCACTGTAGTAGTGATCGATTGATTCTCTCACTCCGAACCCTTGGGTCAAAAGGATGCAATTCCTTAATCCTTTCTTGCCATTTACTGTTTATAAGATGGGGGGGAAAAATCATACGCTCACTTACAGAACATTAAAATCTTCATGTATTTAAAATTGATCACTTCAGGGGTTTTTGGGCTTTTTTTGAGGTTCATTTGGAAAATGATGCCTCATTAGCAAACAGTGATGACTGTTAATCGTTATGACTGTATCAATGATTGTCACTTCCCCATGCCCACGAGTTTAACCCACACGCAGTTGGGATTTCATACAGTTTGATGTAATTTTTTTAAAATTTTTTATTTATTTACTTGCCAGAGAGAGAGAGAGAGAGCACAAGCAGGGGCAGCAGCAGAGGGAGAGGGAGAAGCAGGCTCCCCGCTGAGCAAGGAGCCCAAAGCGGCACTCGATCCCAGGACCCTGGGGATCGTGACCTGAGCCGAAGGGAGACGCTTAACCGACTGAGCCCCCCCAGGCGCCCCAGTTCAATGTAATATTACTTTTTGCATTTCACTCACCAAATTAAATTCAATAACTGCATTACAAATCAGAGCGCCCGAACTAGCTTTTTATACAGGTAACCATGACAAAACTACTTCTGGCTCAGGGTGCCTGGGTGACACAGTCGGTTGAGCCTCGGATTCTTGATTTCGGCTCAGGTCATGATCTCGGGGTGGTGAGATCGAGCCCCGTGTTGGGCCCCGCGCTCAGCGGGGAGTCAGCTTGAGATTCTCTCTCTCCCTCTCCCTCTGCCTCTCCCGCTTGTGCTCACGCTCTCTCTCTCGCTAAAAAAATAAATCTTAAAAAAAATACTAAACCTACTTCTGGCTCAGTGTAAATTTCAAAACCACAGAGAGAAGGCTTGGCTCTTTCGGGAACTCTCTCCTCCTGAGCTACAGCATTGCCAGCCCCTCGAGCTCCCCCAAGACCAGAAAGGAAGGCGGGTCCAGCTCTGCCGTCTACTTACGTTCAGGGAAGGTCTGGGACTTTGGAGGCTGCGGGCCCACGGGAGGTCTGCTTTCCAGCAATTGGACTTTCTCTTCCATTTAGAAGCAGGTGAGGCCTACGCAGAGGCGCTGGCCCACGTCATCCAGTTGGGCAGACAAGCCGTCCCCACCCTTGACACGGACACAAACCAGCTGCGCCTCATACCTGAGCCGCGGGCCCCGCGGAGCCGCTGTGATCACACAAACGCGGAATCAGCATTTCTGAGCCCATCATGGCCCGGGCCTTTCACGTAGAGGATTTTCCCCATTATTACAGGAGCAGGGCCCCTTTCAGAGAGGGCTTATCCAGACTAAAACTGGCCCTGTGACCCGATTGGCTGCACCTAAGCGATCCGAATTGTCCTGCCCGGCAAGCAGGGCATTCACTCTCCGGATCATTCACTCGCCCTTCAGGCCGCAGAGCAGGGACAAACCGTCCAGGGGAAGAGGAGTAAAATGCGCAAAGGGCTTCCTGTTGGCACCTGGAAAAATCCCACCCTAAGTAATGTGGCAAGACAAAGAGAACTTGTGAAAATAGGAAGACGCCAGCAGTCTGGCACCTGTTTACAGTGTGTTGTGTGGAGAATGTACTTACCGAGGCAGGGCTTGAGTCTCAACAAGTGAGGTCATAAAAAGCCGCAGGCTTGGCCAGGGCGCCGAGAGGCGGACCCGCCCTCCAGGGTGGAGGCGGCCCTGAGGCCTTTGGGTGGGACCGATGATGGGCAGCCGCCCAGAGCCCCTCGTGCCCGGCAGCCTTCCACCTCCCAGGGTTCTTCCCATTATCACCAGGCAGCCACTCTTCTGCAGGAATGCAGCTGGTTTCGGTTTTGTGAGTCTTTCTCTGTGCAGAAGCCCCTGATCCCTGCCACAGGGTGCGACCCCTCCTGGGAAACAAGTTGGCATTGCATCAGAGCCTCCCTGGAGACCAGGTGTCTGACCAAGCTCGGAGGAGTGTCAGGAACTTCTTGGAGGGGCATGTTGGTTGTTGGGGGGAGGAGCTTGGTGCCCCCACTTGTGGTTGGGACAGAGCAGAAGTGTGTATGTTTCGACAAATGAACGGATAATCAAATTGTGATAGGCCCATACATCAGAATATTAATCAGCCATGAAAGGGAGTGAAGTTCTGATACATGTAACCCACTCAGACGAGCCTCAAAACTTACTGAGTGAAAAAAGGCAGAAACAAACGGTCACATATTGTGTGATTTCACCGATAGGAAATGTCCAAAAGAGGCAAATCCAGAGGGACAGAAACCAGGCTGATCGTTCGCAAGGGCTGGGGGCAGGGTGAGTAACTTCTTGATGGGTTCAGGGTTTTATTTCAGCGTGATGAAAATATTCTGGAACTAGATAGAAGTGGTGGTTGCCCAGCGTTGGGAATGTGGCAAATATAACCACATTGTTCACTTTAAAGATTTTATTTATTTATTTGACAGAGAGAGACACAGCGAGAGAGGGAACACAAGCAGGGGGAGTGGGAGAGGGAGAAGCAGGCTCCCCGCTGGGCAGGGAGCCCGACGCGGGGCTCGATCCCAGGACCCTGGGATCATGACCTGAGCCGAAGGCAGACGCCCAACGACTGAGCCACCCAGGCGCCCCAACATTGTTCACTTTAAAATGGTTAATTTTGTGTTATGTGAATTTCGCCTCATGTTTTATTTTATTTTATTTTATTTTTTTTAAAGATTTTATTTATTTATCTGAGAGAGAGAGAATGAGAGACAGAGAGCACGAGAGGGAAGAGGGTCAGAGGGAGAAGCAGACTCCCTGCCGAGCAGGGAGCCCGATGCGGGACTCGATCCCGGGACTCCAGGATCATGACCTGAGCCGAAGGCAGTCGCCCAACCGACTGAGCCACCCAGGCGCCCTCGCCTCATGTTTTAAAGGTGTGTGTGTTTCATATCTTGGGGTTCTGCATCTACTATTTAAAAAAAGAATTCCACGGGGGAGGGGGGCGGTGGGAGGAACGTCTGAAAACTGTTACTTTTATGTTTATTAACACCAGGTTTCTGTACAATTAAGGATTGGTGGGATGAGAAACAAGAATGTTTGCCTCCCCCATCCCCCAAATCACAGGAGAATTCTTCTAGGGAAGAGAATCTTTTTAAGTGAAATATCTTGGATGAGCCAACTGGAAATGAAGAGAGGTCATTCAGGGGGCAACAGGGGGCAAACATAGAAAAAACGAAGGGGAGGATTGGAGGCACACTCCTGGGGGAGAGAAGGAGGAAGAGAGGCTGGCCAACCAAAATGGCGGAGTCGCATAAGGCCGTTGGAGGTGGGGAATGTTCAGGATTCAATTTCAGCTGTATACCTTCGTTAGTGCGTATTCCTTCCATGAACCATCTCCTCAGTCAACTCATGGGTGGCCACTGATACCACTTTCGCTGCCACTGTTGGTCCCATGACCACTGTCATGACTGCTGGATACTGGGCATTATCACTGACGCCCATCCCAACACCGCTGCCCAGAGGTGGCCACGGCCAGTGGGGAAGAGAACAAATAAATAGACCAACTTCTCAGCTTCCATCCCAGAAGCTGGTGCTCCATCTCTTATAATAGAGTGCCTGGGCACTGGGGACGTGTTCAGATGCCAGGCACTATGGAATCCAGAGTTTCCACATTCCTTAGTCGTGATCACGTCTCTCCAAGGCAGTGCTCTGATGGACCTCAATATCAGTCTCCTTGACTTACCACTGTCTACACGTGTCTGTGGCTGATCAGTTGCCCTCTTTGTCTTCTTCCAAGCTGGACATTCAGCAAGCAACCAGATTCCCATTTCCCACCACACATGGCTAAACACACATGTGTATGGGTTCCCCCGTCCATCTCTGGGACAACCTCCCTTTGGAGGCAGGGGTTGGGATTATGAACCAGACTGCTGTCACATGAATACTAGCTTCACCACTTACCTGGTGTGTAAATTCTGGCAAATTAATATTTAATTTCTGTGTCCTCGGTTTTGTCATCTCTAAAATGGGAATCATAGCAATATGTACCTCGCATGGCCATAATGAGTTAATTTCAGTAAAGCTCTCGGAACAGAGTAAGCCCTAGATAAACTGCTGCCTGTTCTATGGTTGTGGGCAGGGGGTCTGTTTGGAGTCCCAGTAGGCAAATCCCTCAGTGAAACAAGGCTTATACTGCCTTCTTTTTATCCCTTCAGTAAAATCATGAATTTGGGTGCAACTACTTAGAAATCAGTACATCTGCAATAAAAGCTCAGCTAAACTGACTTGTGCACTAGAAGAAACCCATGGTGACTAAGACATCTTATAACACAGACTCAATAAGAAGAAAGTAAATTGTTTCAAGAACTTTTGAACGAGCCATTTACACTGAAATGTTTACTGGGCTGGTGACACACCATTCCGATCCTGTCCCTCTCCGTGGGCATCGCTGGGCACCAGGTGTTAACTTAGCTAGAGTACCTCTATGTCCTCAGGTGAATTAAACTGCATATCTTTACAAAGGATCCACAGTTTAGGCTTCTAATTCATTCCAGTGGCTTGCACAAACGAGACTGAATCCACAAAGGTCTCTTCTACCCACTTGTTTCTGTATGAGCCTAAACAGCCAGCTGACCTCAACCTACTCACCCATAGATTAAATATATAAAATTCATTTTAAAGGATAATTGTTTGGGAGGATTTTTGTTTCTCAACTGGTTTACTGGTGTCACATCATCAAAGCCCCAAAAGACCCCGAATGTAAGATAGGACAGTCTTTGATTCATTAATTCACGTCTTCACGCGTTCTATAAATATTGAGCTTTTTTATGTACCAAGCATGGAGGCGCTCGTGTGCTCTTTAATACTTACGGCGAGGCCATGGGGTAGGTATTTTCTCTTTTTATGGATGAACAACCAAAGCCCAGAGGGATCAAGTCACATGGTCAAAGACCAGCTGAGAGCAAGAGGAAGGATGGAGTCTGGTTGGCCCCAGGCCCTACATTCACGAAGGATGTGATGCTCCCACCTTGGAAGATTTTTCTATATAGTTCAAAGGTAACTGATGGCCTTTTCCCTCATTTCTTTTTCTGCTCATTGACTTCTGGAGTAGAGCATGGAGTTTTTAGGTGTTGGCAACCAGAACTAGTTGGGAGGGTCCCAGCTGATGTGACCTCCCCGCGCCCCCCCCCCCCCCAACCATTGATCTGCGAACAGTGCCGGGTTCGGGCCGGTCACTTGCTGGGGTGGCTGAGACAGCCTAGCAGGGCTGGGTAGCCAGAGCACTGCTGAGAGGAGCCGAGAGCAGAACCGGGGAAATGGGGCCTGGGGCCAAGTGTGGAGGAGGAGGGGAAATGGAAACGTGAGAACCAGCACGGCAGCTGAGCCGGGCGGAGAGACCTGTGGGTGGAGGACGCCGCTCAGACCGAGATTGCGATGTCCAGGTCGGGCCGATGCCCCATTTTACGTGCTACCTGTAGGGTGGGAGGCGCAGGGAGCTGGGAAATCAGAGACGAGATCACGTTGTTCCCATGGCATCGATGATAACACGGAGGCTCAGAGAGGTTTTGCAACTCACCCCCACTGTCCTGTGAGAACAGCCTGCTGGGATTTGTTGCTACATCAGACAATTGTACCAAGTTTTCTATTTAGGGATTTTTATTCTCTCTGTTAAAAAATGGGATGGGAGGGTGCCTGGGTGGCTCAGTTGGTTAAGCGACTGCCTTCGGCTCAGGTCATGATCCTGGAGTCCCGGGATCGAGTCCCGCATCGGGCTCTCTGCTCGGCAGGGAGCCTGCTTCTCCCTCTGACCCTCCCCCCTCTCATGTGCTCTCTCTCTCTCATTCTCTCTGTCTCAAATAAATAAATAAAATCTTTAAAAAAAAAAAAAAATGGGATGGGAATGTATCTGTTTTAAAGGCTTAAGAAGTTTTGATTTTTCTCCTGCATTGAGCACGTTAGGTTGTTAGTGCTGGAAGAAACTTGGAGATCATCTTCACCGACACCTCCTTCACAGACGGGGAAGCCGAGGCCAAGAGGGTGGGAATGATCTACCCTGGTCTCCCAGCGAGCAGGGCCTGGAGCCCGGTCTTGACTCGGACAGGCGTGCTCCCCCCAGACAGCCTCCCCCTGAGCGGGCCTCTGCAGTTGCCTCTGGACCAGACTAGCAAGGTCAGAGGAGACCTGCCTTCCCTGCTGTGGCTTTGCCCTTGGGCCACGGTGGCATCCAGCCAGTCAGGCCCTGTGTCCGCTGAGCATGTGGGGAGGCATCGGCTGGAGGCATCCAGCTTCTGTCTGCTCACTGAAGGCGAGCTCAGGTTCACCTGACCAGCGGTGACTTTGGCCGCAGGACACGCCCAGCGACCTCAGCCAGCTGCTTGTTCCCACAGATGGCCCCAGCAGGCAGGAGACCTCATCTTCTCCCTCCCGTGGCTGAATTCAGTTGTTCTAACTCCCTACCTTGCACAGCTGAGCATTTAGCTACTTATAGCTCTGTTATCATGTTCCTCTTTTAATACAAACAAACAGCCGTAGCCTGGGAAGGGGATTTACTGAGAGACCTCGCCTGCTTTCTGCTCTGGCAAGGACCTGGCTGCTCTGTAGGGTTTGAGTGACATGACAGATCTTCCCCGCCACTCTCCCCCAGCCTCCCCCATCTCTGAGGCCACCAGGAAATTTAGATGGGAGAAGCCCAGCCTTGTAGAAGGCGGGGACTGGGAGAAACTCAGAAATCAGTCTCTCCTGCCCCAGGGACCAGAGACCACTGCACTCAGCCCTGCTGCTGGGGAGAGGCTGGGCCAGTCATGCAGTAACCCTCCCAGCCTCAAACCTACTGTATTCCGGTGGGGGACTCTGCCAGCCCGCTTCTGCTTGGCCAGCTGCTCTTGCTAGGCCCTGCCGGAGGAGGCAGAGGCCAGAGGTGGAAGGAGGAAGGAGAACACACTCCTTCCAGTCTGTTTTTCCTGTTCTGGGAGCAGCATCCAGCCTCACGGCTTCACCTCGGGGGTGGGGGGCGGGGGCAGTCCCCCCCCTTGCAGCGCTGGGGTCCCGTGTGCAGTCGTCCCAATGCCTACAGGGCTCGCCTCATGGCTGGGGCTCCCTCCACAGGGGTCTGAGGTTCCCTTCTGTGGGGCCCTCCTCCAAGCTTCTAAATTTGAATAATTCCAGCTTCTCTCTGCTCCCTAAGCCCTGAGTGTGATAACCGCCTCCTGCAGGCGCCACTTTCTATCATAACTCCGAGTTGGCTTTTCTGCCTTGCTCTTTATCTAGATAACACTTCTTTACATCAAATTCTTTCTGTTAAAATAACCTAGACACTTCTGTCTTGACTCGACTGGCTGATAGGCTGGCAGAGCTGGGATTCCAACCCAGATCTCCTTTCTCCAGGTTCCATACTCCCTGCTTTGGAATCCAATAAACGTGTGTTCCATTCAATGAATGACAAGGTGAGTTCCTTCCATTCATCAGTTCTGACTTTAATAAGATGTAGATGGGATTCCCCACCACCCCAGCACCCACTGTCACCCACTCACAACGTAGACTTCCTGTCAGGCCAATGTCAGGCTCTACCAGCAGCTTTAGAATCGGGGCGCACGAGAGCTCTAGCTCATCGCAGGGCTTCCCGACCTTTCACGTCTTGGCACACGTACTCTACTATGAAGACGTGTGCCCAGCCCCTGACTTGGGGACATGGACAGGGCTGCGTGAGGCTTCATCCCCTGCCCGGGCCCCACCTGACCACACCACAGGTTGAGGGGATTGGAATCCTGGCACACCCATGGCCAGTCTACACACCGGTGAGCCCTGCTCTACGTGGAGAAGCACTGACTTAGTCTAACGCCCCCATTTTACAGATGATCAATCAAGGCCAGAGACCTATGGTAGCTTGCCTGAATTTAAATCTCAGCTCCCCTTCACCCTCCAGCAGCCTAATCCAGCTGATTCACAACCTGACACCAGAATTCCTCTTGGGAAGGAACGCTCTTTGCGCAAAGAACGGAATTTAGTCTGTGTAGGTGTCAAGGATTGGCAGGAGCTGCAGCTCAGATGGCTAAGGGCCTCCCCGTGTGAAAGGAGAGTAAGGAGGCTTGGTTCCTGAGGTGAAGGTCAGAGAAGAGGACAGAGGGGCGGAAGAAGGACCTGGGCATTGGCGTGAGATAGAGAATGATGGAGGGGGGTCAGGGGAACTTGCCCTGAATGCGGGCTGAGGACACTTGAGTAACAATCACGCCCAGCATCACTTTCCCTCCATTGTGGCACACAGCCCTCCTCTTGGGCCCCAGATCTTCACACGACCACAGTCACAAATGCTTTGTGAGCACTTTGTTCTGCTGTGTTTTACTTTTGGCAGGGGCTGGGGGGCTGGAACTTAAAGAAGGAGCTGCATTTTATTCATATTTGGGTCAATACAGTAGTCAAGTAGGCACTTGAGAGCAGAGGAGACCAGACTATACAAGCCCTGGGGGGTTCACAGAAATCGTGGGGTGCACCTTGGGGATCCTCTCGGCACAGACTTGAACCGGAGTCTAAAGGCGCAGAGAAACACCAACTGACGTCTGCGTGAGCATACATTTGTAAACTTAAATAAAATCCACAGAATCAAAATCGGGGATCATGCATAGGTTTGTACTCTTTTTGGGTTTTTTGTTTTGTTTTTTAAAGATTTTTATTTTGGGGGACAGCTGGGTGGCTCAGTTGTTAGGTGTCTGCCTTCGGCTCAGGTCATGATCCCAGGGTCCTGGGATCAAGCCCCGCATCAGGCTCTCTGCTCGGCGGGAAGCCTTCTCCCTCTCCCACTCCCCCTGCTTGTGTTCCCTCTCTCGCTGTGTCTCTCTCTGTCAAATAAGTAAATAAAATCTTTAAAAAAAGGGGGGGTTTAATTTTTTTAAGTAATCTCTACACCCAACATGGAGCTCGAACCTACAGTCCCGAGATCAAGAGTCGTATGCTCTACCAACTGAGCCAGTCAGGTGCCCATGTTTGTACTCTTTTTGAAACTGCTTTTTATTTTCCATTTCATAGTGACATATCAAAAACAATTCCTCGTGCCTGTAACATCCGATTTAATAGCTGCAGTGGACACAAAGTTGTTTCCAAGTGTTTGCTGTTTACAAACCATCTCGTTTTGTATAGCCTGTCTCTGCCTGGATGGTTGAGGAGGTTGCAGGGGAGGTGGGAGGCGAGCCTAGACCTGCTGTAGGATAGATCAAGCAGGAAGGTATTGAAACCAGAGAACTGTGAATGGGGGACAGACTTGGGGGCGCAATCAGGTTGGCAGGATCAGACATGGGGGTAGGGACTGTCTGGGTGGAGAGCAGGCGGAGGGCTGGGTGAGCAAGGACACAGTGTGGCTGGAGGCAGTGGGAGGGCTGCCGCTAGAGTGGGGATGGAGGACATCTCCAGAAGCACAGGGGCTTTTTCTTGTCTCAGGAGAGCGTTGTAGCCCTGCGCTGCCTTTGAATGCAGAGACCTGGGGTCTCCACCGGCAATCACAGCCTGGGATGTTTGATACAGGTCTTGAAGGGTCTAGTTCATCAGCTGGAATCTGGCTCTTTGGGGGACAGAGGCCAGGTACTTTTGGTGATGATGCTTTCTAGGTTTTGCACGTCTAAACCAGAACCTGGGAATAATCATGGAATCTCTGGGTCTGCTTGAATACCGCCAATGACGGGAAGTTCTCTGTCCTATTCCTCTCCCATGGTAAAATAACAATTTACAAGCATGGCCCCTTGACTGGTGATCATCAGCATCATCTTGGTCCATGCCAGACTGAGTATCACTGCCTTATATCTCTCTGAGGATGATGCTCTGAGCATCCCACATTCTAAACAGTGCATAGTCCCTTAGCCCAAAATGGAAATGTGAAGCCACATATTGGTTTGCAATAAGGGGTCTCTTTTCCTCCTGTTAAAACATATATTTGATGACACGTTCAAATACAAGATTCTCCTTACTCACAATTTTCATATAGTCCTGTGCATACTGGATATTAGCAAAACCGTATTTCTTATGAAAACAGGCTGTTAAAACCCACAAACATTCAGACATCATTTGAATCCAAATGCTAAACTGTGCTGTCATTTTTGGAAATCAAATACAGTATGAACATAATTGGGAACTGCAGGCCAAGGGGAGGGTGGGAGGAGATGGGGTAAGGGGTGGGAAGGCAGACCCGGTGGAAATCTTGAGCGTGGATGGGATATCAGTGCCAGTTATATTGGAGCCAAGATATTATACTGATGAGCCATATGTTAGAGCTGCACTAAAAAATTAAAGGTATTTGCATTCTATATGACATAATACAACACATGCAATTATTAGGGCTTAGAGAGAGTTTCAGCTAACGTCAAGCAATTTTATTATGTAAAATAAAAAATAGCTTTTTAAGACTTTTCTTCTTCAATTTTATTGTAAACTTATTTTTAAAAATTTAAGGTTGATAGTAATTACCATATAATTTAAAAGTCCTTATAAACAAGACTTTGTTAAATCCCATTTGCTCAGACTATAGGGCTTTCCAACAAGAACAAAAAGAATATCTTAATCATATTTTCCTGTTTTTTTTTTTTCTAATTAACTTTTGGGGTAGTGACCTGCATCCCAATACTTCCTCCTCAAAAGATATAAAACAATGAGCAAGAGAAAGTCAATGTGTGCAACCACCAGACCCTCAGGATAACTTGAAGACAGGAAGAAAACAGAGACAGTGAAGATTTCTTCAAAATAACTGAACAACAATCTTGGAGTGCAATTTCTCATGTGCCCACCTCGGCCCTCCATGAATCTGTGGAAAGCACAGGTAGACCTAGTTCTACAGAAAAACAGCAGAGAAGACAGAAGGAAGCTAAACCTAATGATTAAGTTTCCTGGTTGGACTTCAGATGTGGGACCCGGCACCTCCAGGGGAGCTCAGCCCAAGCACTGCTCCCCAAGCCCCAGCTCAGCCCCTCTCTCTCACCCCCGTTGGTTTGGCTCCTAGGACCATGTGTCTGACCACTGTCTGGCTTCCGGAATGTGGGCCTGAGGACTAATCTCGCCATGTATAAACACAGCTCCCAAAGGATAACTTCCTGAATTCTCTCCCAGTAGGATCTGCCCATCTGATAAGAAATCTGGTACTAATGACTGACTGCCCAATGGGCACTGTTCCTTCTCTATCTAGCTGCTTCTCCAAGGTGGGCCTTGGTTGGGTCATTTCCCCTCACACCTGTTCACCAAGACACGTCAGCCTGAATCTCCTTGTTTATGCTCCATGAGGGAGAGGCATTTGCCAAAGCAGGGGCTGTCCCCGGGGCGGTAGAGCGGGCTGGTGTTGGGGGCGAGGGAAGCACACCCAGGACATGCCAAATAGCGAAACTTCCACCAGGGGATGCAAACAATAACATCACCAAGTGTTCTGCAAAGAACTGGAACACATGAGAGGATGATCTTGTGACTGACCAGGACTCAAGTGTTGGTTGTCTCATCCTTTCGCTATGAAACATGAGACGCACAATAACTTTGTCACATCCTAACTTGAGCCTCATTATCTGTTTCAGCAGAAACATATTCGCAGGAGTGGGCTTTTGAATGACCAGACGTGAATACTTCTGGTGAATTGCTTTTTAAGCTCCCAGACTGACCAGCAAAATCATGTCCCCTCAAAATGAAAACCTTGGCCCCACTTACAAATGAGCACAACCAGAAAGAAAGAATCATTCGTGGTCTAAGCCTTGCAACTCAGGATTTGATAAGCATGGAAGGCAACAACTCTGAGGAGAGGCAGTCCTTTGGTAGAGGCTGGGAATTTCTTTGGAGCCCCAGAACACGGAGACACAACCAATTTTAGTCATTCCTGAACCGATGTGAGCAGCTCGACTACACAGAGTTAGCTCTCTTTGCTAGAACAACATCAGCCTGTGTCGCTGGGTTTAATCTCTTTATAATTCTTTGGCACCAATTCTGGCACGGGGCTCTGTTGAGGCTGTTCCCTGACTTGAGTGTGGAGCAGAATTTCCCCTTTTTAGGTCACAAACTCAGAGTGCTCAGCCGTCCCAGCGGCTCTCTCCACTGTGTCAATTTTAAACACCCTCATTAACAACATTTATGAAACGTTGGCAAGGTGGCAGCTCTCTCGAGTTGCTCCTGCTATCCACGGCCGTTTCACGGGATTGAAACACACGCACAGACTTGCCACAGCAGGCTAGGATTATAAAAACACACTGGTATCTACCTCTTCTGAACACAGCTGACTTAAGGAACCCTAGGACAAAGGTCGTGGACTGCCCAGTGACTGATCTCAAAGGGTTCAGACGAGCCCACAAAGAGTGGTCTTCCTGTGTTCGTTTCTTGGGCACGGTCGGCTGCTCCCTTGTCTCACCCCCTGGGTCTCGGTCCCCTGCCCTACGTTCTGTGTTGGGATAAGACCTCCTGTGCTGGGATGGACCATCTCACCCGGGCTTCTAATCTCCTCGGGAATCAGAGATTTGGAGCTCGGTCAGCATCCTAGTGAGTTGGGTTTTCTACTGGATGGTATGCCACAGTCCGGTGAATTGCACCTGTCCCGCTGTCGTCCCCTACACCCCGCACGCCCCTGGCCCATTCTGTACACACCCGCGCATGCACTTAGCAGCACCCATCATTGCAACCGCGTTATTTCTCCACTCCCATAAAATCATACGTTTGAACAAGCAACTTTTGAGGGCCTGCCATTGTCCTTTGCTCTGAAAATGGCTCATTTTTCGTTCTCCCTCATTCCCCACCTCCCACTGATGCAGCATCCTGCCTGGTGCACCAATCCACCTCCTCGACACCGCTCATGGACTTAAGCTGGGCCGATCAGATCTTGTCCCTTGATATGTAATGGCGGCCCTGGAAGTCAATCAAGGCGGGCCATAAATCACCAGGCAATGAGGAATGGAGGCTGGGATCAGTGCCAGAGAGACCCGGAGACAATGCGTGATGACTTGAGGGAGGAGCAAGTTTAGGAGCCCAGCGGACACCAGCCCACCCTCAGACCGGCGCTAGCTGAGAAGCCGGGATGCAATGAGTTGCTGCAGCCCAGAGCTATGTCTTCTCAACTCAAAGCAAGTTTCTGTTTCTTTCAACAGAAGTTCCCTGACCCACACCACCCTCAGAAGTTGCCCGGGATCTGCAGACTCTGGCCTTTGCTCATCCCCACAGCATCCAACACCGTCGCCCCTGCTTTCCCCGAACTTCTGTCCACGTAGGCAGGTGCTACAAAATCCGGCTCTCCTTCGCCTTCTCCAGTTTCTTCCCCCACCCTCTCCGGGGAGCCGTTTAATAAGGTCCAGGCTTTGGTCCGCCAGCCTGGTCTCCTCAGATGATCCCACTGGTTCCCCTAACTTCCTCCGCTGAGTCCAGGCAGAAGGCTCCGAATCTAGGCCGCCATTCCCCACTTCCTCCAGCACCCACCATGTTTTTAACCCTGGAGGAGATTTCTACTTAGAAGATTCACAGTCACTTAACCTCTTGAAATGTAAATTTATGTCTTTCTCCTTCGACCCAAACCCTCTCCTGACTTTCCCATTTCCACTGACAGGACTGGGTTCTTCCAGTCACATCCCCTGGGACCCTCATGGTAATTCTGCACCTCACAGTGATTGCTGCTTGGCATCTGCCTCCCCTCCAGCCCGGGTGCTCCGCAGGCTCCGGGCTTATTCCCAGGACCCAGGACATGGGGTCACTTGAGTGTTTGCTGAAAGAACTGAAGGGATGAGTGTGTTTTAATGTCCCCTCTGTTTCATTCCTCTTGTCTCTCCAATGCACATTCACGGAGACCTCTGGATTCTTCCTTCCCCGTGTTTCTTTCACTCTCCCCTTCCTCCCCATTCCCTTTGCTCCTGGGCCAGACCCTTACCACTGCCCATTAGAGCTACTGCAGAAGCAAGCCAGTCTCCTGACTGCGATGACAAACCTGACAAGGCAGTCTGGGAACATGGTGGTAGCAGAGTTTTTAGATCTTCCCAAATCTCCCCATATAAACTGAGCCACAAGACAGGAAAACTGAAACTTCTGGACTTTTAAAACAAAACTAGACCATAAGCCTTTTCCTGAACATCAACCCCCAACAGCCACAGGACCCACCTGATATTGGTGTCTGTGCAGGAGGACACGGATGGAAGCAAGAGGGCCCTGCCAGCTGAACCTGAGCACAGGACAGTCCCAAAGTAGCCAACAGGTACTCACTAGGAAGGACGGCCTGCCAATTTGGGAGCAGCAGCTGAAACCGGAGGAGTTTTGCCCCCTAGACACACGCATATGCAGACATTACACACTAGAGGGTATGTGGTCGGAGTCCGGGCATTTCTGTTTCATGGACTATCCTATGAAATATGACCTGCACACACACACACACACACACACACACTCCACTAGGGTTCACTAAACTAAGATTTTCAAACAAGGCTCAGCACTCTGCCTTCCTTGGGTGTGGCCTGATGATTCAGTTCTGACACCAAGTCAGACTCAGAAACACACAGTGTTTGTTGAAATCACATGGCAGCTCGAATTGGCAGGCGCAACACCAAAACTGGTCTGGAAAGGTACTTGTGTAGAGTCTAGAGAAACACTGCAAACATGTCAAAGTCAACACCATCAGGAGTTTTAAAATAACTTTTTCCCATAAGGTCTCGGTGTATTAGGACCTCAGGGGGTCTATTAAATCATCATTCCAGAGAACCATAAATACTTGAAAATCCAATGTGCAATGGGAAGAATCATAACAGAGGCCAGAAGAATGAAATTTCATCTCGCAAAAAAACCCTTATTTTACCCATGAGGGGAGCAAGGTCTAGATCAACGGGGACTTACCCTACCAAAAGGAGATAGTAACTTATTGGAAAGAAAAAAATACATTTCATGCAGCTTAGGAGACAATGGGGTGGGGTGGGGTGGGGGGGCGTGGAAATAAGAGGCACAAATGTGCCTTTAACTTCCCTTTATAAGGAAAGAAAAGAAAGCAATGCATTTATCCCCTCTAATCTCAGTAGCCAAACCAGTTTAAAGCCACACATTGTTCAAAGGAAGAAAGCTGTCAGTCTGAGACTTACTTACCCAGGATCCTCTGAGCGTGAGGAGCAGAGAGCTGAGAACAGGCCCTCTCTTCCTGATGTTAGGACTTTTCAGCACTGCCCTCCGCCCGTGGTCTGTCTTCCCCCAGGATCACATGGAAGTGTTCTATAAATGTGCATCGGCTTAAGGTTGGGAACGCTGGCCTGGGAAACGGCAGCGTGTAAGCAATCTGACCCAGGCTAGGCAGCAGCTTTCCAGAAGGCTCTGCAGCCCCGAGGGAGAATAACAGAGGCCAGGGAGCGTGCAGGTACCCAGAGCCTGCAGCTCTCTGTTGTTCTCACTCTATGTTTTGTTTGGGACCCGGAGAGAGTCTCAACCGCCTGGGGCTGCAATTTCATTTACTTGGGGCCATTCTATTTTGGCCAGGACCAGCCACTTTTCAAAACAAAGCAGCCTTAAAAACAGAACAAAACGACAGAGTGTAAAATTGGAGGTGCTTCTGGTAAATGGGAATAGGTCATTGTCAGCTTCTACCAACCTCATAAGATCAGGTTGTCCTTTTTGAAAATGTCAGGGTGCTCTCTTGAGAAAGGGAGACGAGCAGTTACTTTTAGACCAGCTCTAAATGGCAAAACTGCCTAAAATTCCATCAGTATTGAATGAATTAAATGTGCAACCGTACGATGGAAAGCAAAGCAACCGTTAGAAAGAATGGAGCCCTTTGGGTACCAACAGGGAAAACTCTCCAAGATACATAGGTGGGTGGGAGAAAAAATTAAGGTACATAACAGTGTGTATAATGTTATCGCCTGTGTAAAAAAAGGTATAAATTTACGTGTGCATACTACATTATGTGTAGTATGTACGTCTATGTTCTGAAAAAAATCATACAGCACTACGTATATATATATATTTCTTTTTTTTTTTTTTTTTATGGGGAAGGGACATAGGGAGAGGGAGAGAGAGAATCTTAAGCAGGCTCCATGCCCAGCACGGAGCCTGAGACGGGGCTTGATCTCACGACCCTGAGATCATGACCTGAGTCAAAAACAAGAGTCACATGTCTAACTGACTGAGCCACCTGGGTGCCCTACATTATTTTATAATATGTATGAAAATATATAAAATAATGACTTTCTGGAAATTCACAAAAACAACTGGTGACAGTAAGTGGCTACTGCCAGGAAGGGGCAAAAACTGGGGGACAGGGAAAGAGGAGGATTGTCTCTCCACATATTTTTCTATTCTAGGAATTTTACCTCATGTGAATAGTAATTTTTCACAGAAAAAAACAATTTTTTAAAAGATTTTATTTCTTTATTTGACAGAGAGAGAAAGGGATCACAAGTAGGGAGACAGACAGGCAGAGGAAGAGGGAGAATCAGGCTCCTCACTGAGCAGGGAGCCCGACGCGGGGCTGGATCCCAGGACCCTGGGATCACGACCTGAGCCAAAGGCAGATGCTTAACGACTGAGCCACCCAGGCGCCCTGAAAACTTTTTAAGTAATCTAATTTCCATTAGAAATATTTAACTTTTCAGGCACTGAAAATTTAATTTTTTAAGTAATCTAATTTCCATTAGAAATATTTAATTTTTCAGGCACTGAATTCAATTGACCATGATTCTTTTTTTTTTTTCTTTCCATATTGAACGTCTTTGATTGGGTTGGAAGGAGCCTGTCATACGAAGGCCCCATCTGTGGGTCCGGAAGGAGGAGTCTCAAGGCTGGATGCCTGGGCCCTGGTTCAACTCCTCAGCAGCCAGGACTCAGAGCAGGTGCCCACGAGCCTCGTGGTGTGTGAAACACACCCACCGTCCACCTTCTCCACAGACCCAGCGAGGCCTGAACAAGACAATGTACATAAAAGCCTGGGTGGCTCAGTTGGTTAAGCGACTGCCTTCGGCTCGGGTCATGATCCTGGAGTCCCGGGATCGAGTCCCACATCGGGCTCCCTGCTCAGCAGGGAGTCTGCTTCTCCCTCTGACCCTCCTCCCTCTCATGCTCTCTGTCTCTCATTCTCTCTCTCGCAAATAAATAAAATCTTAAAAAAAAAAAAAAATTAAAAAAAAAAAGCCCTCTGCAAACAGAAAGCCTTTATTCAGGAATAGAATTGTTCACAGCGATCACATTTGGCAAGACGTTTTTCTGAAGTTCTTGGGTAATTCAACACTCAGATCATGTAAGTCAAATGTTCCCATGAGCACAAGCATAGAGGTAAAGAGGATATTCCAGAGGGCCTGTGTCTGTGGTCGCTGGGGCGGATTTTCTCCTTAGCGCCGGTTTTAATCTCCCCAGCATCACCCCTCCCACTGTGCAGGGCGCCTTCTGTGAGTGACCTCCTGGCATGTCCCGTGGGCTGCGTTCCGGGCTTTCTTCTGCATCTAACTTCGGTTCCCACTTAATTCAACCAGGAGCAGTTTTCAGTGCTTGCATTTGTACTAACGCATAGTGCTCGGTTGAAAAGGCCTTGAGATGTAAGAAAGGTATTTTTTTGTTTTGGTTTGGTTTTTTATTACGCTGAGATCACAAGTCAAAGTCCCAGGGCCCAGGCACGGGGTGGTTCCCACCATCCCCATGAAAAACCGCCAGCCGCGGCTGAGCGGCTGAAATAGCGCCACCGTGTGGCAACACCGTGCAGCGTCAACCCTTCATTTGACCCGCCAGCCTTGAAATGCTTCTCCACCCAAACACTAATTAATTACCTAAAGCAAAAAATTGTTTTAATTTGGCGAGATTTGCAATGTTTTCAAATTTGCTCATAACGTGAGGTTCCATTAATATTTTTATTGCGTATTACTTATTTGCCCGACTTAAATTCACATAAATGCAGCCTTGCTGAAAGTGACTGGCATATGGCAGAGAACACGAGAAAAACAAAACATTTCGCAGGCAGTGCTTCGGGCTGCTGATTATTTTAAAATTCTGAGAGGAAAATAATTCAAAGTGATGTTATGACAGCAAACAGGTGGACTTATGAAAATAAAAGGATAATGTTTACAGACTATTATCTCCCTACGCAGTGAAAAAGGAATTCTCATTAATGAAGCAGACGGAGCTCCTTTCCTTCGAGAATTCATTGAAGTGATAGCAACGGAATTTTTTTTTAAGTTTGTTGGGACCCTAGCGAAGCAAACTGGGACGGCACATCAGTCAAGCGATTGCTCCGTGTTTGTGGGCGCCGGGAAGTGGACTGAGGTCTGGTCATGGAGGAATTGGGGCACAGGAGGCTCAGCCTAGAGCTGGGGTAAGAGGGAGTGGTGGGGCCTCAGGCCCAACAAGACCCAGTCTGCACTGCAGACCCAGGAGAGGCTCTGAAACACCAGGAACAATGGAGGGAGCAGAACTGGGGTTGGACATTTGAAAATTAAAAACAAGTATAAGCAGAGCCTCTGCCTTCACCTTGTCTCACCCTCCCCTGATGCTCGCTGAGCAGACAAAAGCAAAATCAAATAAGAACCAAGCCTCCCACATAGCCTGAAATAAAAAATTCAATAGAAGAGTGAAAGCAAACAAAAAAATGTCAAAAAATAGAATTAAAGACTTAAAATATGAAAAAATATTACAGGCTTAAGAATCAATCCATGAGGTCACACATGCAGACATGGAACAAAAAAGTGGAAGAAATTATCAAGGAAGTAATATAAGAATATTTTCCAAAGTTGAAGGAGGTGAATCTCCAGGTCAAAAGGGCCCAGTAGGTGACTGGCACAGTAATTTAAAAGTCTCTCTCATGGTTCTGTGGGTTGGCTGGGCTCCGCTAGGTGGTTCTCATGTTGAGGGAGGGTTCTCATGTAACTGCAGGCAGACAAAAGCTAGAACCAGAGCCATCTGAGGGCTCACTGGGGTTGGATGTCCCAACGGCTCATGCACACGGCTGGCGGGTGACACAGTCTTTGGCTGGCAGCTCACCTGTGACCTATACATGGCCTCTCCATTTGTCTGGAGCTTCCTTACAGTATGGAGGATAGGTTCCAAGAGTAAATGTTCCCCTAAACAGAATGTAGAAGCTGCCGATCTCCTAAGGCCTGGATCCGGAAACTGGCACAGCGTCACTCTTCTGTATTCTATTGGTCAGACGGTGGCCCACGTTAAAGGGGAGGAGACATAAATTTGCTATCTCAGCGGGAGGAGTGTCAGAGAATTCATGGCCATCTTCAATTCACCACCAATCCTAAATGTTTCTAGAAACAAAACAACGTAGGTCAGTTACTGATAATGAGAGTCAGAACCAAACTCGTTTTCCAGCCCTCTCTCCCTTGGGCACCACTCTCCAGCTACCCGTGCCTCCCTGAAGTTTCAAATGTGCCAGACTCATTTTATCCTCAAGGACTTTTCTTTGCCTTCGCCTCTGACCAGAATACCATTTCCCTGTATCTTTGGGTAACTCATCAAGTCGCATCTCAAATGTCACCTTCTCAGAGAAGATGTCCCTGCCCATCATATCTAAAATAAGTTGCAATCAGCATTTATACCCTTAGCCTAAATTCTTCTAAATTCTTCATAGCACTTGGGGAGAAGGGGGGAGTGACAACTAATGGGCATGGGTTGTTTTTTTTCCCCAAAGTGATGAAAATGTTCTAAAGTTGATTGTGGTGATGGTTCCACCACTCTTGTGAATATAACAACCATTGAATCGTATACTTTGAATGTGTGAATTTCACGGCAGGTGAATTATATCTCAATAATAATAAAAAAAAAATCTCACTCTGGCCTTCAGAAGCGAGTAAACATATTTAAATTGTTTTGCATCTCTGTTCGTCCGGCAGGTGTGAGTATGATCCCCGATCAGCAGCATGGGCATCACCTGGGAATTAGAAATGGACAGTTAGAGGCTCCCTCCCAGACCTACTGAATCAGAATCTGCAGTTTTAACAGCCATCCCAGGTGATTCAAATGCACAAGAACATTCGAAAAGCACGGCTCTAATGTGTTATTGAGGACATGTATTGGAGTTTTGGGGTGACAAATACATGACAGGTGTGATCTCATTAAGACACATTAACATGAGAGATTAGAAAAAAAATTTTTTAATTCATTGGCCTTTTTTATTTATTTACAAATCCTCCTTAGTGTTAACAAAATGAAAGAAAAGCAAATGGAGGGAGAGACTTGGAAGATGATACGAGGCTCAGGGCTTACGCATGTTCCCAAATGTCCCCAAGCTAATGCTGGTTGTTTGTTTTGCCAACTGGAAATCACTCCAGGTGCAGAAGTTTCACTGCCCGTTGCTATTTACTAATATGGCTGTGACTCTTTTCCATAAAAAGAGGGAGGTGACTGTGGGGTGGGGAGGCTAACAGTCCTTTTTAGACCTTTAGACTCGTAAGCCTTGAGAGCCTGGAAAATATTCATTTGCCCTGTTTGATTAAAAATTTGCACTTATTGCTTGACAATACAGATTAAAAGTTAATATTTGTTATGACACTTCTCTTCTGAAATGATAAAATTAACACATTGCTGAAACAGTACAGATTTCATAATCTCTCGCTGTCTCTTCTCCCCACTCCCGCCCCGGGGAAGCAGTATTCACGGTGTTCATGCCTTTCTCTGGGTTCATGTTGTACATCTGACTACCAGCAGCCCCTCTGCTCTCCGGCCAAACCACAGCAGAGCAGGTGCTTTCTCTCCTGCGTCCAGGTGGGAAGCGCTAGGAGCCAAGCGTACCCTTCCTTCCCGCACTTGCAGGTCTTTGGCCACCCTGGCCCCGAGGTCTTGACCATGGGACAGGTGTGTCCCAGTCCTGGGCTTTGTTTCCTCTCAGAAGCTTTTGGATCAGTGTCTGGACTTAAGGGAGAGGCTTGGGAAAAAAGAGAAGTCTCTAATCTGGAAAGTTCTACCCCCCGCAAATTTACATGGCTGACTCCCATTCTTAAGTGAACTGTCAGCTTTTCAGAGGGGGCTTCCCAGACTTCCCCAGCTCAAGTAACCCACCCACGCTCCTCACCGCCTGGTAGGTAATTGCTTACCACAATACGCTTTTTAATTGTCTCATATTGCCACCATCTGAAATTATTTGTCTCATCTCTCTGCCTGATAAGATTGCCAGCTAGCGTCCGCCCGTGACAGCGGGGGTCTTGTCTATCTTGCTCGCCAAGCCTGCATCACATGGGCATGTGATGCCCTTCAGCTGAACAGTGTGTGTTGTGGGCGTATTGATGCTCAGGCCCTCTGCCCGCAGCCGCCTCAGAGCTCGCCCACAGCCGGGGTGGACAGTGTTCCACGTGTCAAGAGCTCCCACCTCGAGCTCCAGGGCTTGCCTTTGTGTTCCTGTAGAAATTTCCTTTATTTTCTGGGAGCTCCGTAGTGTCATACAAAATATGGCGTATGCAGGTTTGAGTTGTTCTGTAGCAGGAGTCTCTTCAGACACATTTGTGATTATTTTCCAGCTTTGAACAAAGCAGTTCCCAAACACCAAAGTGATGCCCCAGCTGCCAAAACCCTGCTCTCCGCCCCGCCTGCACCCCGACTTCCCTCCTGGGCTCCTTCCCATCTCAGCTTAATGGCCCTGACTCTGCTATCCAGGTCAAATTCCTGCCTAGCTCCAAATCCTTTCCTTCTGAGCATTTAACACAGCAGGTATATATTCGTCTTTGTTTCGCTCGCTTGGCTTGACGTCTCTCTCCGAAAGCCGTCAGCCCCCTGAGTGTAGGGCCTTGTTTGCTCTCTTCCATACTGCATCTCCAGCATCCAGCCGTGGTTTGGCACCTAGCGGACCCCTCAATAAACATGCATTCATAAATGAAGCACCAGAAAGGGGGCAGATTTTCATCACTGACTCATGTAATCACTAGCAGAACAGGAGCTACCGGAGAACTGGGGGGTTGAGTTTTTACTAACTTCTACCTTCTCCTGGAGCCTGGCTGATGAGGAGCGCCAAGATCTCCCTGAGAGATATACTGAATATCAAATTACACCAAGTGACATGTTTACGACACTAGCCACCATAAACGCATTGTAGATGATCTAACTCCGTCCTGGCTGGACATATATACGGCCCCCAAATCCAGAATTCCCAGCATCAAATCAGATCAGACCAGAAGGATCCCCCTGTGGCTGGCTGTCTTCCTCAGTGCCAGGACTATTTTACACTGAGAATGTGCATGTTTTCCCATTCGATTTGCAAGAATGCTGGGACCCAGCTACAGCCTGGTGGAGGCTCCGTGCACCAGGGATTCCTGCCCTCTACCTCGGCGCCACCTGGAACTCTCCTGCTTCCCTTCCCTCTGCCTGGTGGTTATTGAGGCCTCTTTACCAGATGTCCCCCTCTGGGTTTCTCCTAACTTGGCAGTGCTTCATTGTCATGTCATGTTAGCTAGGAGGGAGATCCAGAGGCTCATCTCCCAGGAAAGGAGGAGGGAGTCTACTCAGTCAGCTCTTCTCCCCTCACTGGTCTCTGCTCCATCATCTTGTAACGCTTTTTTCCTAATTACTGCGCGTGACTACTGTGCTAATCAGTCTTTCCTGTTTCGGGCACAGTTCCTACTTTCTGGATCCATCTGGTTGCACAAGTTAGGATTCTTTATATCTTGGTAATAGAAAATCTAAACCAAACTGGCTTAAGAAAGAAAGAAACGCATCATTTGGATTGTTTTGCGTGCAAATCACAGAACACCCGGTGAAAAGTGGTTTAAGCAGCAAGGACATTTATTACCTCTTGTGACAAGATATCCAGAGGGAAGGCAGTTGCAGCTTGGGTTCAGCAGCTTCGTTATGTCATCCAGGACTCGGGGTCTTTCTGCCTTGTAATGTTAATTTGTTCATGGGTCCTCATGTGGCCACAAGATGCCTGCCTCACTTTGAGCAACACATGTGGGCATGACAACGTTTGGCTAAAGAGGGGCATTTCCTTTCAGTGTCTATTTTTACTGTGGAAAAAATATTTTCGAGAAGACTTTCAACAGACTTCTCCTTAGTCCTTTTGGTCAAGATTGGGTCATATTCCATGCCACAGGTACGAGGGAAGCTGGGAGGGAAGATGAGTATCTGGTTTTGTTTGTTTGTTTTTTGGCCTCTGTGGTGGAAAGTGGGCTTTGTCAGTAAAGAAGAAGGGATAGGGAAACAGAAATAGAAGATATGTCTCCCAGCCTCCCCTGTGGTGGGGTTGAGGCCATGTGACCAGTTCTGACCAATAGACTACGAGCAGCAGTGACATGTACCCATTCTGGGTTGAGGTAATTAAGCCAACTCACTAATCCTGGACTGCCTACTTCTAGACTTCCAGTGTCACAAGGAAAATTGTAACTATTTTGGCTAAGGCCTTATAGTGGCGCTTCTATTATAACTAGCTAAACAGACCCTGATATACCTCTTACCCATCATGTGGGTTATTCTCCATTTGTTTCCACCCTTACATCAAATTGATCTCCACCTTTCTTAGCCTTGCTCTGCCCAGAGACTGATCTATGGAGTGTATCACACAGGTTCTCTTGGCCACTGGCTTTATATTGGCCTTAGCCAATGGGAGGTAAAATCATTCAAAGAGATGTTTGGGAGAGAGAGACCAAGGTGTTTTACCCCCACTTCCTCTTTTTTTGGCATGACTGCATGCCTCTAGGACCATAGCTCCTGTCTGGTGGCCCCTTCTCCACGGCTTCAGCCCTCATCAGGTTCTGGTAACACTGCTTCTTCCCTCTGGCACTTCAGGCCCGGGAAGGGTAATGTCTTCCCACTGCTGCAAATTACCACAAACCGGGGCTCCACTTTATCTATTTTTCTCATCGGTTGCTCCTGCTTTTGGTGTCATACCTAAGAAACCATTACCTAAGCCAAGGTCACGAAGATTTATACCTACGTATTCTTCTAAGATTTTTTATAATACTAGCTTTTACATTTACGTCCGATCCATTCGGAGTTCATTTTTGTATATAGCATTAAGGAGGGGCCAACTTCATTCTTCCCCGCATGAATATCCAATGGTGCCAGCGCAATTGTAGCAAGGACTGCTCTTTCCCCAGTGGATTGTCTTGGCAACTTTGTAAAAAAAAATCAACTGGCCATAGATGAATAGGTTTATTTCTGGACTTTTCATTTTATTCCACTGATCTATGTTTACCCTTATGCCAGCGCCACACAGTCTTGATTACTACAGCTTTGAGGTAAGTTTTGGAATTGAGATGTGAGTCCTGCCAACTTTGTTCTTCTTTCTCAAGGTTGTTTTGGCTTCTGGATCCCTTGTATCGCCACATGAATCTTAGGATCACTTTCATGTCTGTCTCCTCGTGAGACCATGGATGGCAAAGGCAAGTCTCTGAGCCATCTTTGTGACCTCCTTCGTTTGTGGAGCTCATTAGCACACACCAGAAGCTTGTTAAATTGAATGAAATGTTCCAGGTATTTTTGTCTGCAGCGTGGAATGAATTTCCACCTAGGAGAATGCTAAGTATTTGTCTCAGTTCCAATGCACTCAACTGCAAGTGATAACCCCAAAACAATGAACACAGGAGAATAACACAGGCTGGAGGTAGGCAGTTATTCTGCAGCTGAGCTATGTCCATCCTTCCTTTCTACTGCCCCTAGCATTCTGCTCTTTCCTATGCTTGTCATTTCATCAGGAGTAGACAGCGGCCATCATGCCTGGGACAGGGTCATCATACCAGCATCTCAGAGAAGGAATGAGGTTGGGGATAAAGGCTCTCTTTTCTGGAGGCTTTTTCATCCAGATGGGAAACTCCTTCACCTCTCACTGATCAGAACTGGATCACATGCCCATCCCTAGTCCAGTCATAGAGGAAGGAGGATAAGATCACCGTGACTCACGTAGGCCAATCACCATTCATCCAGTGAGGCAGGCATCAGAGGATACCTCTTCTGGAACCCAGGTAAGTGGGGCTCGCGGCCTGTATCAGCTGCTGGGGGGCAGCAAGTAGTGCTTACCTCCAGCTGAGTGCGCACCATGCACAAAAGGGTATTTTTGTAGACTTGAGTAGTAACTCAACTGACAGTATTGTTCCTTTGAGAAAATAAAATGTATTCTCAGCACCAAAGAGAACTTTTGGGAAACGACATTTGCAGTACAACCCAAAACCCAAAACACGAAGAATGAAACTCCTACATTTTCTGAATATAATTCCATCTGTCTTGGACCCTGTCGAGGATATTTTAGAAGATTTTAGTTTGAGAACCAATTGTGAACATAAACTGCCATGATGCCCGTATTTAGAAGGGACGGTGAGCAGAGCGTTTACTAGGAGAAAGACAATTTTTGTCGTTAATAGTTGTTGCTCTTGTCTTCACCACGCGTGGGATTGCCAGAGGCACAGGGACCTCGTCTGATCCGCCCAGTGAGGGCTCAGAGAAACTAAGGTCACGGAGCCGCCTCTCCTGTCTCCCCGGCTCGAACGCCGCAGCCCCGCGGACGCACAGGCACCGCGCGCCCTGACGTCGCCAGGCTGTGGCCGGGTCCCAGGGAGCCAAGGACACCCGGGAAGACGCAGGCCTGGCGGGGGGGGCCCGCGGGCCCCGCGGGGCAAGGCTCTAGGGCCCGCACCGTACGGGAAGCGGGCCCCTGGTGCAGCCAATGCGCGGGGAGCGCAGGGCCAGGGCCGGGGCCGGGCCCCGCCGCGCCTCGGAAGCGCCCCGCGCCGCGCCCGCCGCCGGCCTCCCGCCAGAGGCGTCGCTGTGCGCTGGCGCCGGCCCGGGAGCCGCGTTCCGCGGGGAGCAGGCGCTCGCGCGGAGCAGGGGTTTCAGTTTCTGGCGCGAACTTCCGCCGCACCGAAGTTGCACGGCGGATTGGCGGCGATGTCCGGGGACAGCAGCGGCCGCCGGTCCGAGGGCCGGGGCCGGGGCCGCGACCCGCACCGGGATCGCACCCGCTCCCGCTCGCGGTCCCCGCTGTCGCCCGTGTCCCGCCGCGGCGCCGCGCCCGAGCGCAGGGAGGCCCCGGAGCGCCCGAGCCTGGAGGAGACGGAGCCGTCGGATTCCGGGGACGAGATGGTGGACCCGGCGAGCCTGGAGGCGGAGACCGACCACGGCCTGTGCCGCCAGATCCGCCATCAGTACCGGGCGCTCATCAACTCGGTCCAACGTAAGGCGGGACGCGGGCGGGGGCAGGTGGCGGACGCAGGCCCGCGCGGCCCGGCTGGTCAACGGCGCCCGGGCCGGCCCCGCGCCGCCTGGCCGCGCCTCCATTGGCTCGCGAGGCGGCCCCGCGCCGTCGCGTGGAGCGAGCTGCGCGACCTTGGCGGGGGCGCGCGGGCCCCGAGGGGCCGGCACGGACGGGAAGGGGCGGGGGCGGCGGGACGCGGGGCTCCGGGCGTCTTTTCTGGCAGTCGGTGGGTCCGGCGCGCGGTCGCCCGCCCCAGCGCGGGGGCGGGGGGGGGGGCAGCGCCACCAGGGAGCTGTCAGAAATGCCAGTCCTCGGGCCGCACCCCGGACCTACCCACTCTGAAACTCGGGGAGGCCCGCCCATCTGTCGGGTGGCCCTCTAGGGGCCTCTGTGGCTTGCAAAGTTTGGGAGCCGCCCTTCGGAGCGCTCCTCAGGGGCTGCAGGAGCTGTGGAGCCCCTTGGGTGAAGGGTAAAGGCAGCCGGGCCCCTTTTAAAGTTCATGCTGCTTAAAGGTACAGTTACCTCTCTCTTTCCGAGCCACTTGGGTTAAAAAGATGGAGATGTGTGAAGTAATCCGCCCCCCCCCCCGACACACCCGGGGGAGCAGGGGGCCGGGCTTGGCTGTCCTGCAGGTGATCGCTTCCTCACGGACTGCGAGTGCCTGATGCGCACATTTCCCAAACCTTGTATTTTTTTACATAGAAAACCGGGAGGATATACTGAATGCCAGCGACAAATTAACAGAAGTCCTTGAAGAGGCCAACACTCTGTTTAATGGAGGTAATTCGTTATTTTATATATGAGTGCTTTTTATTATAAGTTTTAGAGTAATTTTAACTAGTTTTATATAAGAGCCAAATTATTGACATCACACAATTCCCACATATTGTAATAGTGCTTTACTAGTGTGGGAAGTTTTTTCGTTGTAGTGGTAATTCTGCTTTAACTCCCCTCAGGCGCCCTGAAGGTTTTATGAGAGATTCTGGGGGTGCAGCCAGCAGCCTGTTTCAACAAGCCCCCCCCCCCCCCCCCCCCCACTTGTTCAGGGTTGAGGACTTTGCATGTGTTACCTTTTCTCTGTCTATGGCATTTGCTGCTGGGTCCCCAGGATGCATTTGTTGAACAGAACACGGTTCTCCGAGGTCTTTGAGGACCAGAAGCTTTACCTCTAGCCATGTGCTAGTTATGACTAATGGCTTACCTGTTGCCTGCCGTTAATGTTTTTGTGTCTGCCTGTTCTCAAGTGAGTGTCCTTCTAGCTCTGGTCACAGCCTCCTCGCTGTTCCCCGAGTGGGGTCTCCCACATTTGGTAAATCTCATTTGAATCCTTCCACAACTGGGCGTTTCCCCACCACCTGGTTAAATCCCTCCTCCACCGTGCTTAGCTCTGTCTTCTCTTCACTCCTGGACTCCCAGTCGGTCTCCTCAAGGTTCCTCCCGACCCCCTCAACTCCCTTGCGGTTTTACTGTGCATCTTATTAGTTCCTGAGCCACACATGGCCTCCCCCTCGGCTGATTCCGCCCTGCTGACCGGGTCACCTCGCTAAGGCGAAGTTCTCTCACTCAGCTGGGCTCCGGGAGTCGCTCAGCAAACACAGAATTCTAGATCCTTGGCGTTCATGGTTTTAACTTGGTGGAGGCCTCAAAGCCATCTGTGACCGAGAATCTGCACTTTCCTCTCCAGCCGCGCTGGGAGGCCGGTGGGCAAGGCCCTGGGGCAGCCCAGGAGCGAGGCTCCAGCCCCTGCCCCTGCTGCCCTCTCTCACCCGTGGTCACTTCCGCAGCCTCGCTTCCGAAATAAAATGGGAGAAAAATGATGTATACAAACAGAACCCGCAGTCCGCAAGTTCAGCAGCCTGCGGCGGGTTCAGGAAGTGGGGGATCCACGTGAAAAGGCCTCAGGAGGGAGCCAGGCCCAGGTGTTTCTGTATTTGAGCGTTGCCCTGTTCCCCTCTTCTTGGCTCCCTTTCCAGTCTGCCTTTCCAGGTATTCCCAGAGCACTCTTCCCCCTTCCCTGGGGCCCCTCAGGCCTGCTCTTAACTCCAAAGGGCCTGTCCCTCCCCTCCCCCACTTCCTCCTCAGTTTCCCTGCCCCATTTGCTTCTTGTCTCCTGTTGAAATCTTTTTCTCTCTATAGCTTAAGTCCTGGGTCCTCTGTCAAACGTTTTTGGGTCACCCATCCTCAGAGTCGCTGCCCTGCGGTAGGCTGTTGACGTGGTGGCCTGTGCTGACTCGGGGGGGGGGGGGGGGGGGGGGGG
>NC_058408.1:144910754-144912738 GCF_002201575.2 Neomonachus schauinslandi | reverse complement strand
GGGGGGGGGCGGGAGTCCTAGGCTGCCTGCCCAGCCCGCACTCCTACTCTTGCTGCTCAGCAAGCCACCCTGCCTTACACGGAGTGGGCCTGCCTTTTGACTTACCTCCGCACAGGTGGGAATCGTGGCAAGGATGGGCTCCTGGGGTCAGAGGAAAAAGCCGGTGTGGGAGAGGAGAGAGGCTTTGTTGAACCAGAGCTATGAAGAGCTGGTGGCTCAGTTCACAGGAGCAGGACCCCGGAGGGAGAGTGGCTTTTAGGAGGACTGGTCAGCTCTGACTCCAGATTTTGGTGGGTTGGGTAGAGGAGCCAGGTTTTAGAGGGACATGGGTATGTTTGAGGATTTTTTTTTTTTTTTTGGTCCAGTAGGAAATGTCAAGTAAGTAGGTGGAAATTTCAGGAAAATCCCTGTGAATAATGGGTTTTTAGTAATGTGTATTTTCCTTCTTTTCTGAATAGTGTCCCGAGCAAGAGAAGCAGTCCTGGACGCCCAGTTTCTTGTTCTGGCTTCAGATTTGGGCAAAGAGAAAGCAAAGCAGCTGCATTCTGATCTTAACTCATTTGATATGTTAAGATATGTTGAAACTCTAGTAAGTTCAAAGCTACAGAATCTTAATAAAAAATGTTTCCCATGTCACATATTGTATAACTATCTACTTTGCTTAGATCTGTATGCAAAGGGATTTCACTTCCTTTTTCCTTTTTTGGGGGGCCGGGGCGGGGGGGAGGGGGGGGCATGTCTCAGATTCCTCCGAAGAGATCTCACCAAGTTAAACAATGACAGGGGAGCCCTGTGGAGGAATTTAGGGTGGCAGCTTAGAGGTTTAAAAATCTCTTAGCATTCTAAGACTCTGGGTGCTACGTTTATTTACAAATGGCCATTTTTTCATTCTCAGTGACCCTGGGCTTTTGTCCTGGGCTGGGCAGGACCCACCCTGCAGGTGGCAGGGCTCAGCTGGAGAGGAGTTAGGCCTGGTGGGGGGGCATATTTTCATCAGTCCTTAACAATATAACAATATCTTGGAACCATATGAATATGCTTGGGGTTTTGCTTTTTTGTGGGTCTTTTTGTTGTTTTATTCACCTTTCTTTGAATGGTTGTTACCTAAAATTTTTAAACTTTTCTTTGGTGGATTTACCAAAAAAGCACAATGAGGCTGACCTTGCATTTTACTATGTTGTGATTGTTTTTTGGGTTTTTTTTTCTGTTTTTGGTTCCACTCTGAGCTAACCTCTGTCCTAGCATTTGTGCTAGGACTTTGAATTTCTGCCTGAATGTTTGTTAAATGGTTATTAAAATGATTTAGTACCAGGAGACCGGCCCAGATAAATTAATTCTTTTGTAAAGGCAGGAGGCAGATGAATTTCCTGTTGTTTTTAAAACCTTAAATGGTTTAAAATTGAAATTTAACTTAAATTTAAAACCTTAAAATTTTCTCTCTTTTAACTTTTTTATTGTGAGGTATAATGCATTTGGAAAATGCACACTCATGTATAGCTGAATAAATAAAGTGACCATATACTGGGTTATCTTTTTTTAAATTACTGGTATTTATCCAGGTGAGATGTGTACTTTAACAAATCGGAGCAAATTCTGGAAGTCTTTTTTTTTAGCAATGTTTTTTTTTTTTTCAAATGTTTTATTTATTTATTCATGAAAGTCAGAGAGAGAGAGAGAGGCAGAGGGAGAAGCAGGCTCCCCGCCTAGCAGGGAGCCTGATGCGGGACTCGATCCCAGGACCCTGGGATCATGACCTGAGCCGAAGGCAGACACTTAACCGTCTGAGCCACCCAGGCGCCCCCAAATTCTGGAAGTCTTAAGGCATTCAGTGTAAAACCCTAAATTACAGCTTTGAAATCGCTGGGTGGGGAAGCCCCTTCTGAGTTCATCAAGTATAGGTACTATAAGGCAAAGATGGGTAGATTTGACCAGACAGAAACGGACGCGTCCTCCTTATGCGTGCAGTAGTGGGGGACCGGGGGGG
>NC_058408.1:144687316-144910654 GCF_002201575.2 Neomonachus schauinslandi | reverse complement strand
GGGGCAGCTGGACCTTTTTGTTTGGAGGGTGGGGGGGGGGGGGGGGGAGGAGGGAGGCTTGCTGACCTTAACGTCTCTGATCGGGCTCTTGCAGCCTCTCTTCAGAGTTTGATTGCTTTTATTAATAGGGGCAAGCTTCCCGAGGGCTTTTTGATTATTGTTTATGTTTGATATTACTGTTTTAATTTGATAACTTGTAGGCATTTTATAATTTCATAATGTAATCAGGGTGCTTTGATTTTCTGTGAGATAGTGTGGGATAAGAGAATTATTAGACTTCTAGCAACTCTTCCCAGGAAGGCAGTGGTAAGATGAGCAATCCTCTGACTCTAGGCCACTGCTCTTTGGATGTACTGAGACACAAGCTGGAGAGAGGTCTCTAGGAGGTTGGCTAAAAACGAAAATCCAAAAGCCAGCTAAACTTGCCTGTTCTGTCCTGGAGCCTTTGATTTGGGATGTGATTTCAGATTTGTATGTTGGTACAGCTTTCCTAATACTTTGATGGACTAAGGATTCATTCCTTCTAGTATTTCTACCTTTGAAAGGTGGGGTTTATATAAGATTATTTGTATAATATGAAATGTAGCCAACATGTTAGGGCACTGAACAGGCTTTTTTGCCTCTGGCCTCTTCAAGTTTAGTGATAGAGATTATTGGATGTGGTGAATGATTGCCTGTGGCTTAACTGGGGTTTTTTGTTTCCCTTCATTTTTGTAGCTGACACATATGGGTGTAAATCCGCTAGAAGCTGAAGAACTCATCCGTGATGAAGATAGTTCTGATTTTGAATTCATAGTCTATGACTCCTGGAAAATATCAGGCAAAACAGCAGAAAACACCTTTAATAAAACCCATACATTCCACTTTCTGTAAGATTATTTTAAAAATCGGTCAGACCAGCCATTTGTAAACCTTAAGTTGTTTTGTTATAGTAGGAACAAGAATTATCTGTAGGGTGGCGGTGACAATCAGGATGCCATTGTGTGGAGATTCTTCTAAACTTTGACCGAAAAGCCCATAAAATCTCGATGTGGATGGAACCTCATCCTGCTTAATTTAAGCAGGAAAGGCTGTGGGCCAGAACCGCTTACCACAGGGCCCTGCTGGCTCCCTTCTTTTCTAGTGTGTGAGGCTCTGGGTCTGGGGCATAATGTCTGGCTTTGTTTTGTCGTCTTTAACCCTTATCCTGTAGGAGGATGATACCTCTTATGGAGGGTCTTTTAAGATTTTACTAACGTATGTCAAGTGCCATTCATTGTAATTTCCTTTTGGATGGTCACTGACTTGTACTGGAAGCCTGCTTGAGTCACTCACATAAACTGCCCACCCCATTTTTTTGGAAACCACTCTACTTTTGAAAAGTTTATCTTCATACTCAGTTTAGCTTCCGTCCTAATTTCCTAGCCCAGCCCTTTTGGAGGAACGAAGAATAGCCCTTACTGGTTCTTTTGTAAGACCACCTTCAGAGACATTGGTTGTGACCCCCAGCAGATACATTCTCTGGGGCAGCCACCCAGTTGTTTCTCCCTTACGTGCTCCAGCTCCTGGGCATCTGTCTACTCCAGTTCACCCTCCCAAAGCTCTGGAGGGCGGCGGTACCTCAGCGAGAAGGCTTTGGAGATGCACAGGTGTGGGGCCACGCATCTGCCCAGAACCACTGCGTACATGTCAGCGTAAAGATCAGGCTTCTTTGTTACAGGATGAAGTCCAAATCTCTGTCCTTTGCTTTTGAGCTCAAGGCTCTGTCATAAATCCCAGGATCTAAATGCAGCTGGGGTGCTGTGCCTTAAACTTTCTCTCCTCATCCAGCACAGCCTGCGTCCACAGTGAACTGCTTACAGCTTTGTGCCCTTGCACTTGCTGTTACTTTGGCCTCCAGACTCTTCCCCGTCTTTTCCATCTGGGAAGGTTTGCTCCTCTCCCAGGCCCTAACTTGGAAGCTTCCAGTAACTTCTCCAGACAGAGGTATCATTGTAAGATCAGAGATCCCGGCCCGATCACTCCCATGTCTGGGTAGATCTCTGCCCCCGTGCTCTCAGAGCACTTGAGGATTACTCTAGCACAGCACTGTAGGATCTACCGTATTATGTTGAAATGGATGGATGGATGGATGGATGGGTGTGTGTGTGGGGGTGTGTGTGTGGGGGTGTGTGTGGGGGTGTGTGTGTGGATTTGGATCCGTCCATCTACACTGCATGCTTTGAGCTCCTCGAGCTTAGGGACCATATGGGTCCATGTTCTCGGGGCCTTGGCCTCTGTATGGTACATCTATTACTGTAGCTTAAGTCTGCAGTAGGGCTTTTTTTAAGGGGCATAGAGAGTACAAAGGGGGAAAGAATTCCATGGCTTCTGTTTGACCTGTCCTTCTGAGACAGGTGTGGGGTGTGTTCTGTTGTCATAGGCTGGGAGCCTCAGCCTTAGCACCCCTAGTCCAAAGGCTTTTAACCTCCGTGGAGCTCTTTGTTCCCCTTTCCCACACCTTCAGCCTTCCCACTGATCTGAAGTTGGCTTTGCCAAAGAGACAGTAGGCTAGCTGGGAAGACCACAGGCATGTTTACCGGTTTACTGTTGAGAGCAAAATAGGAAGGCGTTTGAGGGGGTATCTGTGGTTGAGTAAAGCTCCTGGGAGTTCTTTGAGACACACAAAGGGAGCAGAGAGGATGTCACAAACCTGACAAGAGTTTTGATCCAATGTCAGTTCGTATATCACTGGAGCCTGGTCTGAATTCAACCATTTCCATGGGAACTGCTTCCAGTTAGTGCAACCAGTTTGTTTAAAAAACAAATAAAAAAAGACATGAAAGCATATTTTTCATTAGGTTGGGTTCAATACAAGGAGAGTTCCCTGTGCCAAAGCCACGAAGTGATCGTCCAAGAAAAGGTCCCACGACAGAAGAGAAGAAGACAATGCCTGACCAGGTTTGTTTTTTAAAAACACCTCAGGTTACAGCAGCTATTCATACAATATACGGGCAATCTGGCCATCTTTCCAAGCTTTAGGGTCTAGAGTCAGGTTTGGTTCATTAAATAATTACTTAAATAATTGCAGCTTTTAAACATTTGATTGGATTAACCCCTTGTCTTAGTTTTAATTCATGTCTGTAGTTTGGATCAGTTCTCCCAAACCAGGGGTTTTTAGCCTCGGCACCATCAACATTGGGGGCTGGATCCTTCTCTGTTGTGAGAGGCTGTCCTGTGTGTTGTAGGATGCTCTGTAGCATCCTTGGCTTCTCCCCATTAGGGGCCAGTAGCCTCCCCTCCCAGTTGTGACAACCAAAAACATCTCCAGATAGTGGCAGATGTCCCAGGAGGCAAAATCACTTTCAGTTGAGAATCACTATTCTAAACTGCGCTATTTGTATTTTGCTATTTATGTTCAACCTGAAAATGGTTGATTTGGTAATGTTACTCCTCCATTAAAAAGTTAATATAAAAAATGTTACTGAAACTAGACAATCTTTTTTTTAACTTTAAATTTTAAGATGAGGATAAAAACTGCTAGCAGTGCCCCAGTAAAAGACAGCTAGAGGAGTTTAGATGTGTCAGAGAGCAGAAAACGTGAATGAGCAGGCAAGTAAGTCAGTCTGCTTGGTAATGACTTTATATTTTCAGTTAAATGAAATGGAAGAATCTCATCAAGAAGCAACAGAAAAAGAAGTGGAAAGAATTTTGGGATTGTTGCAAACGTATTTTCGAGAAGATCGTAAGTATGATACCAAGTTCAAAGTAGAGCAATTTGTATTTATCAGTTAGACACACATCACTCGCAGTCAGAAGTTACTATTTTTAAAAAGCATTTTTAGTTTTATGTAATGTTTGAATCATTTTAATTCTTTTTTGGCATGTGTGTTTAATTCACCTTCTCCTTTAGCAATCCCATGTGAGAGTATTGGCAAAGTAACTTTCCATTCTTGCTTTTAAAAGATGGGGTATTTTCTCTGTTACAAAATAAAAGGTGCCATAGAAGGGGTAGAGCTGAGTACCTGTTCCCTCGCTCCCCAGAGGCAGCCACCTGTATGATGTGCTTGTATACTTTCAGATCTTACGTTTATGTCCGTCACGTGACTTTACACATAAGTAAGTTGGGGATTTTTGTTGGTTTTTTGCTTTTTTCAAAGCTAATCATAATACACACATTCTTCTGCACCATGAGTTTTCCACGTGGACATTCTTCCATATCCGTACATCCAGATCCCCCTTATTCTCTTCAGTGATTCCCATCGTATGGCTGTGTCTTCCGTGGGTGGACGACTAAGTTCTTTGTAGCATTTTATTCTTGTGAAACCCACTGCAGTGGGAAATCTGGGTACACAACTTTGTGCACACACGCTGATATTTCTGTAGGACAGCTTTTGAGAGGTGGGTTGCCAGATCAGTGGACGTACATATTTTTAATAGGTATGTTACGTTGCCCCCCCGGAAGGGCTAAATCAGTTTTCACTCCCCGCGAAAGTTTGAGTGCCCATTTCCTTCCTCTGCTAACACAGAATATTGGTCTTACTGATTGGCAAAAATCATCTTTCCTGTTTTGAAGAATTTTTTTTCCTCTTTTGTCTATAGCTGATACTCCTATGTCCTTCTTTGACTTTGTGGTTGATCCACATTCTTTCCCCCGAACAGTGGAAAACATCTTTCATGTTTCCTTCATTATAAGGGTAAGATATAAGATCATTTCTCTTCTTTCTTTTATAGCTCTTAAAAGGGTAAATAATAGGGGTGCCTGGGTGGCTCGGTTGGTCAGTTAAACGTCTCTTGATTTCGGCTCAGGTCATGATCTCAGGTGAGCCCTGTGTCCAGCTCTGTGTGGACCCTGCTCTTGCTCGCTCTGTTTCTCTCTCAAAAAAAGGGGGGTAAATAATAAAAGCTGTGGATGGGAGCTGGCAAAGGTATTTGTACTAACTGGTATGTATGGTAGACCCGTTGTCACAAAACATTGGCGCACAGGCAGAAGAAACTAGCTGAAAATTTGTGTGGGCGCCTGGCTGGCTCAGTCGGTGGAGTGTGTGACTCTTAATCTCAGAGTTGTGAGTGTGAGCCCCACATTGGCTATAGAGATTACTAAACATAATAAACTTAAAAAAAACTGTGCTTGCTTTTACATTTTTAGGAATTTACAGAACAAATTGACAAAATTTGAATATGGAACTATAGATTAGATAACAGTATGGTATAAATGTTAAATTTCCCAAATTTGATAGTTGTAAGGAAAGATCTTGTTCTTGTCAAGAAACATACACTGAAAGTATTAAGGAAAGGGAGCAGGTTGTCTATCACTTATTTTCTCATGAGAATTCCTAATACGTATGTAGAGGGGGAAATAACGTGGCAAAACTTGAACAGATGGTAAAGCTGGGGAAAGAATATATGAGAGGTCTTTATAGTAGCCTTGTAGCCCTTTCAATTTGAAATTATTTCAGAATAGAGGTTCAAAAAAAAAAAAAGAAAACCCCTACTCAGAAATAATACTATGGAAATTTGCTTTCGACTGTCTTTAGTCTTATAACAGGTTGCACTCCCGCTCATGGATGATGAATTTGATTTTAACCTCAGGAAAAATCTTTTCTCGACCAAAGTATTTTCCCAGAAATGATAACAAAGGCATATTTTGTCAGCAGTAAATGATGAGTTATGCATAATAAAATGCCGAGTGTCCAAAAATATGCATGAATCACATTTAAGAGCCAAGTTTTAAGAGCCAAGCCAGTTACAGTTTTATTTAGGAGATCCTCAGGATGGAGACTGATGAGAAACCTGAAGGATGCCCCAACGTAAAGTCTTATCCACATAATCTCCTCATTATTGTTACAGTACATTTTGATTGTCTGGGATATGGAGGTTGGTTGGTTTGTTTGTTTTTTGAGAGAGAGAGAAAGCGGGGAGAGGCGGAGAGAGAATCTCCAGCAGACTCCCTGCTGAGCATGGAGCCTAGTGTGGGGCTCAATCTCATGATCCTGAGATCATGACCTGAGCCGAAATCAAGTCGAACGCTTAACCGACTACACTACCCAGGTGCCCCATGGGATATGGAGTTTTCTAATTAATAATGTTTTTTATCCAATGATTATAGGTTTTGAATGTAATTTTTAAAATCGGCTTTTGAATCTAAATCTAAAATTATGTTTGTGTTTTAGGATGGTTTTGCAAGAATAAAGCTTGACCAAGACCGACTGCCAATAATAGGTAAATGATACTATGTTAAGAAAAATTAGTTTTAGAGAAAATGTATGTGTTATTTGAGTTCATGAAATGCAGTTTTCTGAATGTAACCGAGTTTGCATTTTAGGTAACTTTTACAGTGCTCTATCTTGCTCAACTAACTGAAATACTGCAAACATGGTCATCAATTAAAATGAGGGGGTTCATCTGTATCATTGACTCAACCCTTCTCTGCCCTAAAGATTAACAAGAAAGTCCCTCCAGTTTTGAGAATGTTTGTAATTATAGTTGCTGTTGTACTTTTCTTCCTTCTGTTTTTTCCCTGAAGCCACCTCCCTCTCCTCTCCTTGAGAGGATCTTTCTTAGTTGAATAATTTCACCAGCTCAGTGAGTCCTTTCTTTCTAAGGTCCCCTGTAGAGAGTCAAGTATTTTTATTGCCCTGATTGGTACTTTAATAGTTCTCAATTTCTCTTGGACTCACTAGGGCTCAGCTCTGAGGTTGGTAGGTGGATATGCAGAAGTTTTCAAATGATTGCCACGTGTAACTCTACTACGGGAGGTACTTTTTTTTAATGGAAGCAAATGGATTACTTACTACCGTAATAACACTCTTAACACATCAGTGATGCACGGAATCATAATAAGTATGTAATATTATAAGTGTCTTCGATACAGGTTCATTCCTTCTCATCAGTTTCTGTTCAGAGTACCTCTTGTGATTTGATAACCTTTGAAAACTTTTGTCTTTCAAACAGAGCCTGTTAATATTAATGAAGAAAGTGAGGGAATTGACCAAAACACCCAAATTAGGAATCAAGGAATCATAGCTTTGAGTTACCGTGACTGGGAGGTAAAGCTCTGCATGTTGCCCGGGGGTAGTTCTGCTTCCCGCTTCGTTTGCGGTAAACCTAGTCCCCAAATGTTCTTTGTTCTCTGCCAGGAGATCGTGAAGACCTTTGAGATTTCAGAGCCTGTGATTGCTTCAAGCCAGAGCCAGCAGAGGCTAAGCGCTTGACGCCAGCAAAGGTAGTCCTTCCTATGTGTTATTAAATGTTAATTAGCATTCCAGACCATCTTCCTTTTTTTCATTCGGGTGAAATTGGGATTTGCCTCCCTCTAGTGCCCCATTCTTAGAACTGTGTGTGCCTGTGAGAAAGGCAACTTTGGGCCTAGTGGCTGCAAGTCCCCTTCTTCGGATTACTTCGGTTAAGTAGAATATTGAACCCTCCCATCACCGTCCGATCTGATTTGCTTATTTTACAGCTATGAAGTAAAAAAGGAGGATTAGGACAGAATTACCTGGAATAATGTCAGTAAATGGGCATTTCTGAAATCTGAGTTACGCTGTGAAACACTTCTTTATTTTTATGAAGTAGAACATGCTAGAAGGAAATCTTCGTGATGATCGGGCATTTGCTGTGGGTGGGAGTCAGAAGACCTGTATTCTCTTTGCTCCATCCCCTTAGTTTAAAATCACTGAGCAAATCACTTAACCTCACTCAGCTTCATTTTGTCTACAAATCTGTCTGTAAAATGGGGGGATTTTGAATTAGATCCTTAAGGGTTTTTTTTTTTAGCTCAAATTTTCTATAATTTTGAGAGTTTCAAATTAGCTTTTAATACTTAATGTAAACTCTTAATATGCACCTCAATTAACTGAGCTTCTTTTGTTCCAAGATAACTGAGGGAAACAGAACAGACATAAGGTACATAATATGCGTGGCCTGGAGCTCTATTCAGAGAGAAAGGACTAGTTATTAGATCCTATTTATGTATATCAGGTGAACTTTTGATTCATTTTATCATTTATAAACTGTTAACCAGCTATTTTTCCCTCTTTTAGGACTCAAATGGATAGTGAAATCGAAAGATGAAAGCAGCATGTATTGTATATACTGTATGATTAAACATTTTTAAAGACAGATTGTTTTTAGTAAAATGTAGCTTTTGATAGTTAATGAATTTGTCATGGTTGTCTTTGATTAAAGGAAATTCACTGCCATCTTCACAAATAATTGTAGTTACTTTTTATTTTCCCATCATGCCAGAGTTTGTCCTTTCTCCAGTCCTGTCCCATTAAAACTTTTTTAGTTAGGTTGTTATGGCCTGTATATCATTATGGTTCTCTAGCTGTAAAGTTAGCTGGTCAAGTCCACAAATCTTAGGTTGAACTGTACGAAATTGTTGTTCTTGTAGGTAAAACGCAGTCACATATCAGCCATTTTATAGGTTGCAGCCTGTGATTTACTCACAGGAAACTCTTTAGCCCTCTCCTCTGCCAGGCCAGGCTGGATACCTGTCCCCAGCAGCAGTCCTCTCTGCACAAATCCCAAAGAGGAAAACCATCCAGCGGGGTGGATGGTGATACTCCCGGGCTGCCCATCTTTGCTGGCCCTTCAGGCCTGGCCTTGATGTTTTTTTGTCTCTCTCTGGTTCCCTTTCCCACTCCCCAGCTTTCTACATCCTCCTTCCCTGGGTCCCAGCCCTTCCTGGTGCTCAGGTGTGTCCGCCACCCTCCATACCTAGTGCTTTCCCTTCAACCACCGTTATCTCTCATCGTAAAACAACTGTCGTGACCCTTAGTTACTGTCCTGTCTCTTCTTTGAACAAGGATCACAGGTGCTCTCCCCTTCTGGCCGTCCTGGAACCCGGGCAGAGGAACACCTCCATTCCCAGCATTCCCCGGGGGCTGTTTTAGGCCAAATTGGTGATTCCTTCTCAAATAGTTCGATCCCAGGGTTGAATGCTGTGCATTTGACACATAAAGATCCACTCCTGGAGAGGAGCCCGGGTGGCTCAGTCGGTTAAGCGTCGGACTCTTGATTTCGGTTTAGGTCACAATCTCAGGGTCCTGGGTCAGGCCCTGCATCGGGCTCCATGCTCACTATAGTCTGCCTGTCCCTCTGTCCCCCTACTCGCTCACTCGTTCTCAAATAAATAAATAAAATTTTTTTTTTTTTTAAGATATTTATTGAGAGAGAGAGAATGACAGAGAGACAGCATGAGAGGGTGGAGGGTCAGAAGGAGAAGCAGACTCCCTGCTGAGCAGGGAGCCCGATGCGGGACTCGATCCTGGGACTCCAGGATCATGACCTGAGCCGAAGGCAGTTGCTTAACCAACTGAGCCACCCAGGCGCCCTAAATAAATAAAATCTTAAAAAAAACTCTACTCCTGGAAAGCTGTACATCCTTCTATCTGGTGCTTTCCCTGACCTCCTTCCCCCCGTCTTACCCTCATGAGTTCTCCTACATCTATATCCTGAACATTCTCCAAACTTTATTTGACTCCACTCTGAAAAGCTACAGGCATACGTGACCAATGGCTTATTGGCAGCATAGGGGCTGTTTTAAACATATGTATAAATTAGCTCCCAAATGTGTCCTCCCTTAATCCCTATAGGGGTACTTCTACTACTTTATTTCCTCCAGAGAAACCTAGGATTTCTTTTTTTTTTTTTTTTTTTAAGATTTTATTTATTTATTTGACAGAGCACAAGCAGGGGGAGCTGCAGGCAGAGGGAGAAGCAGGCTCCCCACTGAGCAAAGAGCCCGATGCAGGACTCGATCCCAGGATTCTGGGACCATGACCTGAGCCGAAGGCAGATGTTTAACTGACTGAGCCACTCAGGCACCCCAGAAGCTAGGATTTCTTTTCCCCCACAGCCCCTACCTTAATTGGTCACGACCTCCCATCTAGTGTCTCGATTCTCTCCATCCTGCCCAGATTTCTACAACAGACTCCCGTCTGGTGTCCCCCGCTTCCTGCCCGCCCTTCGCATCCCCTCCACATCTTCAAAACCACTTCTCAGTTCTCAGTGAGTCCCCACTGCCTTCGAGACTTGAGAGACCTCAGCTTGCAGCGCTGTGGAGGCCTTACGTGACCAGGCTCCTTGCCTCCACCCAGGCTCACCTCCCCCTCTAAACTCCGGCTTTCTCTTCCGTCTTGGTTGAACTTCACATTCCCTATCATTCACCCATTTAAAGCAAACACTTCATTGTTTCTCAGTCTGTTCACAGGGCTCTGTAACCACCACATCCTGATGCAGAACATTCTTGTCCCCAACCAGTGGCAGGTACCCTTCCTCACCTGTCTCCTTAGTAACCCTTAGCCCCAACCGATAACCTATTTTCTGTCAAAAGTTGCCTATTCTGGACATTTCACATTAATGGAATCACACATGTGCTCTTAATATTACAATTTTTCAAGCAAATCTGTTTAGAGTTGCCTTCCTCTTTCCCTTTTGTTGGCCTGTCTTCTACTTGCGTCAAACTCTGCTCATACAAGAAACATAAGGGGCCTGGGTGGCTCAGTCAGTTGAGCGTCTGACTCTTGGTTTCAGCTCAGGTCATGATCTCAGGGACATGAAATCAAGCCCCAAATCAGGCTCCACGCTCAGTGTGGAGTCTGCTTGAGATTCCCTATCCTCTCTCTGCCCTTCCTGCTTGTGCTCTCTCTCTCTCAAATTAATTTAAAAAAAGAAAGAGGGATGACCTTTGGGAAACCAAAGTGGCCTAGCTGTCACTTGGCATTTTGTATCTTTCTATAATTGAGTTTTCTAACCATGCACTTTTTCATTATTTTTAAAAAGTATTGGGGCACGTGGGTGGCTAGTGGGTTAAGCACCTACCTTCGGCTTAGATCATGATCCCAGGGTCCTGGGATTGAGCCCCGAGTCATGCTCCCTGCTCAGCAGAGAGTCTGCTTCTCCCTCTGCCCCTCCCCTTGCTAGTGTGCTCACCCTCTCTCTTTCTCTCTCTCTCTCGTTCTCTCAAGTAAATAAATCTCAAAAAAGTATCAACAGAAGTTATCTGGGCAGGGAGATTATGGGCCATTTCCTCTTCTTTAAACTTCAGAATAGGAGGGGCCCCTGGCTGGCTCAATAGGGAGAGCATGTGACTCTTGATCTTGGGGTGGTGAGTTCAAGTTCCATGTTGGGCAAGGAGCCTACTTTAAAAAAAAATTGTAAACTTTTGAATAGGAAAAAACCAACTAATACATGTTATTGTTTAAATATCAAACACATGTAACATCCCCAAAGTCTTTCTTTTCCTCCAGAACTTTGTGTTCTAATAGCACCTCATTCTTACCTCAGTTACCCTGTCTGTGCTTGTCATGTTGTTCGCACATGTTTTCCAATGGAGTTCCCCCAGGGCCCGGGTGTGCCTTATTTCTGTGCTGACGGTAGCTGGTTTGGGTCCAGGCCTTGCTGTCCTAACTGCCCTGCCCAAGCACTTCTCACCCAGAGTGAGTATTCTCAGACTGGCATTGCCCATAAGCTGCCCTACTCTGTAGTCTGTATTCTCCATCCAGTGTTTCATAGCACAGACCCGGGCGTGTGCCGCTTTGACTTCTGTTCTCTCCAAGTAGATCATAAGCTCCTTGAGGGGCTAAATCCTAGAGTCTTGGGTCTCTCTCGGCTAGGGCTTAGGCTTCTGACATGCTATAAAATTACAGGTGCATTGGAGAATACAAGATAATATGTTGTCTGCATAACTGCAACAGGCTTTTAAACCCTTGGTCTGTATTTACTTCTGCAGAGAGGGACCAGGTCTCTTTAGTCAAGATCAATCCAGAAGCTGTGGAATTGTCGGTTTCTTTGTATAAAAATACTTGTTTAGTTTTTATGAGCAGTGTTAACATAAAAGACAATAGAAAGGATAAAGAAGGATAGATGTGTATGATGGACTTTTCAGAGCCTTGGAATAGTAGATTAAAAGATGGCTGCAAGTTTCTTTGAGAGGAAGTCTCTTTCCTCCCCGCCTTGAGTCTGGGCTGATCTTGGTGACTTGTCTGAGCAACAGAATATGGCAGAAGTGATGGTCTAGGACTGCGGAGGCTAGGTCAAAAGAACTTTTGTGGAGCCTGACAGGTCACCAGAGCCGGAATCACCGTGTAATAAGGCCAGAAACCACATGGAGAGAGGAGACGGGGACTGGGACCAGCTAAGCCCAGCCTTCTAGTCAACCCCAAGGGCATGTGGTCTGTACCCTCTAGTCCAGCTGTCACCTGAATATCCCCAAGCAGCTTTGGCGGTGCGGGATGGGGGAGAAAAATCACCCAGCCAAGTTCTGCCTGAATTCCTAATACGGAATTGTGAGATATAATAAAACAGTGATGGATTTAAGTCACTAAGTTTTGGGATAGTTATGCAGATAGTTGAAATAAACACTCGGTTTAACTTTTTTCCCCCCAAGTTTGATGCAAACAAACTTAGAAACACAATGCAGGGTGTGGGATTTTACTGCCCTGACAGTTGTCAAAGTATGCCAGCCTAAAAAAGAAATACAATAATCCAGAAAATAACTTAAAGTTTATTTTTCTCTAGTTGACTTCTCAAAAATGGTGGCATACTCAAGAGCTCTCGTCGGAGTGGCTTTTTTACGTTATCCTCTTTTCTGGACTTTTCCATGAGGATGGTCACTTCGATGAGTGCTTCCTGGTAAGGCTGGGCAATCGGGTAGGCTGTGATCCGTTCGAATTCTTTCTCTTCCTCCTGGCGTGTTGCAGGCCTGTGGAGAGGAGTGGGGGCAGAGATCTTCCAAGCACGCAGTCTCTCACTTCTCTGCTCCGTGAGCTCTCTCCCCCAAATCATTCGATCCTGATGCCCCTTGATCTGTTCCTTTGCCCAGGCCGCCCTGTGCTTTTTGGTCTTAGTTTTGTGGGTTTTCTGGATAGTTTCAGTCTTTTCCTCCTTCCCTAGGGTTAATATGTTGGGGAAGACTGTTTCACTTGGAATCTTTTGAGGGAGGAGCCGATACTTGGGGTCTCTGAGGCCTCTGGCTCGTTCCGCTCGGTATATGTGCTTCTCTATGTGGCCGAGCTCCCTCTCAGGCACTAAATAGTCCCATCTTTCAGCGTCTCCTGTTTTTTCATGTTGGGGTCTCTCTCTCTCTATTTTAATTTCCCGCCTTGGAACCATCAGGTATCTCCACGCTTCCCCCAGCATCATCTCTTGATGCCGCCGACAGTAGTATGCCTCTGCCTCGGCAAACCGGAAGTCAAAAGACACGGCTTGGAGCTGATGAAGTGTTTCATTCTCCTGCTGAGACTTCTGGAGCAAGAATTTCCTCACTTTGGAAGAATGGACACCACCTGAACTCTTGTCAGAGGGAAGTGTTAAAAGGTTTTTAAGTTGGCTGTCCTTTTGTTGCAGGCCAGGATACAGATCACAAGTGGCTGGTAGCTCTTCCTGGCACTCTGACACCATGTCCCCGGTGGGGGGATCTCTTAGCCGTGTTCCCTGGCTTTCTCTTCAAACCTCCCACACCCCCCTCCCCCAGGGTCCCCCTCCGGTTGAAGAGTTCGCCTTAGACTTCCTTGAGAAGACAGAAGCACTCAGTCAGGAACGCCCTCCTCTTCCCATTGCCAGAACCACCGCCATGCATGGATCCTGGGCCCTGCCCTTAGAATGGAAACATTGCCCCTTTCTCTATCAGAAGCCAGTTCTCCCATCTGTCCTTGTGAAGCTTCAGGAACTTAATTTGCAAATTTTTACCAAGCTCTCTTTCCTGCTTCATCAAAATTTCCCCTGTACCGGATCACTCCCGTCAGCATAAAAATATGTTCCAGTATATATATCATCTTTAAGCAGAAAAGGAAAACGTTTCCTTTGCCGCACATCCCATCTTGGCTCCCTTTCACCGTGTGCCATGAAGCAGACACCTAGAACCCCTCTCCACTTCCCCACTGCCCAGTTTCCCCTCGGTCCTCCTCAGGTGGGTTTCCAGGCCCTCACTGCCCCCAGACTGCTCTCGTCTAGATCGTGAAGGATCTCCACAGCAACAAATTCAGTGGTCCTGTCTCTGTCCCTGTCATACTTGACCTCAGCAGCATTTTACAGAGTTGAGTACTTTACTTTCCTCTGGCTTCCAGGCTGTGGCCAAGGGCATGTGACCAAGGCGATCCTGCCCCCCCCCCCCCCACCGAGACTGTTCTAGCCATTAGCCAAATATCCCCAGGTGACCGAATAGCCCTTCATTCTCTTCCTACCTCATGGCCACACCCTTCCACCTACTTTGCTGGTTCTGTCTTTTAAATGTAATGCAAGAAAATACAACAGAAATTGTCACTTAAGATGAGCATATTCTCATCTCAGAGCATAGACTCTCTTGGGCATGGACACTCTCAGTCACTCAACAAGGTGACCTACCATGTGTCTCAGACTGCTCGAGAGGGGGCAGTAAGGGATGAGCAAGACCATCGAGGCACACGAGACTGACCTGTACTCACCTCTCAACTTCACCCCTAGATATGATCTACTTAACATCTCCACTTGGCTCTTCTTCCAACGTGCTTCCTTCTCTTTCCCCCTTCTCAGGCTGTCCTTACTAACTTCAAATGCCCCCTAGGGTAGCAGCCTCACTAGCTTCCCTGAATCTGTGCTTCTCTCTGCCCCCAGCCCCACCAGACCGCGCACACAGCAACCAGGGGGGATCTCTGTATCACACAAATCTGAGCATGTCCCTTCCCTGCACTGAAACCTAGGAGAGTGTCCTGTTGCTTTGAGGAGAAAATCCCAAATCCCAGTTATGGCTTTCATAATTTGGCTCCTGACTGCCTCTCAGCTCACCTGCTTGTCCACTCTGCTGCAGCCACACTGACTTTTCTGTTCCTCAAAAACCATATTCTCTTTGCCATCTGAGTATTTTCACATATTCCTCCTTCATAGACTCCCAAACACACAATACAGCAACTCTGACTACAGTATTATGTACGTAATCTTTAGATTTTAGCTTAAATGTTACTTCCTCAGACCTTCCACGTATTTGTTCAAATAAAATCCCATCTTTCATGACCCTTATCACAATTTGTAGTAACTGTTCAATGTCCACGTCCCTCACTTGCCCTGGCCCTGTTGGGGCACAAGCGATGTTTGCTTTGTTCAGTGCTGTCTAGCCGGAACCAAGCCCAACAGACGAAGCACTTTGGCTTGACACACTCAGGCCCTTTCTACCTTGGGGAGAAACTTTTTGTGATGGTATTACTGACTCCAGAGTTCATGGCAAACATATTTCCTCACCTTAATCTTCTTTTCTATTGGGGACTGGGAACCCACTGCAATCCGAGGGTCCTGAGTGTTTCTGGCCCAGGCCAATCTGGAAGATTAAAAAGAGAAATCGCACTAGGATTTGGAGAAAGGTTTCAGGAAACCTGGCCCTGGTGTGAATTGAGGTAGGGTGTTGATTTGGGACTTGCTTTTCACATGTTTGTCACACACTTTTCGATAGCAAGAGACATTTCTCTGTGCCAATAGGCAGGACTTTTGCTAACTTGTAGCTTTCCTTGAAGCAAGGAAGGAATGCTCTTTGATAAAAATATGAATAAAGAGCCATATTGAGTTTGAGGTTGCGGCTAACAGAAATACCTTTATTTTAACACTGGAGAGGGGAGGCTGAGTTGCTCCTTCAAATTCCACAAACCATGGTTTGTATAATTGTTCGTAGAACAAAGAACCTTGCCTTGGATGAGAAAATAAGTTCTCAAAGCTAGTCAGTCCCTTTTAAGTTCAGTTATGCATAAAATTATAAATAGTATAATTTATAAGCTATCATTAATTTCCAACAACAGCTAACTGTAACGTTTCATGATTCTTGTCAAATGTTTATATTTTATTTATTTTTTATTTTTTTAAAGATTTTTTATTTATTTATTTGACAGAGAAAGACACCGCGAGAGAGGGAACACAAACAGGGAGTGGGAGAGGGAGAAGCAGACTCCCTGCCGAGCAGGGAGCCCGATGCGGGACTCGATCCCGGGACTCCAGGATCATGACCTGAGCCGAAGGCAGTCGCTTAACCAACTGAGCCACCCAGGCGCCCAAATGTTTATATTTTAGATAGCCAATAAAACAATTTGATGGCAAGAAAATTTGTTTTGTTTTGTTTTTTAATTTAATGCAGGAAAATACAGCCAAGAAATTTGCAGTCACATTTAGGTATCCTGGAGAACTCTTATTTCTTAACCTGCTTAGTTAGCAAATAGATTCTGTTTAGCAACCTGGGTTGTAAATATTCTGTTTCTCTGACTTCTCTCTTTTTCATTAAGATTTTATTATTTGAGAGTGAGAGAGAGCACGAGAGCAGGGTGAGGGGCAGAGGGAGAAGCAGACTCCCTGCTGAGCAAGGAGCCCGACGCGCGGCTCGATCCCAGGACCCTGAGATCATGACCTGAGCCCAAGGCAGATGCTTTACCAAGACTGAACCACCCAGGCTCCCCTCTCTGACTTCTCTTTGCAGCAAAAGAGGATTTTATAATATAGACAGATAAAAAAACAAAACTATAGTTACCGTGTAAGTAAAGCTAATTTCTTAAACAGACTCCTGCTTCCGCTTTCATGTTTTTTTCTTTGAGGTTCTTATATTATCTCCATAACAGCATTTACTGAGCTTACTATACACTGGGTGATGTGCGGGGGCCTTAAGTGGGTCCTTTTACTTCGTCTCCAACACAGTCCGCGAGGGAGGCACTCATCAGGCCTCACTGCAAAGACACTTGAGGCCAGAGAGGTTCAGTGACCCCTCAGTTTCAGAGGCAGGATGTGCGCCTGCGCGACTCAGAGCACATTTTCGTTCCTGTGCTACACTCGTTCCCAGATAATCGAACATTCTCCTGCCTTTAACTCAAAATGGAAGGAAATAATACCTACTGTTCTTCCGCACTCAGATCCAACCATTCTGAGTCTGTCACCGGGGGACGGCGTGAGGGTGGGGTCCGCGCTGCCATTCGGTCCTTCCCTGGGCTCCCCCCGCACCCTCCCCGCCCGGCGCCAGTGGCCACCCCGCGAGTAGCCTTGTGCTGCGCATCTTCCGTGTGGTTTTTTTCTGCCAGTGTCCTATCCATTGCCAGCTTTGCGAACAACATGCTTGCTTCTTCGCCCTCTTCCTCACAGCGTCTGCTTTCCCAGGGCTGGGCTCCAGTCCCTCATTCTCTGTTCTGCAAGGTACTGTTCTCCAGCCAGCACCTTCCCGGCCCTCTCAGACTTCCCGCTCTCCACTGTTGATCCTTCAGGATGCCTTGGGTTGATTTCTAGGGCAACCAGAGGCAGTCACAAGCTTTTGTATGTGTCATCACCATCCTAGATTGAGACTACTGTGAGGTGGTAGGTGAAGACATCGTCTGGCTGGCAGGGAATGCATCCAGTGTGAGCTGGGCTGATTGACCGCGGACAGAAAGTGCAAGGGGCTGTGTTTCACAGATAGGACAGCTCTTCTCGGTGTAGCTGGAGAAAGCATCTTCCAAGGTAATGGGAGCATCTTTGTCATTTTTGTTTGGTTGGGCTTTTTGGGGGGTGGGGATATATATTATGTATCTTCCATAGAAATGTAACCTATGGGGAGCTGGGGGGGGGGGGGGTCCTGCATGCACAGTCCCAGTAGCTGGCAAAGGGCAGACAGGTGTGTGGGTGGCCTGGTCACGTGGTCTCACCATCCCTCAGCTGGTGTGTCACTCAGCTAAATGTTGCTGCTGCTACGGAGCTTTTGAGCTCTACTTCTCTTTAATCTACTTTTAGCCACATATTTAATTATGTTCATACCTGGTCATTACTTAGGGACAAGCAGACAATACACCAATGTCAAAATACAAATTAATGAAATGATTCTGCATATTCAAGACACTTGTCACCATATAGTTAAGCTGCAAATGTCCAAATAAAGTCCTCATTGTTTCTCCTTCTTGAAATGTCTCTACTTCTTAAAATGTGAAAGGAGAAAATACAGTGATTGATTACAACCTGGCTTCTTACTTATTAAGAATAAAATCTATCCCTTCCCAAATATGCTGTATGCAGAGATGTGCTTGACACCACAGCCCTGAACTCATTCAGAAAAGAAATGAAACAGTTATGAAAGTAAATATGGGTATTTTATCAAAAATCAAAGAATTTCAAACAGCAAGTCATGACAGTGATTTCTGTTGATTTTCGTACCAAAACCTTGAATTACATTACAACCTACATTTTAATATTCACAAGATACCATTTTAACACTGATAAAATGTCATGTCACTCAGATATCAAACTCACGTGCTGTTCAGCCAAAATTTGTATATGCCTGTGATGTGACAGTATCATACTACCCCAAGTTCCTAGTATTCATTGACTCTGAGCCAGGCACTGTGTAAAGTGCTATAAGGAAGGGGCGCCTGGGTGGCTCAGTTGGTTAAGTGTCTGCCTTCAGCTCAGGTCATGATTCTGGGGTCCTGTGATCAAGCCCTGCACTGGGCTCCCTGCTCAGTGTGAAGCCTGCTTCTCCCTCTCCTTCTGCTGTCCCCCCTGCTTGTGCTCTGTCTCTCTCAAATAAATAAATAAAATCTTAAAAAAAAATAAAGTGTTAAAAGGTAATATCTTATTTACCCTCCTGAAAACTGAATATAGTTTTTTTTTTTTAGAGAGAGAGAGAGAGTGAGCATGAGTGGTGGGGGGTGGGGGTGCAGAGGGAGAGGGAGAGAGAGAAACTTAAGCAGGCTGTCTACACCCAGCATGGAGCCCAGTACAGGGCTCAATCTCAGGACTCTGAGATCATGACCTGAGTCAAAATCAAGAGTCAGGCAGATGCTTAACCAACTGAGCCACCCAGGCACACCTAGCCTCCTTTTTGATAAAGAAAAATATGCAATTACTAATAAGAGCCTCTTTTTATGTAAGAAATCAGCTTAATTAAAATAAAACAAAAAAGACAATCACATGGACCTAAAAGTACTTTTTATTTAAGTATTATGCTTTGAATTGTTTCTTTTTCCTGATAAGAGAAACAAGGGATGAAGACTATAAGCCAGGGAGATTAATGTTTTTAACAGCAAATCAGGTTGAAGCACCTATCAGCAAGACTAGACTTCGCCCTAACATAAACAAAAGGTGGCCTGAGCTGTGTCTTTCTATGAGAAACATAAAAAGAACTCTTTGCTAACAAGTATTTTATCATATACCTAAATTTTAATCTTTTGTCAAAAGTCATGAAATGTGTTTGAGTAGTTATGAGAAATCCTCCCTGGCGAAGGAGAGGTTAGTGGTTCCTGAGCTGAAATTATTGTTAACCACTTCTCATGACATGGAACTTGAAACAAACCAGAGTGTCATCACAGACTAACTGTTGGCACTGGAAACTGCATGCTGCCTGCTGACCCCATTTTGCCGGAGTTTGAAAACAGACTTAAATAAAAAATAGAAGTTCCTCTGATAGTATCTAAACATAAAACACTGACACTCCAACTACCCTATTCGGTAATGTTATTATTCTTCTGCCGATTTTCCAATTAGGAGGAAACGTGGCTGAGAGAGTTATGTGATGTGTTCAAGGCCACACAGTTGCCCAGGGGGAGACTGAAATTGAACATGGATGTCTAAAAGCCAAGCTTGTGATCTTCCACATGCTATCCACCTGACCTTGGAAAATGGGAGGGGTGGAAACAGCCCTCACCTTTGTGGCACTCACAACCCAATGGGGGAGGCAAGAAATAGACACAAGTGCATGTGTATGATGTAGCCATACAAAAGGGACACATAAGTATGGGCCGAAAACAAAGGGCAGGAGTCATCAGTATGAGGTGGGACTGAACATGGAGGACCTGCTAGGGAGCACATTCTGAGTGGAGTGGCAGAAATGTGGGAGACACTCCTGAGACCAAAGAAGCAAGAGGTGACTTGTCAGTGGTTGCTAGAGGAAGTTGAACAGGCAGGGTACCACATGTGGGGAGCAACACCAGAACCAGAATATGATGTAGAGGAATTATGGTGACTTCCCCAAACAAACGGAGAACTTTGTTAATAGGAAAATTATTAAGGGGAAATCGGAGGGGGAGATGAACCATGAGAGACTATGGACTCTGAGAAACAAACTGAGGGTTCTAGAGGAGAGGGGGGTGGGGGGATGGGTTAGCCCGGGCATGGGTATTAAGGAGGGCACGTACTGCATGGAGCACTGGGTGTTATACACAAACAATGAATCATGGATCACTACATTAAAAACTAATGATGTAATGTCTGGTGACTAACATAACATTATAAAATAAAATTAATAAAAAAAATAGGAAAATTATTAAAAAGAAGTGGCAGGAGAGAAAAGATTCTGAAACCATAACACCTGGAAGCAGAGGCCGGTAGAGAATTGGGTTCGTCCACTGGTGCTGTGAGAACCTGATTCTAGACCAGCATTGTTCAATGAAAACAGAATGTAAATCACAGATGTAATTTAACGTTTTCTAGGAGCTACATTAAAAAAAGTAAACAGAAACAGGCGAGATTAATTTTAGTGATGTATTTTAACCCATGATATCCAAAATATCATCTCAACCTGCAATCAACTTAAAATTTTTTATACTGCTGTTCTGTTTTCATTAATAAATTTAATTTTTAAAGAGCGCCTATAGTTTACAGAAATATTGATTAAAAAGTACTCTCACCCTCCAAGTTCCCCCATTATTTATATCTTGTATTAGTATGGTATACTTGTTATCACTGACAAACCAATATTGCCGAATTATTATTAACTAAAGTCCGTAGCTTACACTGAGTTTTACTCTGTCTTGTACATTCCATGGGTTTTAACAAATGTGTAGTGACAGGTGTCCATCGTTACTGCATCATACAGAATTGTATCACTGCCCTAAAAATCCAATGTTCCAGCTATTTGTCCCTCCCTCACTCTGCATCCTAAACCCCAGCAACCACTGATCTTTTTACTGTCTCATAGTTTTGCCATTTCCAGAATGTCATATAGTTGGCATCATAAGGTATGACTTTTTCATGCTGAAAAGGCTTTTTCAGATTGGCTTGTTTCACTAAGTAATATGCTTTTAATATTCCTCCATGTCTTTTCATGGCTTCATACATAGCTCGTTTCTTCTTATCGCTCAACAATATTCCATTGTTGGTTTATCCATTCACCTGTTGAAGGACATCTTGCTGGCTTCCAGTTTTGGCAATTATGAATAAAGCTACTATTAACATTTGTGTGCAGATTTTTGTGTGGATATAAGCCTTCGACTATTTGGTTATATACCAAGGATTATGGATCATATGATAGTATATTTAGTATTATAAGAAACTGCCAAACTATCTTCCAAAGTAGCTCTACATTTTGCCTCCCCACCAGCAATGAATGAAAGTTCCTTTTGCTCCACGTCCTTGCTAGTATTTAGTGTTGTCAGTGTTGTGAATTTTAGCCACTGCAGGTGTGAATGCTATTTTGTTATCATTTTAATTTGCAATTTGCTAATATCATATGATGCTGAACATCTTATTATATGCTTATTTGCCATCTGTTTATCTTTGGTAGGTATCTGTTCAGATCTTTTGCCTATTTTTAATTGGGTTGTTTGTTTTCTTGCTGAGAATTTTAAGATTTTTTTTTATATGTTTTAGATACCAGTCCTTTAGCAGAAATGTGTTTTACTAAGAGTTTGTCCCATTCTATGGCTTGTCTTTTCATTCTTTTGCAGTGTCTTTTGCCAAGCAGAAGTTTTTAATTTTAATAAAGTACAACTTAATTTTTTCTTTCATGGGCCATGTTTGTGTGTTCTGTCTAAAAAGTCATCACTAAAACCAAGGTCACCTAGATTTTCTCCTATGTTGTCTTCTAGGGGTTTTAGTTTTGTGCTTTACATTTAGGCTTATGATCCATTTTTGAGTTAATTTTTATTAAAGGTATGAGGTCTGTGTCTAGATTAATTTACAAATTTATTTTGCATGTGGATGCCCAGTTCCAGCACCAATTTTTGAAAAGACTATCCTTTCTTCATTGAATTGCCTTTGCTCCTTTGTCAAAGATCAGTTAACTGTATTTGTGTGGGTCTATTTCTGGGCTTTCTATCCTGTTCTACTGATCTATTTGTTCTTTAACCAATACCACATGGTTTTAATTACTGTAGCTTTATAATAAATCTTAAAGTCTGGTAGAGTCAGTCCTCTGATTTTGTTTTCTCCTCTAACATTGTTTTGGTTGTTCTGAGTCTTTTGCCTCTTCATATGAATTTTGGAGTCCGTTGGTCGATATGCACAAAATAACTGCTGAGACTTTTATTGGGATTACATTGAATCTAAAGAGCAAGTTGGGAAGAAATGATATCTTAACAGTATTCATATTCCTGTCAATGAACACGGATCATCTCTCCATATATTTACATCTTCTTTGATTTGTTCCATCTGAGGTCTGTAGTTTTCCTTTTATAGATCTTATACATATTTTGTTAGATTTATACCTAAGTATTTCTTTTTTTTTCTGGTGATAATGTAAATGGTATTGTGTTGTTTATTTTTTTATAATTTTTTTTTAAGATTTTATTTATTTGACACAGAGAGAGCTAGAGAGAGAGAGACAGAGAGCAAGCACAAGCAGAGGGAATGGCAGGCAGGGGAGAAGCAGGCTCCTGGCAGAGCAAGGAGCCCGACGTGGGGCTCGATCCCAGCACCCTGGGATCATGACCTGAGCCGAAGGCAGCTGCTTAACTGACTGAATCACCCAGGCACCCCTGGTATTGTGTTTTTAATTTCAAATTCCAATGGTTCATTTCTGATATATAGGAAAGAGACTGCTTCTTGTTATATTAACTTTGTATCCCGCAACTTTGTTATAATTGGTTGTTAGTTCCAGATTTTTATTGTTGTTATTTGGAATTTTCCATTTGGCCAATCATGTCATCTGTGGACAAAAACAGTTTTATTCCTTTCTTCCTAAACTATAAGCCTTTTATTCCTTTTCTTGTTTATTGCATTAGCTGGGACTTCCAGCATGATGTTGAGTAGCTGTGGTGAGAGGGGCCATCCTTGCCTTGTTCATGATCTAATTGAGAAAGCAACTAGTTTCTCACCATTAAGTATGAGAAACTAGTTGTAGGTCTTTTTGCAGATGTTCTTTATCAAATCAAATCGAGGAAGTTCCTCTTTATTCCTAGTTTGCTGAGAGCTTTTATCATGAATAAGTGTTGGACTTTGCCAAACACCTTTTCTGCATCTACTGATATGACTTTTCTTCTTTAGCATGTTGACGACATGGATTACATTGTTTTGAAAGGTATAATAGTATGTAATTCTTTTTATATATAGTTGAGTTCCATTTACAAATTTTTTTTTTTGAGGATTTTCACATCTATGTTCATTAGAGATACTGGTCTGTAGTCTTCTTGTAATGTCTTTGGTTTTGATATTAGGTAATGCTGGCCTCATAGAATGGCTTAGAAAATTCCCTTTGCTTCTATTTTCTGGAAGAGACTACAGAGAGATGGTATAATTTCTTCCTTAAATGTTTGGTAGAATTCATCAATGAACCCATCTGGCCCCAGAGCTTTCTGTTTTCAAAGGTTATTCATTATTAATTCCATTTCTTTAGATATAGGCCTAATCAGGTTATGTTTTTCTTCTTTTTTTTTTAAAAGATTTTATTTATTTATTTGAGAGAGCGAGAATGAGAGAGAGTACATGAGAGGGGGGAGGGTCAGAGAGAGAAGCAGGCTCCTCGCCGAGCAGGGAGCCCGATGCGGGACTCGATCCCGGGACTCCAGGATCATGACCTGAGCCGAAGGCAGTCGCTTAACCAACTGAGCCACCCAGGCGCCCCGGTTATGTTTTTCTTCTTGTGTGAGTTTTGGTAGATTGTATCTTTCAAAGAATTAATCCATTTCCTGTAGGTTATCATATGTGTGGACATAGAGTTGCTCATAATATTCCTGTTATACTTTTAATGTCCATGGGATCAGTAATGATGGTCCTTCTTTCATTTCTAATAGTGGCAATTTGTCTTCTCATTTTGTTTTAATTTGCCTCACTGGAGGTTTATCAATCTTACTGATCATTTCAAAGAATTGATTTCTTGTATTCAGTTTCATTTATTTTTGCTTTAATTTTTTGTTGTTTTTCTGCTTATTTTGGATTTAGTTTGCTCTTCTTTTTCTAGTTTCCTGAGGTAGAAGCTTAGATTATTAAGATCTTTTTTCTAATATACGTATTCAATGCTATAAATACCCTCTAAGCACTGCTTTTGCCGCATCTCACAAAGTAAGTTGTACAGTTGACCCTTGAACAACACTTATGCAGAGGTCCACTTATTTGTGGATTTTGAGAAATATGTACTGTAAATGTATTTTCTTTTCCTTGTAACTTTCTTAATAACATCTTTCTCTAGATGACTGTAAGAATACAGTATATAATACATATAACACAAAAATATGTATTAAGACTACGTTATTGGGCGCCTGGGTGGCTCAGATGGTTAAGCGTCTGCCTTCGGCTCAGGTCATGATCCCAGGGTCCTGGGATCGAGTCCCGCATCGGGCTCCCTGCTCCTTGGGAGCCTGCTTCTCCCTCTGCCTCTCTCTCTCTCTCTCTGTCTCTCATGAATAAATAAATAAAATCTTTAAAAAAAAAAAAAAAAAGACTACGTTATTGGTAAGGCTTCCGGTCAACAGTAGGGTATTAGTAGTTGTTTTGGGGGAGTCAAGATTTATATGTGGATTTTTGACTGTGTGTGGGGGTGCTGGCACCCCTAACCCCAGCATTGTTCAAGGTCAATTGTATTTTCATTTAGTTCAAAATATTTCTGAACTTCTTTGATCCAAGCGTTGTTTAGAAGTGTGTTATTTAATCTCTGAATATTTTGGAATTCTCCAACTACCTTTCTGTTGTTGATATCTGGTTTAATTCCATTGTGATCTGAAAGCATAATTTGTATGGTTTCTGTTCTTTTAAACTTGTTTTTTTATGGCACAGAAGGTGGTCTATTTTGGTAAATGTTCCATGTGAGCTTGAGAAGAGTGTGTATTCTGTTGCTACTGGATTAAGGATTCTATAGATGTCAGTTAGATCCAGTTGATTGATGGTGGTGTTGAGTTCAATCAAATTTTCTGCCTGTTGGATCTGTCAGTTACCGATATACGGGTACAGAAGTCTCTAAATATCATAGTGGATTCATCTATTTCTCCTTGCAAGTCTCAGTTTTCACCTCACATATTTTGCCACTCTGTAACTAGGTGCATATACATTAAAAATTGTTTTCTTGGAGAATTGACCACTTACCATCATGTAATGTCCCTCTTTATCCCTAACTTTCCTTGCCCTGAAATTTACTTTGAATTTAATATAGCTACTCCAGCTTTTGTTTGACTAGTGTTAACAGCAGTCTATCTTTCTTCATCCTTTTACTTTTAATCTATCTTTGTTTTTATGTTTAAAGTGGATTTTGTTTTTGATAGATAACAAATAGTTGGGTCTTATTTTTTTTTATCCAGTCTGACAGTCTGTTTTTTAATTGGTATATTTAAACCATTGACATTTAAAATGATTATTGATGTAACTGGATTAATATCTACTACATTTGTTATTGTTTTCTAGTCATTGCTCTTGTTCTTTCTTTCTTTTCTTTTTTTTTTTGTCTTCCACTCTTTTTCTGGTTTTAACTGTGCATTTCATAATTCTTTTTTCTCCTCTCTAAGCAGAGCAATTTATTTTTTCTTTTCTAAATGGTTGTCCTTGAGTTTACACTATACATTCACAACTAATCCAAGTTCTCTTTCAAATAACATTACGTCACTTCATAGGCAGTGCAAGTACCTTAAAAGAGTATTCCCAGTTCCTCCCTCCCATCCATTATAACACTGCTGTTATTCACTTACCCATAAACATAAAATTACTGTATGCAAGTTGCTATTACTATTTTGACCCTCTGTTATCTGTTAGAGCAATTAAATTTTTAAAAATGAAAAATTTGATTTTATCTCCGTTTGTTCCTTCTCTAATAATGCTTTTCCTTTCTTTATGTAAATTAGTTTCTGACCTATATCATTTTCCTTCTTTCTGAAGAATTTCTTTAACATTTCTTGCAAATTAGGTCTACTGGTGACAAATTCCCTCCAGTTTTGTTTGTCTGAGAAAGTCTTTATAGGAACACCTTGTTTTATTGAGCTTCACCTTACTGCACTTTGCAGATACTGTGTATTTTTAAATTGAAGGTTTGTGGCAACCGTGCATTGAGCAAGTTTACTGGCAATATTTTTCCAACAGTATTTGCTCACTTCGTGTCTCTGTGTCACATTTTGGTAATTCTTCTGGTGTTTTAAATTTGTTATTATATTTGTTATGGTGATCTGCAATCAGTGATGATGACTGGCTGAGAGTTCAGATGGTGGTTAGCATTTTTTAGTAATAAAGCATTTTAAATTAAAGTATGCACTTTTTTTAAGACATAATGCCATCGCACATTTACTTTTATGTGCACTGGGAAACCAAAAAAATCCATTTGATTTGCTTTATCACAATATTTGCTTTACTGCAGTGGTCTGCTACTGAACCCCAATATCTCTGAGGTATGGCTATACTTCTCTTTCACTTTTGCAGGATAATTTCGCTGGATACAGAATTGTAAGTTGTTTTTTTTTTTTTTCTTCCCCCAACACTTTAAATATTTCACTTCCCTCCCTTCTTGCTTGCATGCTTTCCAAAGAAAAGTCCAATGTAATTCTTATTCTTGCCCCTCTATTAGTAAGGGTTTTCTTTCCCCTGGCTTTTTCAAGAGATTTGCTTGTCTTTGATTTTATACATTTTGAATATGATTATGCTTACATTTTTGGCATTTATCCTGCCTCATGTTTTACACCACTATAATTTAAAAATTCAAATAAATTTAAATAAATTAAAATAAAAAGCTCAGTTCCCCTGCTTCACTAGGCATATTTTAGGTACTCAATAGCCATGAATGGCTAGTAGCTACTGTTAAACTTAAAAATAAAACTGTCAGTTATTTTCCTAGCAAAAATGGGTTCATTTGAGGATAGCAGAGAACTGCAATCTGGGATAAGCAAGCCACAGCAAAACCACAGGCTAGTCCAGAAAACAAAGGAGAGGAACCCCGTTTTATAGAGGAAAGGAGGAATTTAGGAGGGTGGTAGTAAACAAAAAGTCCTTTGGAGTTTTGAAGTAGAGTGGCTTTTCATTGGCTGGGTTGTTGCCAGGGCAAGAGAAAGAACTTTCTTCCTCCTGTTGGGTAGTAAAATAGTATCCACCCTGCAAGATGTTTCTTACTTTGGGTCTGCAATTAATGATAAGTGCATGAGAGCTCTCTCACTTTCATTCTAAATGAGGTTTCTCTTATTAATTTTTACACTACCAATTTGGAGAGCACATATCTACATGTTGGGAGGGAAAAGTCAAATCTGAGGCCTCTTGGCAGTGAATGGCCCACAAGGAAAGCATCTTCTAGGATTCCACCATCACCAGCACCTGAGACCCCTCGTGGTCCTATCCAACTCCCTGTCTCTCTGCTCATGCCGCACCTCCTTCCTAGAATGCCCCTCTTCTCTGCCTCAGGTTATCTGTATTTTACTCTTTTTTTTCCTGACTTAACTTAGGCCCCAACTCAAACACTTTTTTCAGAAGAAAAAATGAAATGTGTTTCACATCATTCCCTTTAAGGGACATGAATTGGGCCTATCCCATGCAGATTCCTTCACATCATCAGGGCCTTGTACTGAGTTTCACTCAGCTTTGCAGACTTGATATCACACTCAGTACTATAAGAAATGCTAATGGGCCCACACATGCTAGTGTTGCCAGCATTTCATTTCATTAAGTAAGAAAATTAAAAGTAAAGACAACTATCTATTGCTGGCAATTTCATGAATAAAAGAACATTCTAATAATGTCCTCTTCCCATGTCTGTCCACAAAAAGGGGGAAACTGAAGCTCTGCTTTATTTTTCTCATTTAGGCCTGGAAGATGAAAACTTATTGTCTCTAAATTTCAGCAAAATAAAGACATCTAGGAACCACTGCCCTGTAGTCTTTGTTGATCTCTTTCCCACAATTTTATTTTTATCACCTTTCTCCCTCTGTTGTGGAAGGTCATTGAAAAGATGTGAGACCACCAGTTGACCCATGAGCTGGACCCAGGTGATCAGAGGCTCCTCGCCTCCTCCCGTCCTTGGAATGTGGGTCCCACTTGCCTCTTGCACTCCCAGAGGTTGCTGCAAGGATATTGCCTTGAGATAATGATGTGATGGTGAGAACACCTCCACAGTACACTTGACTGGACCCAGTTAAGGCCTCTCTCTATACAAACCTTTTTTTTTTTTAAGATTTTATTTATTTGAGAGAGAGAGACAGAGACAGCGAGAGAGAGAGAGCAGGACCGGGAAGGAGAGGGAGAGGCAAGCTCCCCGCTGAGCAGGGAGCCCGATGCAGGGCTTGATCCCAGGACCCGGGGATCATGACCCGAGCTGAAAGCAGACACTCAACCAACTGAGCCACCCAGGAGCCCCTCTATACAAAACTTTTAAGATTCAGGTGTTCAATAGCCTTGGCTAGTATGGTTGTGTGGGGATCCACTCATCTTGCTGCTGCCCAAGACAAGCCTCATATGTAAGTTCCCTTTGCTTATTAAGACTTCCACTAATGGGGGCACCTGGGTGGCTCAGTAGGTTAAGCATCGGACTCTTGGTTTCAGCTCAGGTCCTGATTTTATGGCTTGTGAAATGGAGCCCCACGTCGCGCTCCACGCTCAGTGGGAATCTGCTTGGATATTCTCTCCCTCTACCCCTACCCCTCTCGCATGTATGCTCACACACTCTCTTTCTCTGTCTGTAAAATAAATAAATCTTAAAAACAAAAAACTGCCACCTACCAATCTGGAGTGACCTGCCTCTACCTTTGGTCTCTCCCTGCCCTCCACGCATACTCTCTTATGTCTCTTACTAGTTGTGTGATCTTGTGTAGGTTATTAGCCTCTCTGGTCTTCATTTCCTATGTTGTGAAGTTGCTCTAAGGATACATATGCCTAGGACATTGACATAATAGCTCTAGGTTGGCATTCCCTGGCAGAGGTTGGTCTAAGGCTTGGGCTAAGGTTGGGACAAAGGGACAGAAGTGAATCGGTACAGGACTATAATAAAAGCAAAAAGCCTCCTGGCCTCCTCCTTTCCGTCTGAGCATGGCATCTGCTGTCTTTGTTTCATTCCACAGGGTTTTACTTTCCTCCAAAATGAGAGCCTCTGGGAAAGGACCAGGAATATTCAAATCTGCCATAATGGACAAAATGAATGAAGTCTGTCTTAATGGGTACTGATATGTAGCAAGGAACCTTCAAATTTGAGGAGGCACTGGAGAAACCTAGAGGGGCCCTGAGAACCTCCTACATGCTACATAGCTATCCCTTAGGTCTTTTCCCATTGTGTGAGGCACAAGTGATGCTTCATAATATAACAGGTCACAGGGCTACCAAGACACCTCTTCAACTTAAGCAGGCATGTATCCAACATAGTGGACCTTGGGGTCAAGAATGTTAAAACTGACCTCCAAAGTTTACCTGTTTCTCCAAGTTTCATGATTTCACTTTTTAAAACACTGCAAAAAGATAATGAGCTTTATTGTTGACAAGGAAAAATAAAGACAATCTTAAATTACCTATGCACCTAAAGATTAAGGAATATTACCTTGTTGGCGGTACTCATTTTTATGCTTTGCTCCAGACTGTTACTCCCTAAAAAAATCCTCTTTAAAATAGGGGTTGCAAATTGGAAGTCCATAGGCTGAATTCAACTACATAAATCTTTTGTTTGGCCTGTACAGTTAAAAAAAAAAAAAAAAAAACTTTAAAAATAACATTAAAAAAATTGTACACTAAAAATCAAGATTTTCATCTTCTCTTTCAAAGTTATAAGATGTGGTGGCAATAGGCTTATAATGGCACAAGGCGGCTACTGGCTCTGAAAGTTGTTTGCTTTAAAAACATCAAGTGTTCAAGTCACCTACGCCCGCCATTCACCGAACACCTGCATATGACACTGAAGAGCGGACGTGCTGGTTTGGAAGAAACCTGAGCTGGCTACCCAGATGGCTGTCAGGGACGGCCCGAGATAGTAACTTTTATACTGAAACCTGCAGTTAACGACTGAGTCACAACCTCCGTGCCTCAGTTTCCTCATCTGTAAAACGGCGCTGACAATGAGCAGTTGTAGAAATGCTTGGCAAGGAATTACGCAAAGGGCTGGCCCTAACCACGCCAAGGGCTGGCCCTAACTCGGGGCCCGGGGGCACGACTACCACCTCGCTAAGTTCTCTTGCAGGCCTCTGCACCAGCAGAGACCGAGACCCTGAGGAGGTGCCAGGGGCGCGGGGCGCGGCGCTGAGACGCACCCCCCAGGCTTCGTCCTCCTCCCCTCCCCGCCGCGGGCCCCCGCGCTCCGCCAAGGTTGGCCCCAGGGCGCCGAGAGGCGTGGTTGGCCCCGGCGGACCCTGGAGGCAGCCATGGCCTCGGTGGTGGAATACAAGGGGCTCAAGGCTGGCTACCACTGCGGCTACTGCGACTCCGAGGAGGGCAAGGTGTCTTGCGGTGAGTGCCCCCACAGACGGGGCTGGCGCGGCCGCCTGGCGTCCGACCCCCGCACCGCCCGCCGCGCCGCCAGCCCCTCGCCTGGGAGCTCACAGGCCCGAGTCCCCAAACTCTCACTCCCCTCTCCCAGACGCTTCTCCCCAGACTATTTCCCTTCACGCTCCTCTCTCCTCCTCACCCTCACCGAAGATGGCCGTCCTGGTCAGAGAAGGAACGGAAATAGCGGAAGGCTGCCCTCGGTCAAGATGGCGCGGGCGGCGTCAGCGTGCGGGACTCCTGGCGAACCCGGCCTGCGGGCGCCCGAGCAGCTTCGCGCGCGCCTCGGGGACTCCCAGGCGGCGCGGAGCATTGTGGGGGGTCGGCGACGGCGGCGGGGCTGGGCTGGGTCGCGTTGCGTTTGGAGGGTAGGGGCCATGGCTTCCTGGGCCGCTCTTTCGCCCAGCATCGTGGAGTATTTCGAGGGCGAGGACTCCTACCGCTGCGGCTATTGCAAGAATGAGTCGGGCAGTCGCTCCAATGGTGAGCGGGCCGGCGGGCGGGGGAGGGCATCGCGGCCTCGGGGGCTCCGCGGCCGGCGGGCGTCCTCGGGGGTCGCGGCGCCCTGGCCCGGGCCGACCGGCTCGAGCGACGCGCGGCGGCTGGAGCCCTCGGCCAGGTCCTTTCCCGAGGCGGGTGTGCGGAACGCGACTCGCCGGTTTGGGCTGTGGCTGTCAATTAAAAATGGACCTCAGCTCTGATTCATCAGGGAAGCATCTAGGTGCTTATCCTTCACGCAGGTGCTCGGACGTGCGAGATAGTGATTGTCTCGCCGTGGCCCAAAGTGTGGAAACAGGTGTCCGTCTTCGGTCAGTAGGAGACGGTTAAATATGTGACAGCATGCCGTGCCAGGGAGCACTGTAGTGCGGTCAGTTCCGCTGGGGCCGGCGGTTGATGCTGATGTGGGATCATCCCCGATTTTAATTGTAGAATGCGGCGTGTCGGGTGGGCTATTTGTGTAGAAAGAGGTGTGTGTGCATATGTGGGCATGGGCATCTGGATAAAATGTCTGGAAGAGCATACAAGACACTGGTGACCGACCGACCACAGGCGCTGCTGGCGAGGGAGCCTGTTTGTACAATGTGTATGAAAATTTTACCAGGTGCTTATATGCCTTGTCATTTCTCCACCCACTTCCAGAACGACAACAAAGCCAGCTTGTCATGGTTCAGGTTTATTTCGGAAGACTTGTTTTTTGTAAACAAAACATTATGTTTATTTCCTGCTGTGTCATGCATTGGCAGATACAAAATCTTTTTCAAGGAGTAGTCCAGCATTGTGGAAAATGGGATAACCATGAAGATACAAATTTACGTAATTTCCATTTAAGAAAAATATAAATGCCCTACAGCAGGGGAATGTGGACGATTATGGTATGTCCATTTACTTATTAATTGAAATTGTTTATTAGATGCTTGCAGGTAAGAGGGAGCAGAATGTAATATAATGCAGTCATTAGGAGTGATGGTTATGAAGATGAGCTAACAGAAGAATGTTTAAGTGTAGGGTTGAACGGAGAAAAACAGGATGCAAATGACGCATGTGACATGATCACAGTTTTGGGAGGATAAAAACCCGGGAAAGACACACCAACTGGTGACAGTGGATGCCTTAGGGTATTAGAGATACCTCCCTTTTTCAGAATTTTAGTATTGTGACTACAGTATGTGTGTTATAAGCACTTTTTATTAAAGGTGTCTAAAGTGAATATTTTCATAGATCCTTAATTATTATTTCCCCAGTAATTTTATTTTTATTTATTTATTTTTTTAAAGATTTTATTTATTTTTCTGACAGAGAGATGTAGCGAGAGAGGGAACACAAGCAGGGCCAATGGGAGAGGGAGAAGCAGGCTTCCCGCGGAGCAGGGAGCCCGATGTGGGGCACGATCCCAGGACCCTGGGATCATGACCCCAGCCGAAGGCAGACGCTTAATGACTGAGCCACCCAGGCGCCCCTCCCCAGTAATTTTAGTAAGAGGAAATTGATTAATATAGATGTCCTTTGTTTAAAGTCCTGTGGAAGAAACCTGCTTTTACCCTTTTCACCTAAAGAGAGAACTGTAAATTTCCATTATATATATTTTAATTCTGATCATCTTTACCATAGGGCACCCCACCTATTAGGTCGGTTTTATTATTCCTATTTTATAGATGATGAATTTGAGGCTAATAAAATAACTCAGTGTTAATGAGCGCCTGCCAGGCTTCTGGACATTTCTGTTTCTGAATACCTCTTGTACTATCAAGCCTACCTCTGTCTATATACCTCTAATGCAGTTTGCTGTTTACAAGAGAAAAAATTTCTTTTAACATTAATTCAAATAATACCTTTTAATGTTTTCTCGTAGTCTTCATTTTTTTCAATAATAATTGCATAATTATTCCATCATATGGATAATATCATAGTCCCTGTAATCACTTTTCTGTTCCTGGGCATTTCGATTACTTTCAGTTTTTATACTTAAAAGGAATATTGCTGTATACTTTTGTTCTATTTTCAATATCCAAGACTATGCTAAAAACATAAAAATCAGGAAAATTTATATGCATCAGGAAACATTTGCTTTTCAGTTCTTTTGAAGAGACTAGCTTATTAAATTATAGGGGATATTATTATGGCTTAAAAGTGTGATATAATCTGATCACAGTAAGGACCTTAAATATATGATGCCATAGAGACTATTGGCTAATCCTGAATTAAATATAATCACTTAGATGTGTTTGATTTTTAAAATGAAGATAAATATCTTTTCCATCTGTGTTGTATGTTATGTCAAACAAGTATGAAGTATGTGCAAACTTTCATTTCTCCAGTGTGAGCTAGATTTTTTTTTTTTTTTGCGTCAATATTCACATTTAAAGAATGCTTTGAATTAAAAAAAAAAGTTCGACCTGCTATAATTAACATGGCACGTGGCACTTATTTTTTCAGGCATGTGGGCACATTCAATGACAGTACAGGATTATCAGGATCTTATAGATCGAGGATGGCGAAGGTAAAGCTCTTTAATACAAAGACACTTCTCTTGTTACTGAGGTTCTTATAATTGCAAAATATTGTCTTTAAAATGTTTTCCTGTTTTTGGAAAGAGGTTTAAGAAATTTTTTTATTGTATTTCTTTGTGTAGTGATTCTTTTCTCTCTCCTTTTAAAGATGTTTATTAGGAGAACTTCAAATACACATAAATGTAGAGAGTATGGTATAATGAACCTCATGTACCTATCCTCAGGTTAGGTACATGTTAACGGTTGTTAACATTTTGCCAATCTTGTTGCATCAGTTCTCCTTGCTCCCTGCAATGGAGTGAATGTGCGTGTATCATTGTCACTCCCTTCCCCAATTTTATGGTATTTGGAGGTGGGCCTTTGGGAGGTGATTAGGTCAGAGGGTGGAGTCCTCACAAATCGGATTGGTGCCCTTGTAAAAGAGACCCCCGAGGGCTCCCTTGCCCCTTCTGCCATGTGAGGTTACAACAAAAATATGAACCAGGAAGCTTATCTTTACCAGACATAGAATATGCCAGCACCTTGGTGTTAGACTTCCCAACCTCCAGAACTATGAGGAATACATTTGTGTTGTTTATAAGCCACTCAGTCTGTGACATATTGTTACATCAGCTTGAACAAACTAAGATGTTCCCTCCTCCCCCACAGAATAATTTAAAGCAATTTCAGGTATCCTCTTAGTAGACCTGTAATAAATATATGTTTCTAAGAAAGGATTCTTTTTTCCTTTTTAATGTATCTACGATACCATTATCATCTTTTACACAATAATTCTTTGATGTCATCTGTTACTTAGTTTGATTAGATTTTTTGCTTGTCTCAGAAATGTCCTTTTTTTTTTTTATAGTTGGTTTATTTGAGTGAGGATTCCATTAAGGTCCACACTTTGCCTTTGATGGCTAAGTTTTTTTGGTAATTACCTTTTTATAGATGATTTTAGAATGTATAAAGTTCCTTATGTAAATATAAACAGTGCTAAATGTTCTGTGCCAATACTCCCCAAAAGACATGGGATTGAGCACAGCAAATAAAACTTCACACCTTTTCTTAAACTTAATAATGAGACCCAAAAGGTAGATCTAGGTCGGATGTTGAAGGATTTTGTATGCCATGATGAACTTCTTTTTTAAAAGGTGGAGGGGAGCCATTGAAAGCTTTTATGTCAGAATTGTGATGGAATTTGTGTTTTGGAAATGATCATTCAGATGGCAGAGAGGTATTTGAGGGGGTGATTGTAAAGGCAGGAAGACTCGTTCCAGAGATCCCTGCAGGGTCTGGTTGTGACTTGATCATCTCATGACAGTGCTGTCATCATCAGTGGCTATAGGTTAGAAGATAGATGGGAGGGGACAGACGTAAGGGGTACATTTTAGAAGTAGAAAGCTTGCTGACTGGATATAGAGGTGCTTTAGAGGGAGGAATCTGAGATGACTCCCAGGTTTCTGACTCAGGAACCGAGCTCATGTACGTTTACTTGGGCAGCCATAACAAAATACCACCGACTGGGTATCTTAAACAACAGGACTCTATATTCTTGCAGTACTGGAGGCTGAAATTTCCAAAATCCTGGTGTCTGCAGCTTTATTTTTTTCTGAAGGCCCTTCCTTGGCTTGTACATTGCTGTTGTCTTCTTGCTGTGGCCTCACGTGGTCCTTTCTCTTTGTATATATATCCCTAGTGCCTAGTGTCTCTTTGTATTTCCAGTTTCCTTTTCTTCTTCTTCTTTTTTTTTTTTTAAAGATTTTATTTATTTATTTGAGAGAGTACAAGGGGGGGTAGGGAGAGGCAGAGGGAGAGGGACAAGCAGACTCCCCACCAAGGAGGGAGCCTGATACGGGGCTCAATCCCAGGACCCCAGGATCATGACCTGAGCTGAAGGCAGATGTTTAACCGACTGAGCCACCCAGGTGCCCCCAGTTTCCTTTTCTTATATGCACAGCATTCAGATTGTGTTAGGGCTCATCTTAACTGCCATTTTAACTTGGTCACCTCTTTAAAGGCCTTGTCTCTAAATACAGTTCCATTCTGAGGTACTGGGGGTTAGGGCTTCAAAATACAAATTTTGAGGGGACATGATTCAATCCATAATGTCATGGCTCTGCCACTAACAGATCCAGAAAGCACTGAAAGCATCAGGTTAATTTTGGGTTACCTTGTGCTACTACATGTGGAGCCCTCACCTGTGGATATCGTAGGCTGTGGCTCCCATCAGTGTCACCTCATCCTGAGCGATTTCCTCTGATTGCCTTTATGGTATTGAGGATTGGTGGTGGGCTGAGGCATGGAAGGACTGCAGGTGCTGCTGAGGGGGTGATTGAGGTGAAGAGGTTTGGAGTACATATATCAGGGTTTAGGAAAGAAAAGGCTGGACTCTGTCCTTGGTATGTCTATGTTGCAAGATTATTTAGGTTATGAAGAGTAACTAAATGTTTTTATGTTATTGGTTAGATTTTTACTCTAATTAATTTTGTACTCCTGTACTAGTCTACTTTAGTACATGTGAGAAATGTGTAAGACATTAACAAAACTACTTTTTAATTTTAGAAGCGGGAAATATGTGTATAAGCCTGTCATGAATCAAACATGTTGTCCTCAGTACACGATAAGGTAAGAAAGAGGGTGTATATATAAATTTGAAGAGTATGTATAATTCTTCAGTGACATCTTGCTTTTTTTTACATGTTAATTCTCATTCTAGCTAGACTATAAAGAAGAACAATTGAATTATATCTTTTCTACAAACTGGTGCTACATTTATACGTCATCAGTAGCTTTTTTTTTTTTTTTAAAGATTTTATTTATTTATTTGAGAGAGAGAGAATGAGAGAAAGCACATGAGAAGGGGGAGGGTCAGAGGGAGAAGCAGACTCCCTGCCGAGCAGGGAGCCCGATGCGGGACTCGATCCAGGGACTCCAGGATCATGACCTGAGCCGAAGGCAGTCGCTTAACCAACTGAGCCACCCAGGCACCCTGTCATCATTAGCTTTTAATAATACTATTTAATGGTTTGGGTGTAAATAGGATATGAAAAAGTGTACTGTTTAGCAGTCTAGTCAATGATATCATGACATATTGTGAGAATATTAGAAAATACTCAAATTACTTTTAGATATCAAATGTTTTATAGAATTTAGCTTGGGGATTTCCACATTCTAGTGTATTGCTGGACACAGTACTCACATTGAAACAGCACTATAGGATCTGTAGAAAGAGGAGGGGGAGGGCTGACATTTAATCTGCCACATATATTTAGAGTCCAGTTTTCTTCATTGGAAAACTTAAACTAAAAAGTCTATTTTCCTACAAAGTGTTTGCTTAACCAGCAAACCCCAATATAACATGGAAGGATTTTCCCTTCTCAGATTATAAAGATCCTCCTCTTCTCCCTTGTCCTCCTTGCCTTCCTCTTCTGGTAGAATCTAGGGAAAGTATGTTGCCATTATTAAGCATTTGTCTACAGTTTCAATATGACTATATTCTCTAGATAAAAAAGCAAACACAGTTGTATCCATCATGTTTTGGCTGGTCCTCACACCTCTTTCTCTTAGTTGCTCTTAATTTGTTTTGGGATTGAAGACTTTTGACAATCTGATGAAAAGTTACAGACCCTTTCTGCAGCCAAACAAAAGGGAGGGGGCATATAGGCAAAAATATGTAACATTTGCATACTAATTTTAGGATGATCTTGGGCTCCCAATGGGCTCTCACAGTTCCACTGATTCCTGGTTAAGAATCCTTTTCTTTTATCTAACGTCATAGGACTGGAGCAATAAAGAGAAAAGATGGGTGTCTGGTTTACTGAAATCATCTTACTAAGACAGCTATCCTGTCCTCTTGCAGTTTCAGTGGTTATGAAGCAGTGATATCCTCAAAGGCAGAAGTCCTTTTCCTTCAAGTAACAGTTTGTTATTGGATTATGGCCCAGATTCTGTTTAAATAAGTCTGGAGCTGATTTGCTAGAACCCTGAGAATTTCTAATCAGAAAAGGTTTAAAAAAAAAAAAAAAAAAGGTCAATTTCAGTGGGTTAAAGAAAAAGACCAAGCCTCTGTAATTTATTGGGTGCCTCTCAATGCAAAGCTCTGTTCCAGGTATATTGCTTTTATGAAAAGGGATTCGATTAACATTGCAAAACAAAATAATTATAAAATGTTAATTTTTTTTTTTTTTGCATGAAATCAAACATTTCCTGAATTGTTATTCTTTACACAACTTCATTACATGTATTGATATTACAGAGTCATTTTGCATATTTACTGTTCTGGGTTTTTTTACTTTGTTTACTACAGTAGTTATAATGAGACCTAATGTGAAGTCAAGGCGATTATAACCTACAACGTAGCTTCTTGTTAGATATCAGGGGCTGCCCAGTATGTGAGTATAAATGAGGATGAGCTTCCTTGGCTATGATTTTTTTTGTTTTTTAGTTTTTATTTTTATATAGAATTATATATGCTAGTAATTTAAAAATCAAACAATTCCATAAAGCTTACTTTGCAAAATTGCAGTCCCCTGAACCTCCCTATTTCTTTTTCCCAGTGCAGTCACTCTCAAATTTTTTAACTGATTTTTTTTTTTGTTTATTCTTCTTTCTACCTTTAAGTGACATGCTTATATAATTACAGAAACCTTATCTCATTATCTTTGGGTTTTTCTCATATCTCTGGGTTTCTCTCTTTAAAACGTAAGGATTCAACTTTATTTTTTCTCATTATCTCTGAATTTCTCTCTTTGAAAGATAAGGATTTAACTTTATTTCATCCCTGTTGCCCTGTCACATTCAAGCTCCTTTTTGTCCTCATTGCCAACTTCCCCCCTCAGAAGTATCGTAATATTGGATGGTGTAGTCACTGTATCATGACCTATAAATATGCTATGTGGTCGAGCCATGCAGTGTACTATTGATTACATTTTCTTTCCTTCACAAGTTTTTGCTTTCCATGGTCTTTTTTGTTTGCATAGTCTTCTATGTACCCATCACCAGTCAATTTTAGAAATCCTCCCACAGTTGTGTAAATTTCCTCTTGGTATTTTTAGATGCTTCAGGTGCTCTATCACTTGTGTCCTCTTGATGAATATCTCTGTGTTGTCTTCTGACCTACTGTGATCTGGACAGGTTGTCTTTCCAACTGATGCATCACTGTCACCCTGGGATCTCTTTTTACTGCCATCTTGGGGATTCTCTTTGGGTCTCATGTTTTCTGTCTCCTCTGACCTCTCAGATTATTTCCTCATTTTAGTGTAGCTCATCTTCTAATAGCTTTCTTGAGAAAAAGTTTATTTTTTTGAAGTACTTTTTTTAGACTTCGTATGTTTGCAAAAAAAATTTTTTAAGAGAGAAAGAGATAGTGTGCGAGGGGGGATGGGGGCAGAGGGAGAGGGAGAGAGAGAATCCCAAGCAGGCTCCATGCTCAGCATAGAGCCTGACTTGGGGCTCCATTTCCACGACCCTGAGATCATGACCTGAGCCCAAACCAAGAGTCAGTCAGACGCTCATCCAGCTGAGCCACCCAGGTGCCCCTGTTTGAAAACGTTTTAATTCACCACTCAGATATCTAGTTTGGCTGGGCTATAGAAGTGTAGTTTGGAAATAATTTTGCTTTAGAATTTTGAAGGCTTTGCTTCTGATTCTTGTTCCTTTGTCCAAAATGTTCTTTCCTTTTGAAAAGTTTTTTGTCCCCAGTGTTCTGATATTTCACGTCTGGTGGTGTGTCTTTCTGCATCCATTGCATACAGACTTAAGGGGCTCTTCTTACCTGGGGCCTCCTCCCATCATATCCTTCACTTCACAGAAATTTTTTTTATTATTTTGTTGATCTTCTTCCCCCCATTTTTTTCCTTCTATTCTTTTATAATGTCTTCATTCAGATGTTGAACTTTTAGAGTGATCCTCTAATTTTTTTTTCTCTTGTTTTCCATCCCTTTTGCAATATCTTTTGGGAAATTTCCTCAACTTAATTTTCTGAGTCTTCTGTTTAATTGTTTATTTCTTCTATTATATTTTTACTTCTGAGAGATTTTTGGTTTTGGACTCTCTCTCTCTCTCTCTTTTTTTGTAACCTCCCATTATTGTGTGGCTGTAATAGCTAAAGAGAAATAAGAGCATGTTCTTCTTAGGATATTTGTATTTTTAGGCTCTCCAGTGTCTTTGTAGAGGTTCTCCTTGAGTGTCTGGTGATTCTGACTTTCCAGGGGGGAGTCTGGTCACATTCTGGAGAGAAAGTGCCCATGTTTGTGGCTGGGTTGGGAAATGGGTTGGAGGTTTCCACATTCAGTATGTAGACTTTCATTTAAGCTTCCTGTTTCTAGTACATTTTCATTGCTTTCCACTGTGCCTACATCCTCATGGAGGAGGCCCTATTTTTTACTCTTTCCTAAATGTGCAGCTTTCTCCTGGGTTGTGTAGGGAGTCCTGTGTGGAGTGGTGGAGGCATCAGACATCTAACTGCTTCCAAAACAGACTTTCAAGAGATCTTTCTATTTTTAGAATCACCTTCACTCTTATCTCCTGAGGTATCAGGTATCAACCAATCCCTAAAATTTGTAGGGTTAATGTAAAGAAAATTGGTTATCATTCTGGCTTTTCCCACTGTTGGTTTAGGATTTAAAATTCTTTGGTCTGCTAAGTCAGTTACCACTTGTGCATGTTCTGCCCAGCTTCCAGCATTTTTCCTCTTCTCTTTTTTTTTTTCCAGTGATTTATGCCTTTTTCTTTTTTTCTAATTCCTTAATGTAGTTTTAGTGAGATTTGGGGTGGGACTAGAGGCTACATCAAGCCCTATCTTTACCCAAAAATCCCGGGCATGAGTTTTGCCTTTCTGTACTAGACACTGCCCAGAACTCATTTTATTTCTTCTAGTTTGAGTTCACTTTCTAAATATTTATTTTGCTTTCCTAGGTGCCGACCTTTACAGTTTCAGCCATCAAAATCTCACAAGAAGGTTTTGAAAAAAATGTTGAAATTTCTGGCTAAAGGGGAAATTTCCAAAGGAAATTGTGAGGGTAAGATGAGTTGGGGGTGTAAAAACTCTTTACATCGATGTAGATTTCCAAGGTTGTCATTTTCGGTTATTAAGTAGGGGAATGGGTCCATACTGCAGTCAGGTAGTACTGTTCTTCTGATGGTGGGGATTGCTGTTAGTGTTGCTGTTACTATTACCACTGGCCCAAAAGTCAAGGATAAGGGGAATGCCTGTCAGGGGAAGTCTAGCCTCGGAAGAAGATGGAGGACAGTTTTAAAGATATTGTGATGTCTTGGGGTTTATTGGAACTTTAGTTTTCACAGTACTTTGACAACTCTTATCTTACTTGATCCTAATGGTACCTTGTGAAGTAAATGGGAAGTGTTCTGATATTTCACGTCTGGTGGTGTGTCTTTCTGCATCCATTGCATACAGACTTAAGGGGCTCTTCTCAAAGTCTTACATTTGAGAAACAGATGCTTAGGTGCACCTTACACAATATTGCATAATCACTTTGAATGATGAGTAAAGCTCAGGTTTTCTGTGTTCGAGGAAGCCCTTCAGTAAATCTTATTGCCCAGAATTTTCTTATTTGTGTGATAAATTTTGAATTGAGAGTCAATTTCCTACAAGATAATTAGAAATATTTAATGAACTTTGGTTACAGATACTTTGCTTTTTCAGTTTTTTCAGTGTCTTTTCTTTTCCTTTTAAAAGGAAAAGTATAGGCAGTGCCTAATACATGAGCCTAATAATTGGGAATGCTACCTATCCTTAGAGCTCTTTCTCACTTCTGCCATAGAAAATACCTAATCCTGGAAGCCTTCCATCCCAGTTTTAACTTGTTAATATATTCCCCAAGTGTGTTTTCATTGCCCACAACGTACCAGTCCCTGTTTTAAGCACTGGTGATACAGTGACCAGCAGGACAGGTAAGTTCTTCGCCTTCATGCACTCTCCTAAACAGACCAAGATTCAGGACAACCTGGAGCAGACTTGGCAGAGCTATGGGCAACAAAGAGGCGGGAAGGCTCAGGGGTGTAGAGGTTCAGGGGCAATTGGGCATTGGAAATATCAGAATTTTGGTGCAGCTCTGATTAGTACTGTCTGTACATAATCCGAAAAACTAAGTAAATTTTGTTAGTCAAAAATTTTTTTCAGTGCCTGGGAATCATGTTCTGAGTTTCAAAAATTAACATTCAGATAAGCTTTAAGGTGCCTTCCATTTATAAATTGATGGTTACCTGTCTTTACACATGGCTTTTACATTTGGTTCTCTATTTGACTTGTTTTAGGCTTCTAAATTATTTATTTCTGCAACTGAATTCATAAGGGTGATGTAGAATGGAAGGGTAGACAGCTGTAACAAAGACACCAAACTGCAATGACTAAACAATGATAGAAGTCTTTCTTTCCTCATATAAAAGTCCAGCGTGGGTGTTCCACGTTAGCCTGCAGCTCTGTTCCCCACCCCCCCACCCCATCCATTCTGGGACTCCTTTCAACGTGTGATTTCCAGTCACTCTGGTTTTCACTAATCCAGCCAGTGGGTAGGGTAAAGGGTCGAAGTTCAGGGTCACAAAATTCCTTTGAAAACAAGCGAGGCCAAATTGGGCATATCAGTTTGGTTATGTTCCATTGGTGGGAGCTTGGTCACAACTTGCAGAGGGACTGGGGGTGCATACCTTTGCTTGGGTGCCACAGTCTTAACTACGGCTCTGTTACTTTGGAAGCCAGGAGAATGGATTTTATGCATACACAGTAGTCTCTTCCACATGGGAAAAAGGGGGCATTGTTTTTTTTCCTATGTGTATCTTAACTGTGTCAGATGGCCTAGCTGATGGACTTTGACTTCTGATTTGTAGATGAGCCCATGGAGCCCACCATGGAGGAGACTGTTGCAGGTGACTTTGCGTTAATAAATAAATTGGATATACAGTGTGACCTTAAAACACTCAGTGATGACCTCAAAGAGAGCTTTGAGAGTGAAGAAAAGAAGAAAGGAAAAAGCCCAAAGAAAGAAGAATCTAAGGAATTAATTCAGTCACAACATATAGAGGAGAAGTTGGGCTCTGGTGAGCCATCCCATCCAGTTAAAATGCACATGGCTCCTAAGCCAGGTAAGGCAAGTTTGCTCTGTGGCCATTTTAAAATCCTAGTGATTTTCTTTGTGCTTGAGATTTTGTAGCCCCTGGGTTCTCCCATCAGCTAAAAACACGACGTATGTGAAATCTGCAAAATAGATCCATATTTTGTATAATTTATTATTACCTGGATTTAGAATGGACAAATCATATCTTTAAAAACTGCTATGTTTAAAAATCCAGAAATTAAATTAGTTTTATTATCCCCAAATACAGATATTTTAAAAGAGTTCCATTTCTTCTTACTACCTTAGGACCCTGGAGGTTTGAGAATCAAATTTTTATCTGGAAAAGATGTGCTGCTAAACATTTTTGTTTTTTGTGTGAAGTGAGACAAAGTAAATTTTAGGTATTATGTTCAAGATACAGACATTAAAGTTCTCTAGTTTATCATTAGATTTCTTTATGTAATCATAATGAATTTTAGTTTAAAAATTTCCAAATTTTGATATTTAACTTCACCTTTAATAAGGTCAAAAAATTTTTTTCTATATTTTCACTTGTAAAAGAATTAGGTTATAAAATGTATACAGAATTGGGACACCTGGGTGGCTCAGTTGGTTAAGTGTCCAACTCTTCATTTCGGCTCAGGTCATGATCTCCTAATCCTGGGATCAAGCCCCATGTCTGGCTCTGGGCTCAGCACAGAGTCTGCTGGAGATTCTTTCTATCCCTCTGTCCCTCCCCCTGCTCGCGTGCTCACTCTCTCTCTCTCACATAAAGAAATCTTTAAAAAAAAAAAAGTATCCAACATTAAATGGGTTTATTATATATACATATATATGTGCATGCATGTGTTTGTATGACTTTTTTAAAAAATTACTTCATTAAATGTCAGTTTGGATGGTTATGCTTCAGTTCCTGAATTTGCTCTTATATTTATTTATATAGAATGATCCAAAGGAGACATTTTTATTACTATTGTAGTTTTTCTTATCTAAATCATGTTAACATACAGAAAACTGTGCATTTGCATTTTCCTTGAATAGTTTTTCTTACGAAGGCTTTCATGGCGTTTAAGGGGTTGCCAACTGAGATTTCATCCTAATTAGTAAGAATAGTCTAATGAAATGTTCTGAATGATTTAGATAATTTCTTTCAACTCCTACTGTCTTGGGTGATAGGGTCAGTTCTTTTATTATTTTGTTTATTGTAAATATTACTTAGAGTTTATTAAATTTTAAAAACCTTCATTTTGGAAACATAGACTATTATAATGAACTTCCACGTACCCTGCTCTTATGTGACACTGTTACTGACTCATGATGGGCACTCTTGTGTCATTGATACTCATCATCCAGTTGTCCCCGCCCCCCCAGTACTATATTGAAGCAAATTCCAGACATTATATCATCCCATATGTCAGAATGGTTCTCTAAAAGATACGAACTTGTGCCTACATAGCTCAGTCAGTTAAGCATCCCATTCAGGATTTCAGCTCAGGTCATGATCTCATGGGTCATGAAATTAAGACCCGACTTGGGCTCCATGTGTAGTGGGGAGTCTGCTTGAGAGTCTCTTCCTCTGCCCCTCTCTCCACTCAAGTCTGCGAATACTTTCTCTTGCTCTCTAAAATAAACACATCTTTAAAAAAAAATAAAAGAACTTTCAAATACATATTCATACTCCCACCATTACACCTAAGTAAGATTCCTTAATGTTACTGAATAGTCCATGTTTAAGTTTCCAATTTTGTTTGCATCAGGATACAAATACAGCCACATATTGTAGTTGGTTGACACAATTAGAAAACTCTCTGTAGATCTGTAGGTTCCTTCCATCACTCCCACTTTTTTATTTGCACTTTGTTTGTTGAAGAAACTAGGTTGGTTGGTCTGGGTTATTTAATTACATCTGCAGTGCAGTTTAACATATTCCTGTACCTGCCTATAAACTGATCGTTGGATCTAGAGATTCAAGATTAAATCAGACCAGATTCAAGATTAAATTGTATTTTGTTTTTTGGTGTTTCTGGTTTGTTTGCTTTTTTGGGGAGAGAGAGAAGTCTTAATCAGATTTGAGTTCAAATTATTTATTTGAGGATAGGTGAGGTTACTTCATGGGTGGTGGGATGTTCTTTCAGGAGACACATAATATCTGGGTACCTCTCTTTTAATGCTAATAGCCATGGATCAATGCTCAGTGCCTAAATCCATTGATCCATTAGATATTCTAAGTCTGTCATTCATTTTTCATTTACTAGCTGGATACTTCCATAAACAGAACCTTCATCTCATCTGTTTGTTTCCCATAGAACTCATAGCAAAGGCAAGAGGAATTCTTGATTATTGCATTTTATTTTCCATCCTACAAAATAATTCTTCTGGGCGCCTGGGTGGCTCAGTTGGTTAAGCGACTGCCTTCAGCTCAGGTCATGATCCTGGAGTCCCTGGATCGAGTCCCGCATCGGGCTCCCTGCTTGGCAGGGAGTCTGCTTCTCCCTCTGACCCTCCCCTCTCTCATGTGCTCTCTCTCATTCTCTCTCTCAAATAAATAAATAAATCTTTAAAAAAAAAAAAAATTCTTCTAACAATGACTAGTTAATTTCTTCCTTCCTTTCCTTTCCTTTCCTTTCGTCTTTCTTTCCTTCCTTCCTTCGTTCCTTCCTTCCTTCCTTCCATCCATCCATCCATCCATCATTGTGAACTCATGGGTCTAAACACATGTTTTAATTCTCTGTCCTGTGGGAATTTCTCTAAGTTGGCTTCTAGGGTTTTTTTTAGGATAAAATGGTAGTACTCTTGGCAGCTTCCTATGACATGATGCTCCTGGATCATCTTGTACAGCCATTTCTCCAAGGAGTCCTGGTTTCTTTTAGTGGAAAATGGTATTTGGAGATCATCAACTAGACTAGATGTGACCATTATGGCTACTGGCTTGGTCATTGTTTTCTAGGCTTTTTCTATGAACAGACGCAAGCGGTCATGAGAGGTCATGTTGATACTTACAGTTCAAATTCAGGACTATCATATTTTTACATGTTTGTTTGACATTTGGATCTTCTTTCTTCCACACTGAGAAACCTGGTTCTCAAGGACACAGAGAGTGGTAGAATTAGAATTAGAATATTGCAGTTACCCACTTGCTTTACCCTACTGTACACAACAGTTTAGAATAACAGTACCAACCTTATCTTCAGCAGTGTGATTACTGAAACCATAAAAAAAAGTTTGCAGTTATTTTCCCCTTATGATATTTCTCACTAGAAATGTAAGACAATTTTAAAATGTAGGAATCTTTGGATTTTCTCTGGAAGCATTCATTTCCTTTTTATTTTAAAAATGTTAAAAGTATATTTCCTGAAACTTAATTAGAAATTATTCAGGTCTGTTGAACTCTATTCAAAACTCTTGGGACTAATCTAGGATCCTTGAGTGGTTTGAACCTCTGTGGGTGCAGGGTTGGTATGGTATACTGATTTTATATTGATCTGCTCCCGTTCTTTTGAAGGATCTTATTGATCTGGGGAGATATTTATCCCCTAAGTAAGCTGAAATCCTAATTTGCTGTCTGTTTCAGTTGATAATGTGATAGTACGTATGTGTAGAGTAAAGCAAGCACGATAAGGATTGCTTAGTCCAATGAATTAATTAGTGTAAAGCTGGTCTTCCATAAAAATGTTGAAACTTGTTTCTCAGTTCACTATAGTTTTATAATTTGTTCATAGTTTTAAAACTTTGGTAGGGACTGTAGTTTTGAGTAACTTTTAGAAAATGCAGGATTTTTTTTTTTTTTTTTTTTGCCTTATTACCATTTATGGAGGACCTGTATAGGTAAAACATTGTAGGGATTGGTGGTGCATATAATGGCTAATGATAATAGATAACCCTAATTAAATAGTAGGTATTGTTTTGTTTTGGGTTTTTTTTGAAGATTTTATTTATTTATTTGAGAGAGAGAGAGGGAGAAAGAGGGCATGCATGAGTAGGGAGGAGGGGCAGAGGGAGAAGCAGAGTCCCCGCTGAACGGGGGGAGCCAACGCAGGGTTCAATCCCAGGACTCTGGGATCATGCCTGAGCCGAAGGCAGATGCTTAACCGACTGAGCCACCCAGGTGCCCAACAGTGGGTATTGTTTTATGAGCTACATACGTGTTAACTCATTTAATCCTCATAGAGCTCCATAGGTAGTACTGGTTATTATCTTTTTTGTATAGACAAGGAAACTTGCCCAAGATCATCTAGCCAGTGACAGAGATGACCTCAGGCAGCCCATGTCAGAGTGTGTGCTCTTAACCAAATGCTCTTGTGCCTCTCAGAGCAAATTTGAGGAGACAGATTCCCAGGACAAAGAAAATTCATTCTTTAGGGCAATAGAGTAATGGTTAATTATAGAATCAGTCCTTTGTTGCCTGGTTATTACACTTATTCAAAGTCTGTTTTTATACGTAAAGTTTGTTTTTAATTGGAAAAAATGTTAGTGAAGTTGTAGTATGATTTTACTATTTGTGAACTCACTATTTTCTCATCAGATTTGTTTGTTTTTTTTTAATAAGATTATTATTTGTTTGAGAGAGCGAGCGTGCATCATCAGGGGCAGAGGGAGAGGGAGTATCCCAAGCAGACTCCATGCTAAGCATGGAGCCTGACCCGGGACTCCATCTCATGACTCTGAGATCATGACCTGAGCCAAAATCGAGAGCCAGACGCTCAACCAGCTGAGCCACCTGGGCACCCTACAACAGATTCATCTCTTTTGACCAGCCTTTGGTCTCTGGCAAGTCCCTTAACACCGTGGGTCTTGATTTTCTTTTCTATAAAATTGAACTCGCTAGTCTTGTAAAACTTCATATTGCTGACTTTTATATGATTTGTAAATACTGTTTTAGAATCTTAAAATAGCATTTTTATTTTGTTAATGACTTTAAAAAAATTAAAAAGGTATGTTTATTGTTAGAGAATTTGGAGAAAAGAGAACACTGCAAGAAAAAAAAAGCAAAAAAAGTCCTTTCTCTACTTCTAAACCCATGTAAAATGACTGTCATGTTTCTTTCCAGGCTTTTTTCTAAATATTTTTCATGTGTCTATTTATACATAAGTGGAATTATTTTTTAACCTTGTGTAATGACAAATCCCTGAAAATTTCTAAGCATTTCTAATGACTGATATTCTGTTGCTTAGCTGTTTTAAAAATGGTATAATTATTCTGTTATTGGGCATTTAAATTATTTTGAAGTTTTCATTTGTGTTCATTATTTGCCTCTCTTTTTTTTTGCCTCTAACTCTTAATGATCTTCTCAACATCAAGTCCTTGAAGACTTTTTGGTAGATGAAAGGGCACTCACTAAAGTTCGTGGTTTATTGTAGCTAAAATTTTTATATCTTAAAGGCCTTTCAGTTTGATATTTGCTCTTTTAATTCAAACAAAATTTTCATTAACTGGAGCTGAACAAATGAGACCCCATCCAATTGTTAGATGGAGAGACACAAATACTTCAAGTAAGCAAGGGTATTTTTTCATCAAAAAACCTGCCAGAATGTTTTTTGGGGTCGGTACTCATTTACACCCAGGTCCTAAGCATGTATTTATGTCACCAGTGCTTTGAGAGAAATGTCCCTCAGGAATGGGCTGGAAATACCCGTGTCCTGTAGTAGAAGATACTTGATTATGTTTTTTTCAACTTATAAAGGCAGAGAAGTGGATGAATATTAATTTTTTTTTAAATTTTCACAGTAAGAGCTGTGTGAAGTTTCTGTGACTATTTACTTTCTTTGACAGTCCCTACTTCTGAGATAGAATTTTAAGATCAACTTAGAGCTCTACACCAGAATCTTCTGAAACATCTACTTACAAAGCTAATCTAGCTATTGGAACTCTTTAGACTTAATTCTGTAGAATCTTTGAGACTTTTGGGGGAAAAAAACATTTCTAGAGTCAAATGTGACTAGTCTAATATTTTGCAATTGTTTTTAGGCAAAGGGGCAGATTTGAGTAAGCCTCCATGTCGGAAAGCAAAGGAAATCCGGAAAGAAAGGAAAAGGTTAAAACTCATGCAGCAGAACCCAGCTGGAGAACTTGAGGGTTTCCAGGCTCAAGGTGAACCACCATCTTTGTTCCCACCAAAGGCTAATAAATCCAACCAGCCCAAATCACTTGAAGATTTAATTTTTGAATCTTTACCAGAGAATGCATCACACAAGTTAGAGGTACTTTGGAGGGTGTTTTGTTTTATTTTTTTGTTGTTGTTGGTACCTTGATTATTTTCATTTGAGGTTATACTAAGTTGATATTTTGCTGTTTAAATAATGGGAAATTAAAGTGAATTGGGATGGAGTAGCATTTGTATTTACTAGGTTAACTGCTATTTGACAAAAACCTTTTTTTTTTTTTTTTAAGATTTAAAATAAATACTTCAGGCAGTTTGGCTACTAAAGTTGTGAAGATAATTCCAGTTTTAGCATGTTACTATGTAAGGGACTCTGGCTTTTTGTATCCCTTGATTGAAATTTAGTATTTAAAGTGACAAAATATACTATTAAAATTTCACTGTTAGCAATTTTGGTTAGATTGTAAAGGAGAATAGATCACACCAGGCAAATCACTGTTTTATCCATTCTAGTATCCTGATCTTCATTAAGGCAACAAATGGTAGTACATATGGGAGCCAGCAATTAGGAATTAACTAAATAGTACTAAGTTGTACTACTTTAATCCTCTCTCAGTAATTCTCTCAAACCTCTGTAGGCATAGTATGATTACTTTTAGAGTATTCCTATTATTTTTTATTTACATCCCAGATTAAATCTACATTCTTCAGTATTTGGTGTTTATACATTTTTTTTCTGAAACATTAATGATAATGATTTTATTATATTCTCATATCTCATTAATAACTGGTCAGCCTTTGAATTTGTAGCTTAATACCATCTAAGAGCTTCGCTAAGGATCTGATATTGAAAATTAACTTTAATGCAATCTAAACCTTAGGATCATATATATTATCAGACATAAGTCTTAACAACTTTGACTATTGTAATTCCTTAACTGCTCTGATTTTGGTATTGACTTTCTTCTCAAATTGTAAAGAGAATTGAACATACTACTTAAAGTATGCAATAGCAGTTCTGCAGTAGGCAGCTTTTACTTTTTTTTTTTTAAGATTTTATTTATTTATTTGACAGAGAGACAGAGAGAGAGCACAAGTAGGCAGAGTGACAGGCAGATGGAGAGGGAGAAACAGGCTCTCCGCTAAGCAGGGAACCGGATGTGGGGCTCAATCCCAAGACCCCAAGATCATGACCTGAGCCAAAAGCAGCCGCTTAACGGACTGAGCCACCCAGGCGCCCCAGCAGCTTTTACTTTTTTAACATAATGATACCTTGGATGGGCAGAGACTTTTTGTCCACCGTATATTACTCTTTCTTTGCAGAAGAATTGCGTCTTATGGCACACGTGAAAATTTTCCAGTTAGCCCTTTTATTATACTGCATTCGATTTTCTGTTTTACTCTTCTGTTTTGCTAACACATTTTAACTGGTTAGTGAATAATCAGTGTTAAAATAAATGTTCACCATTACTGTGCAGTTACTGTTAACTCATCCTTATTTTATTTGTGAGGAAACTAAGGCACAGAGAGGTAAATTTATTTGCTTGACCAAGATGGTGACATTGAAAATTTGAGTAAAAGAAATCTAACTTTAGGGTCTTCATTCTTAACTATGCCATGAAATAGGAATACTTTGTGAGGGTTGTCTTTCACACTTACAAAAACAAAATCTGTAAGTTTAGAGTTAGGAGTGATGCATGAAGAGTGTCTAGAAAATATATTCACATTTTTAGTTTTTCTGAATGATTTACTGAAGGTGAGTTGCATACAACTAGAATTCAAGAGTATTTATTTGTGTTTGTGTCTTGAGTGCCAGAAGTATCCTGCCATTTTACAATAGAGTCAGTCTTCCATATTCAGTCATAGATCTTAGTCTTAAGAGTTTAGACAGGATCCTCTGCCTTTTTAATGAGTCTGTAAGTTGGAGAAATAACTTTTTAAAAAAATTTACCTCGTTAATTTTTAATGTTAAAATATTATCGTATGTTTATGCTTTAATATTTGTATGGAAACTTTTGGTTCTTTTTGGGTGGGAGTAACTGTTAATGCATATTCTATGGAATAAATAAATTAATTAACGAACATTGTTTTTTAACTCCTTCTGAAGGTGAGGGTGGTGAGATCATCTCCACCAAGTTCTCAGTTCAAAGCCACATTTCAGGAGTCTTACCAGGTCTATAAACGTTACCAGATGGTTATTCACAAGGATCCACCTGATAAACCAACTGTGAGCCAGGTCAGCAGGCCAAGTGTAATTTTTCTGTGCAAATGGAACTTCCCCCTCCATTTGATACCATTGTATTATAACTTGATTTATTTGTGGTACATTTTATTTATATTCAATTTGCAGCATATCTGCAAAATGATAGGAATGTGGAGTAACGGACATTCTGAAAGTGCAAATTTTACCTAGGACACGTTAAGTGCCAGTCACGTGTAACTGCAAAGTGGAAAGTAACACGTAAAATGAATTATCTTTAAAGTCGCTATGTCTGATGTATTTATCTAAAAATTAATAATAGAACTCTAAGATAAAATATTTATGAGGAAAAAAGCAAAAAAGGCTTTATATTTTTATGATAGGCATACTTTGCACAACATGGTTAATAGACTTTATCTCCATTTAAAAGTCATGTATAGACAGAGTTCATGACAGCTAAATTATACACAACTGAGTGGGACTAGAAAAGTAAGATAGTAGAATTTTTTTAAAGATAATAGAGTATTTTAATAGAAGTTCTCATATGCTTGTAATTTTGTAAATCAGAATATCCAAGAAAAATGTGGAAGGGGGAAAAATCTTAAAACAATACTAGTAGAGGGGACAAAAGTGGTGACCACTACCATGAGCAATAGTGTTGACTCTGTGCATAGAACCACAATAGGTGGAAAGGGTAAAAAACGAAAGAAAAATAAATTGTCCTGGCCCTTAGGAGTTAAAAATTCTCCTAAGTGTTAGTATAAAGTTAGAGCTTTAGGCTCTGGGCCAGTCAGCACGTTCCAGGGTTTATTTATTTCATGAAAAACTCCAGCGCTGAGCTTTGGAAGTGGATTTGCGGAGATCTTACTCTAGCCTCACCTTCAGAAGCACATCAGCAGGTAGAGATGTTTCAATAGCATTTGCTTGTATTTTCCTTGCTCTGAAGGTGAGGTTAGTACCTGTCTCCTTTGAGGACCCAGAGTTCAAGTCGTCCTTCAGCCAGTCATTTTCTTTATATGTCAAGTATCAAATGGCCATCCACCAGGATCCGCCTGATGAATGTGGGAAGACTGAGGTACCTTTTGTGAAACGTTTTTTCCTATCTCGATGAGGTTGTCTATGAAGAAGCATAATATAGAACTTTCTTTTGCTCTTTCCTTATTTGTTAAGTAAAGCTGATGATCCTTTTCAGTGTATGTTACTAAACTTTTGTGAAAACAAGTTCTACATGTGAGCATTTAAGTCCCTCAGAAAAAAGGATAGGTTTGTATTCAGGGTTCTCAGAACCTGCGTAGTGTGTGTACGTGTTCAGTCATCAGGCTGAGTCAGCAAACACCACTGACTGCTGCTTATGTGCCAGACCAGACCATGGGCCACGGCACAAAAGGAAGAATATCTGCCTCTGAGGAGTTGATAATCAAATGGGAAAAATGGACCAGTGTACAAGCATACCTTAACAAGAAGGCGGTGGAAAAGAATTAAATATGTTGAGATTATATAGACTATCACTTAACAAGCATTTACTGAGGGCTTATATTTTCCAGGCTGGAGAGATCTAGATGAATGAGAGATTGCGTAGTTGTCACAGGAGGGATATATTAGAAGAAAGGTGCCAACAGATGCAGAAGACTTAAAATTTGGATTTGTTTGTTTGTTTTAATGACACAGACCGTGTTAGATTAAAAGAGAGTAAGACAAGAGTTAATGCTGTATGTTCCCTGAGAGAGGGCTGACTTTCAGGTTTCCCAGAACCTTACTGGGTCAAGTGTGGTCTGCAGACCAACAGCATCCACCTGGGATGCAGAATCTAGGGTCCCACTTCAGCCCTGCTGAATCCAAATCTGCATTTTGAATTAGGTCTCTGGGCAATTTGAATGCCCATTCCAGTTTGGGAAGTGCTTCCATAAGTTCCCCATTGAGCCATGCAGCTGTGGATGATAGTGTTTACAAATAGTAAGGAGTTTGCCAGATGCAAAAACCTCCCTTTGATATTCTCAGGGGGTCTTACTCCTGAACATTACTCCTTCCTGTTACCCTGGAGATTTTGGCTTTGTGCTGCCTGCCTACCAGGTATGAATGGTTGGGCCATGACACCAGGCCATGATCTGATGTGTTTACTGGGTAAAGATTACTTTCCTGGAACTTCACCCACTTAGGCTTCAGGCCTCCATGGAGTCCAGTCCTGCAGACTAGTCCATTGCTAATGGTGTTCACAGCCTGATTGTGGCAACAGAGGGGCAGGCAGTTCCAATGCCATTAGCATTAGCTATTGGATTAGTAAGTAGGGGAAGTCAGCTTAGTATGGGACTGGAGGTTAAGGAGGTTTTCTGAAGGAGGTGACTTCTGAGCCAAGTCTTAAAGGACAAGTAAATGTTTGTCAGGCCAAAGGGGAGAAGGGCATTCTTGGCAACAGGACTATATGTAAGAAGTATAAAATGCCACCTATGGAATATTCTTGCTGAAGAAACTGAACCTGAATTCTAAGCTTCTAGATGGAATAACTGGTTCACAAAAAATATGAGGGATAAAGGATTATTTAAAATGATACCTGGGCACTGCTGTAAGACAAATCTATAATAAACAGTGTTTTTTAAAAAAAAGGAGGGAAATCTCTAGATTAAAAGTTATAAACTTAAAAAAAATACATAACTACAGTACCATAATCATGCCCAGCAAGCTTAACAATAATTATGTCATCTCATGCCTAGTACATGTTAGATTTTCTTTAGTTGTCTAAAAATGTCTTTTTTTTAAATGTCTTTTTATAGTTGGTTTGTTTGGATCGGGATTCTTGTAAGATCTATACATCCCATTTGGTTGAACATCTTTTAATTTAAAATAAATTTCCCTCTTGTTTTTAATAGCATTTTTAAAAGAAACTGGGTCGTTTATCTTAGAATTAATTTTGCTTCTAATGATACTTTTTGAAAATGTAAGCACATATACATGTGGTATCTGTGTGTGTGCTTTTGTGTGATCTCTCTGTATATATGGTGTGCGTGTGTGTATGTGTATCTCTGTGTGTGCATGTTTTACAACATACCAGTACATACACATATACTTATACATGCACATGTTTCCCCTTCTTTATTATACAGACATACTATACTTGGAGGTCACACAAGAACAATATATAGAGATCTTCATTTTCTAGCTGCTGAGTACTTGCATGGTTTCTTCATTCTGACCTTTACTGGTGGCTATTTGGCGATTTCTAGTCTTTTACCCTTTCATAGTGTTGCAGTGAGTACCCTTGTACATAGAATTGTTTGTATTTTTGTCACTGTGTCTTTGTAATAAGCTTCCAGATTGCTGGGTCAATTCCTCTCCAGAGGGATTCCTCTTCACAGGGGTTGTACCCTTTTGTAGCCGGCAGTCTATGTGAATGCTTATCCCTCCATGGCCTTGGTCACTGAGATTTTATAAGAATTGTGAGTTTTTGCCATATACATGCAAATGAAATTTATATCGTTTTAATTTTCATTCCTTTTATTATAAATGAAATTGAGCGTGTTTTCTTATGTTTAAAATCCATTTGAGTTTTATCTTATGTGAACCATGTGGTCATAGTTTTGCTTGTTTTCCTAGGAGTACTTTTTTTCTTCCATTTCTTAGAAACTGTTTATATATTAAGGACCTAAGCCCTTGGGATAAAAGTTGCAGATATTCCTCTTTAGTTTGTCATTTATCTTTTTACTTTGCTTATGGTGTTTTGCAGTGCCAAAGTTGATTATTATGCCATCAAATAATCAAGGGGCCAGAATTTGCAGACCTTAAGGTCTTGAACTTTAACCTTAATAGTAATAAAGAATGATTGAAGGATTTTAGATAGTGGAGCTGGAAAATTCCATTTAGTTGTTAAGAAATGTGTTAGGACTTGAGAGGCAACAGAAAGCAAAGTTGAATTGATTTTTTAAAGAAAGGATTTATTTGCGTATATAACAAAGAAGTTTTGGCTTCATTAGATCTCAGGAAAATACCATTAGTGCTTCTTGCTTGTGGTCTCCCAGCTTGCTTTCTTTGTAAGGATTGAATCTGACTCAGGCACATGGTGGCAGAGATGAATACTGCCAGTTTAAGGTACGTTATTCTCACAGCGAGTGATCTCAGCAAAAAATAATGTGCACTTCTTTTCTTATTTCAGTAAGAAGTCCCAAGGAAGGTACTGATTGGCCCAACTTGAGATACATTCTTATCCCTGAACCAGTCACTGTGACTGGAGGATGGAGAACTCTGGTCATGTTTGGATCACATGCCTCACCCAAGAGCTTAGGTGGAGGAAGGTGCTTATTTGAACCACATGTTTTAAGAGGAGTAGATGAGTGGTTCCCACAATAATGTTGGCCAGGTTTTATTTAAGAGTGGTGAGACTTGAGGCAGAGCCAGTGAGGTATGATGGACTTGAAGTCATACTGGTAGGAAGAGGATGGTGAGGGTACAGCAGACACTTTGGAGGTAGAGTTGATGAGGATTTGGTGTTTGACTTGAAGGATGTTTGGGAGTTGGAAATGGAGGAGAGGGACGAATCCAGATTGATTTTTCGTTTCTGGCTTGCATGACTGGGTAGATGATGGTGACCTTATCTGAGATAAGAAATACAAGAGGAAGAAGATTTGTGCATTTTGGGACAGAAAATGAGTTCTGTGTCGGCTAGGTTGAGTTTGAGAAGCCTGTGGGATAACTAACTGGGAAGATACTAATCAGAAACCAGCATCTGGAACTTAGCATCTGGAGAGGCTCCAGGGTGGTGGTCTGTATTCAGACTTAAGGTATGAATGAGGCTTCCTCTCCCTGCGACCATGGGGCTTGAACTCACAATTCTGAGATCAAGACCTGAGCTAAGATGAAGAGTTGGATGCTTAACTGACTGAGCCACCCAAGGCACCCTGATTGAGGCTTTTTAGAAAAGGCTTTGTATTCTTCTGTCTGTGTGCTAGGTTATGTTTTCTCAATTTTGTTATATATTATGGGGCAACTCTAATGTTTGGTGTAAATGATGCATAATGTAGAGTAGTAATCCATACTCTAAAAGTGGTATGTATTTTTTAAGAAAAATGAACATGGCATTTAATTAAAATTCTACAGTAAATTTTAATTTGAGCCATTCAGATTTCTATTTCCTTTTGTATGCAGTGAAGTGTACATTTTTAATTTACATTCACTGCTGTCAGTACTGAACTCTGGGTATGTGATTTGACAATGTGTTTAAATAGAAATATGTAATGGATTTCTTTACTATAGCAAAATAGCTTTGCCTTAATGATCTATTTTATAGGGTCACATGCTTACAGAAAATTTGTACTGGTGAAAATGATTTTGACAGAATAGTACTTTGATATGATAGCATGCAAGTGAGTATGGCTTGGTAAATATTATATTGGGTTTGATAAATCCTTTGACTTTGAGATCATCCATAGCATTTTATTTACCTGACATCTAACTGAATTCGTACAGTTTTCAGAGACATATGAAATGATAGTTTTTCTTATAAGCTGATTTTTCTGTCATCTCTTTCAATATGGTTTCTAAGAAATAAACGTAAAATAATACCTTGCAGGTCAAGACCCTGCACTATGCTTTTTTTTTTTTTAATAACAGCTTTATTGAGATATAATTCACCCATTTAAAGTATATGATTCAGTGGTTTTTAGTACGTTTACAGTTATGCAACCATTATCACCAATGCCAGAACATTTCATCATCCCACAAAGAAACCCCATACCCATCAGTAGTCACTCATTTTTTCCTGAACGCCCCAGCTCTAGGCAACGACTATTCCACTTTCTGTCTCTGGATTAACGTAATCTGGATATTTCATGCAAATGGAATTATACAGTAGGTGATCTCTTGTTGACTGGCTTCTTTCACACAGCATAGTGTTTTTAAGGTCCATCCGTGTTTTACCGTATACCAGTATTTCTTTTTATGGATGAATAATAATATTTCATCGTACCACATTTTGTTTCTGCATCCATCAGTGGACATTTGGGTGGCTTTCATTTTTTTGGCTTTTGTGAAAAATTCTGTGTACATTCATGTACAAGTGTTATATGGACATACTCATTTCTCTTTGGAATACAGGAGTGGATTTGAGTTACCATTTAGTATAATTTCCTTACTGTGTTATAGCTTTGTTCCTATCCACCTTCTTTATGATGATGTTATCAAATATATTACTTGTTATTCCAACAACACAATTACGCTCTTTTATACAATTGGTTTTAAAATCAGTAGGGAAGAGAGGAGAGTATACATTTATATAAAGTAGGAGAAGTCTATGATGTCACTTCCTAGGGCTCAGCCTTGAGCATTGCAGCTAACCGGGGATGATAGTGGTCTTCTGTTTTTTCTTACCCTGATCTGTTTGTTAGGATGTTTGTCTCTTTTGGTGTCAGACCCAGCTCTTAGGCTCCACTAATTGCTGGCGAATTGCTCTGTGGTTTTCAGCAGTGTCCCGGGACATAAATTGGTTTATAATCTGGTTTAATTAAACTTGGGCCCCTCTGCAGGGCAGTTTTTGAGGCCATTCTTTACAGTTTGTTCTGACCCCAAGTGGGCTCTTCCTGCCTGTCTCTTTCTGTTTCTCTCTGATACATCAGTTGGGCCTGTGGGTTAGCTTGTTGCCCTCATGAAACTTCTGGTCTTCTCTTACTTGCTTATCACCAAAATCTCAATTTTTAAGAATGCCTGTAGGCTTGAACTTCCCCATGCACTGTTCCAAATATAGTTACTTCCCTTGGGAATTGGTGAGCCAGTCTCTATTTTTGTGGCCTGCCCCCTTGTGCCTCATTGTGGCACTGCTCTGGAGTTAGGAGTGAACACGGTCAGTCCTCTGAATGATAGCCCTGCTTTATACACAGGGCGGTGGTCAGGAGCAATACCTCTGGTCTTCTCTAGGTAAGATAATTAAATTTGGGGCTAATTAATAGGGAATTTCAAGCCTGAAAGCTGCCTTGGAGTTGGTTCCATGTAAGGAGAGGGTCACGGCTGTAGATGAGGTCCTTCACCTGGTGTGTTCATCCTAGAAATTCTTACTTCACTTGGCTAAACCATTGCTTACAGATAGAGTAAGCACACTCTACCTGTAGGGTTGGCTGCCTTGAGAAACTGATCTGAACATATTACTTTGCTTCCCAGTCTTGAGTGTGGCATTTTATTTTGAAGGAACCCATTTCATTAATTATAGAATGCAGAAGTAATTTCCCCTTGTACATGACTAGGTTTTCTGCATGATTGAATGGCCAGTGTTCCTGTGCTCGGATGCAGGAAGAGAAGCCAAAAAGTTCTCCTCTGAAAAGTTTAAGTGTTCTTCTGACTCGCTTTAGGGTCTCTGTGCAGCAGCTCACCCTGGTGTGATTTTGTTAATATAATGGGTGAAACTAATTCACTTGTGTTCAAGAAAATACATTTTTTGCTCTTATAAAGCATTTAAAGTAAATAAAAGTCAGCATAGTAACTTGGAGACTTGAAGCAACCGTATCAGTGCATAAAATCCATTTTAACTCTGTTGGTAACCATAAAATAATGATTTCAGCACCCCCAAAAGTAGATTATTTTTTCAAAGATTTGATGAGAAGATAAATAAATATAGATTGCTTTGATATATAAAATAGCAATTCAGTTCTTTTTAATAACAACCTTAGAGAAGTAGCACATAATTGTAGATAGTGAGATTGTAAAGGACTTGATGAATTACTCCAGCATGTTTGCTTCCATTGCTGTTTTCAGTCATTCAGATAGATAACAGATTTTCAGAAAATAATATATAAATAAAATCAAATGGGTGTAATTTGTTACCTATCTTTCGTATACTACAATATAAAACCAGGACATATGAATCTTTGTTTTTCAAAATACCACTAATTTCATATATAAACATAGGATCTGAGCTGGAATTTTATTGATATTGTATTATAGAAAATACCATTATCTAATAATATTTATTAAGTGCCATTGGTTCCTTAGAATAAATAAAATTGACCTCAACTTTTCTAAACTCGTTGAAAAACAGACTATACTCATAGCTGCAGCGGTCTCTTCACATTTCTGAGGCATTGATAAAATTGTTTTTTAAATTTTATTACGGACTTTCAAACAAAAAGGAAATTGAAAGAATAGTATACTGACCACCTGTATACTCATCACCTAGATTCAACAATAATTACTTATTCATGTTTGCCTCATCTTTTTTGTGTGAGAGTCATTTTAACTTATATTGTAAACGTGACATTTTACTCCTAAGCTTTTTAGCATGAATCTCTGAAAAATAAGATGTACTTATTCAAAACACAATGTCATCGTTACACATAGGAAAATTAACAATGATTTACAAATATCATCTAATATCGAGTCCTATATTTATTTATATTTTCCCATTTTTTAAAAATTAATATCCAATCTAGGTTTTTTTTTTTTGGAGAGTGTGTGTATATATGAGTAGGGGGGAGAGGCAGAGCGAGAGGGAGAGAGAGAATCCCAAGCAGGCTTCATGTTCAGGGCACAGCCCTGAGATCATGACCTGTGCTGAAATCGAGAGTTAGATGCTTAAACCAACTGAGCCGCCCAGGTGCTCCCAATCTAGGTTTTTATATTCTATTTGGTTATTATATTTTTTATTCTAGAACAGCTATCTTTTAAAATTTTTTTGTGATATTACCATTTTTTGCCCAACTTTTTTGAAACTTTGATATTTACAAACAAAAGTTGAAAGATTACAATGAATACCCACATACTATTACCAGGGCTCACCAGTTGTTAACAACTTTGTCAGATTTGCTTTATCTTAATTCCTCTCCTTTTTTATCTGAACTGTTTGAGAGTAAGTTGTGGATATTAAAACATTTCACCTGAAAATACTAAGCATGCTCTTCCTGAGAATAAGTATATTCTCCTAAGTAACCACAGTATTTATCATTCCTAAAAAATTAACAGAAATTCTGTAACATCACAATCCATATTCAAATGTTCCCAGTTATACCAAAAATACCTTTATTATGGCTTATTTTTTAAATAAAGGACCCAGTCAAGGTTCATGCATTTCATGAACTTTTATATTAATGCTATGTTTATAATATGGCCCTTGTTTCTTTAGTCTTTCTTGATTTTTTTCTTTCTTATGACTGACATTTTTAAAGAGCTTAGGCTGATTGTCTATAGAATGTCCTATATTCAGGATTTGAGTGTTTTCTAGTGATTAGATTCAGTTTAAATGTTTTTAGATGTAAGTGATGTGTACTTTAAAAAAAAACTTTCTATTGGAGTATAATGTTATATAGAAAAATACACAAGTGTTCAGATAGATGAGTTTTTATGAATTGAACTCTGTGTAACAATTCTCAGATCAAGAAATTGACTACTCCCAGCCCCTCAGAAGTTGCCCTTCGTCCTTTTCCAATCACGGCCATCTGCAGGGTCACTCTCGACTTGTAACCCTGCAGATTAGTTTTGCCTCTTCCATACTTTATATAAGTAGAGTCCTACATGTGTCCTCTTTTGCTTGTGGTTTCTTTTACTCAACTTTATGTTAGTGCGATTCACCTGTATTTGTGTCATAGGGTGTTCAGTCTGATTGCTGGATAGTGTTCCACTTGTGAAGATACCATAGTTTACCATGTCTGCCGTTGATGGGAATTTGAGTAGTACCCAGTTTGGGGCTCCCGTGTAGAGGGCTGCACATGTACATCCTTGTCCATGTCTTCTGGTAAACATGGGCAGGTTTCTGTTGGCTGTATACCTAGAATAGAGCTGCTGTGTCGTAGGATATGCAGATGCTCAGCTTTCAGATAGTACCAGTTTTCTCTCGAGGTTGTGCTGGTGTTTTGGCTCTGCTGCATCATCTCGGGCAGCTCGGTGTCAGGTTGTCCCTTATTTGTGATGCTAGGTCTGCTCGCTTGGTTGGATGGAAGCCACAGGATCCCTTTATTTTTATTTTTTTTTTAAGATTTATTTATTAGAGAGACAGTGAGAGGGTGGGGTGGGGGGACGGTCAGAGGAGGAAGAAGAGACTCTCCAGCAGACTCCCCCTTGAGTGTGGAGCCCTACATGGGGCTCAATCTCATGACCCTGAGGTCATGACCTGAGCCAAAACCAAGAGTCAGATGCTCAACTGACTGAGCCACCTAGGTGCCCCCAGATCTCTTTATTGTTGAGTGACATTTTCACCTTTGTATTTAGTTTAGATCTTTCTATTGTAAAGCACGAGATACCCTAAAGTAATCTGTGGGATGATGTTTTTAAGACATTTTGAATAACCTCTTTCCCAACGTGTATCAGCTAGTCGTTTTAATGCCCTTTGATGTTCCTTGCCTGAATCAATTATAGGAAGGTGGGAGAGGCTGCAGAATGGTGATTTATCAAATTGAATTACATTCTTTTATGACCTCATTTATTTTAATTTAATTTATTTATTTGACAGAGAGAGAGAGCACAAGCAGGGGGAGCAGCAGGCAGAGGTAGAGGGAGAAGCAGGCTCCCTGTTGAGCACAGAGCCAGATGCAGGACTCGATCCCAGGACCCTGGGATCATGACCTGAGCCGAAGGCAGACACTTAACGGACTGAGCCACCAGGGCACCCCATGACCTCGTTTATGACCTGAAATTACATATTTACTGTAAAGAAGAACATTATCTCTCCATTCACTCCCACCCCCATCTTTTTTCCTTTTGGTATCTCTGTGGGCTTATGGATTTAAAAAACTTTTGAAATATTATAATCAATTGCCATAATTTTTTTAATGCTTAAATTGTCCCAAATTTGGCCACTAGGATTCCCCTCAAGCAAGAGCCTATGACCTTATGCTATGACCCCGTTAGTCAGGAATTTCCTTTTTATCTGGCACAAGACATTCTAGACTCATGTTGTAGCTTTTCCTTCCAGATTTGGTATCCGCCTTTTCTCCAAGGATTTCCAGTTCCTTTTAGTGGAGAGTCATATTTTTGTGTCTTAATTAGGGTGCTAGTTATGTTCATTACTACGGCAGTACATGGCATTAGGTTTTGAAAGTCCAGGCCAGTTGTCTTATAGAATGTCCCAAATTCTGTATTTGTCTGAATCTTTCCTCGTGGTCTAATTTAACTTATTCCTTTGTGGCCCCAATCTCCTGTAGACTGAAAATTAAGTCTAAATCTTGATTAGATTCAGGTTTAACAATTTTGGCATGTGTACTTCATTAGGTAATTTTGTGTACATCATATTTTGTCAGAAGATATAGAATGATGGGTTGTCTCAGTGTTGATGGTGCTAATTTTGAACACTGTGTTAAGGTGGTGAACTCTGGATCTCTTCATTATAAGGGTAAGATGTCCCCTTTGTGATTAGCAAGTAATCTGTAAAGAGGTATTTCAGCACAGATGAATGCCCTTTCTTCAACAACCTTTTTAGGCAATGGTGTTAGTGTTCGTTGATCTTTGGTTGTCGAATAGGGATTTGTTTAGCTTTCCTTTTTCTCTTAATACATACATTAATAGCCATTTTTGGTTAAAAAGGCTGGAGGAGATTTTCCTAAATCAACCGAGGATAACCTGTAGTTTATCCTAAGAAGGCAAGGTAAATGCTGAATTCTTTCACCTTAATTAACAAATTTTAGGGAGAGGAGCTGGTGACAAATTAGTTTACCTCCCTCCCCGCCCCCTTTTTTTCCCCCACTGCAAAACCTCTGGATATTTTTTTATTCAGTACTTTATAGTCACAGTCATTATTCTTTTTGATGCTCAAACTGTCCCAGGTTTGCTCATTGCACATTCCATCAAGATATCCCCTTTGTCCTCTGCTTTCTAGAACAGAAAGATACTCCAGTCTCATCTTAAACATTTCCCAACTCAGTCTTGGAATCTGCCAGCCATTTTTCCAAGAAGCCTTGGTTCCTTTTAATGAAGATTGAATTTAGAGACCAAGAAGAATTAGTATGAATTTATGTTTATATTTCCAATTCAAATTTAACATGTGGTGTTATCTTTTCTGATTTTGTTTGTTTCTCTTTTTTGTGTTTCTTGATTACATTAGCATATTTATGAACTTGGTTTGTATTATGATATACATAAAGTAGAGTCAACATTACAGTATCAATAACAGTACTAATGACAGCTGATAGGTGTGGTTTATGATTCTTTTGTGATTCTATTTGTCCCTAGGACATAATCCCATTCAGACGTTCCATCAGAATACTGTGTTCAGAAGTCGCATGGAATAATTTTATTCTCTTATGTGGTTACGATACCAGATTGACTTATGTTCACTTATTTCAGTTTGTTTTGAATTTGGGGGTTTACTTTTTAATTTTAGTTTTTTAATAGGTGATGCATTTATGTGCTTCCAGAGTCACCCAAAGAGATCCACTCAGAGAAGTCTTCTTTCCATGTCTCCTCCAGCCTGTCCCTGCCCTCCAGTAATAACCATTTTGATGAGTTTCTGGTTTATCCTTCTGTTATTTTTGCAAAACCAAAAACACAAATACATATGAATAATCTTATTTTTCTCCTTTTCACCAAGGAAAACGTCCTATGTACACTTTTTGGCACCTTTATTTTTTCCCCACAAACATATCCAAGGTCACAGTCCTAGCATCTCATAGAGAACCCTAATTCTGTGTTGTTTCCACTACATGCCGTTTTGTGAAAGGATGTGCTGTAGTTTATTAACGCGGTCTATTGCTAATGGACATTTGAGTTGTTTCCTTTTTTTTTTTTAAGATTTATTTTAGAGAGGAGAGTGTTTGAGTGGGGGAAGGGGCAGAGAGAGAATCCCAAGCGGACTCCCCACTGAGTGCGGAGCCCAACACAGGGCTCAATCCCAGGACCCATTAGATCATGACCCGAGCCAAAATCGCGAGTCAGACATGCAACTGACTGAGCCGCCAGGTGCCCCTAGGTTATTTCTAATTTTGTGCTGCTGCTACCGGTAGTATAATTTTGTCATTATGCGTGTGTAGAGGTATTCTTTTATGGTTGATTTCACAGAGTGCACCTGGGCAAAAGTTCATACAATGTTGCTAGATTTTGCCAAATTCCCTTCCCAGATGTTGTACCCTTTTGCACTCCAGTTTAGAGGAGTGCCTTACTCCACAGCACACCCTACAGAGTGTGGTCCCAGACTTTTGTTGTTTTGACAATGGGTGAGAAACATATCCCTGCTTAATTTTTTTTTTTTAAGATTTTATTTATTTATTTGACAGAGAGAGACACAGCGAGAGAGGGAACACAAGCAGGGGGAGTGGGAGAGGGATAATAAGCAGGCTTCCCGCCAAGCAGGGAGCCTGATGCGGGGCTCGATCCCAGGACTCTGGGACCATGACCTGAGCTGAAGGCAGATGCTTAACCAGCTGAGCCACCCAGGCACCCCCCTGCTTAATTTTTAAATTATTAGAAAGATGTTAGAGGAAGTGTCTTATTTTGGTTGGCCTCTATGATCATAGGCTGAAATGTTTAGAGACAATTGTGTTTTGCATTTCTACTTTGTACAGTTTTGGAAAATGAGTGGCAGACTGATGCTCCTGGCAACAGGAAAGAGAATGGGAGTGAGCAGTGGAGTGGATGACAGAAATGACATCATCGTGATTGTCCTGAGGAACTAGGAAAATTCTCAACAGTGTAAATTCTGAGGTTTCAAGGTTATCTTTCTAGCAAACAGCATCTTGAATGACTCATACCTTTTTTCTCGGTAGGAATATGAATCTGCTCTGATAGATTTAGTGACTGAATCCAGGTTCTTGAGTTAATAAAATATTTAAGCAGCAAGAAATTAGACCTGGTCTAATTGGTCCGTATGAAGTGTTCTGTTTGCACTAAAGAGGTAGTCTTATACTTTGCCCTTTCCCCCCATTGTAGAATAAACCATGTGACTGTGTGTGTGTATATATCTATATGTATGTGTACATAATCTCATAGTTGCATTGTTATAGAATTAAAAGAATTTTTATTTACATTTTAAGAGAAATATATATTCCTACCCTTCCCTTTTTTTTTTAGGTGAGGTCGAGTCTTACCTGCGGGTAGAGTTAGGGAGGATGAAAGTAAGCCTGGCTTGAGTGATTAGCTTATAAGTCACTGTGTGGCCATGTATTGGAACACACCCAGTGTCAAGCAGAAAGGGCCTTCTGTTGGCATCATTACTGTGCACTGTTCTTCATTGCCTGCAGTCCCTGGGGCTAGAGTAAGGGATTGGGGAGCTGCTGCCCATAGACTGTGATTTCTCTGACTTTATTCTCCTTCCATGGTATTGACTAGAACCCTTCATGAACTGTTCCTGGCTTTGTTGTTTGCAGTTTAACACTGCTTTTAATAAATTCTTACTAAAGATCTCTGTCACAAAAGTATTCCTTTCGTGAGCATACCATTCTCTATCTGATTAAACAAAGTCAGGTTCTCAGGCTTCATGGTCACCCCTGTTCTATGTTTTCATTCTTCCTTTTTTTTTTTTTTAAAGATTTATTTATTTTTAGAGAGAGAGTGACAGCACACATGCGCAGAGAAAGGAGCAAAGGGAGAGGGAGAGTCTTAAGCAGATTCCATGCTGAGCGCAAAGCCCAATGCAGGGCTTGAGCTCACAACCCTGAGATCATGACCTGAGCCGAAACCAGCAGTCAGTGGCTTCACTGACTGCGCCACCGAGGTGCCCCTTCCTTCTTCCCTCTGTGTCACACATTCATGAGTTAGTAACAGGGAAGTATAGGGGAAGGTGAAAATAGTTTCTTACCGGCTAGGTGTCTTTGTCAGCACTAGAGCCCACTCTTGGCATGGATTACACACCACATCATCTTTGCCTCTGTTTACAGATTGTTTACAGCACAGCACACTGAATCCATGGATGAAACGAGTGGAAATGTTAGGCTAGGCCGTAAGTACCCAATTGAATAACATCAGGAGAGTTTTTCTCTATTTGGTTGTAGATAATCAGGACATTGACAGTGTTACCATTTATTGTTTTTTAAGGAAATCTTTAAAAGACTTTAAAATGACAATTTTTTTTTTTGGAGTTTTAGGTTAAAAGGCTTTTTTTTGGAAAGAAGTTCACATATTACGTGAAAGACATATCCCTAAGATTAATAAGTAAATCTGAATGATATATTTTTATTTTTAAAACACTTTAAAATTGAAAATTTCAAGCATTCATAGGATAAAGAAAATACGGCGAATCTGCTGGGCTTCAATGTTGTCAACACAGCCTTATTCCCCCTTGCCACTTGTTGTTTGTTGGGTTTTCCAAAAACAGGCCCCTGAAATTATGCCCTTTTACCTCTAAATGCCTTTTATTTGTTTGCTGATTCTATCAAGTGGTCTTGTATTAATTTAAAACTTATAACTGAGGTTAGTTCAAACTACTGTGCTTTCCCAGAAAGCTGTTTTCTAAATTAGTTCAGAGAACTTCCTGTGGGAGTCTCAAATATAAGGAGACCTCCTCTTCTGAAGGATACTTATTTCGGGGAAAGTTATCTTCTTTCGGGCATATATGTTTCAACAGTGTGGTAAAGAAAAAGGGAGAAGGTTGCCATAGGTCCGTGCGGACCCCAGGGAGTAGTGAAAGGAAGTGGTACAACACTGGATTGTTTCCTCACTCCCGCCACCAGGTGGCGATCTAGTTCTAGAACAGGCTGGCTCCTGCATCCTAGCTCAGCTCTGTCCCTGGGCCAGCTGCCTAAGTTGTGTGCTCACAGCCTGCTCAGGTTAAGTGCTTAACTTTTGCCATTTGTTGGAAGTAATTTGCATTGAGGCATTGCATATGATCATTTTAAATAAGTCTTTGCGGGGCGCCTGGGTGGCTCAGTCGTTAAGTGTCTGCCTTGGGCTCAGGTCATGGTCCCAGGGTCCTGGGATCGAGCCCCGCATCGGGATCCCTGCTCAGCGGGAAGCCTGCTTCTCCCTCTCCCACTCCCCCTGCTTGTGTTCCCTCTCTCGCTGTGTCTCTCTCTGTCAAATAAATAAATAAAAATAAATAAAATAAATGAGTCTTTGCTTCTTAGAGATTTGAGTATTTTCTGGAACTTAACCTAAAGAAGCCATTAACCATTTTTCTCTTAATAGTTTTTCTCTATGTATATGAAAATAATGACTTATGTTTAGAAAAGTATTCATTGTATCAGACTGACATTTTTCTTCAATTATGTAGGAAAATCAGACAGTTGTGTATAGGCACGTACTATTTTATAAATGACTGTTACATAATTAACAGAATTTGAATGATGGCAAGTTCTCAGCATTTTGAAATATTTGTTATTTATTTTTAAGCCCAGGGATAACTTGCTTGAATGAAGTAGAAGGCTTAGATGGTTATTTGCACAATCAATCAAAAAAGCCACTTTTTATGAACAGCCCCTAAGTCAAGGGATTGTATTGTGGTGTGTCTTCAGTTTGTTTCAAGACATTTGTCACTAACAGTAGTTAAGTTACTAAAGCTTTTGAATCACTTACCTAAATATATTAGAACAGAGGCATGATTATATCCCCAGGATAATGTTAATTTGGGGGGAGATGCAAAGAGGTGGAATTACAGCTATCAATAAGAACATTTTCCCTTTAGGAGTGCCTGGGTGGCTCAGTCTATTAAGCGTCCAACTCTCGGTTTTGGCTCAGGTCCTGGTCTCAGGGTCCTGGGATCCAGCTGTGCATCAAGTGCCCTGCTCAGTGGGGAATCTGCTTGAGATTCTCTCTCTCTCTCCCTCTGCCCCTCTCTCCTGCACTGTCTCTCTTGCTCTCTCTCTCAAATAAATAAATCTTTAAAAAAAACATTTTTCATTAAAATTTCTTTTGTCAGTAATACCTAAAACTTGTCTCAGATTATAAAATCATAGTATTGTATGACATTAGAGATGAAAGGACCTTAGTGATTATATAAAGTAAATTCTCTTATTTAGAGAATTAAAGTGGGTTGTCCAGGGTAACATAGTAGCTAGTGGCAGAGCAATGTCTGCAAGGTGGTGTGTTTTTTAGGCTAGACCATGGTGCTCAGGGATGAAAAAGTGAAAGCGGGCCTAAGTAATTAATATAGAATAACTGACATCAGTGAATGAAACGTTCAGCATAAGCAGATTTTCCAATAATTAGAACATTTTTGTTGCTCAAGTTTTATGTACTCTAATCATTTAAAATGACTGCCTTGTTCTTCCCTGCCTTCTCACACAGAATGCCGCATAGGACTCGCCTGCTGATAATGGTTCTCCTAGTCCCTCATGAACGTGCTGTTCTTGCTGCATTTCACACACGCCCTCAGATGACTCCTTTTTTCTCTCACGTGTTTCTCTATTTTAATCTTTTTCCCTTTTTTTTGCTGTCAATTGTTAATTGTATTAGTCTGTCTAGTTTCAGCATTCTTTTTCTTTCTAATTTGTGGTTTCTTGATGTTTAGTTAAAATATTTATGAGCACTTATGAGTGCCAGATACTCTTCCAGAGGCACTTCGTACAGTTAGCAATTGAGTGAAGAAGTCACATAAAGATCCCTTGCTCTTGGGGAGCTCACATTCAGAGGTGGGAGTGTGTGGTCAGAGATAGTCATTTAAAAAATAAGCATAATAAATTAGTAAATTATATAGTAGGTTAGCAGGGGATAAGTATTAAGGAAAAGTAGAGCAGGTGTAAGGAAGGAGTAGGAATTAATTATTGGCTTGGAAATTAGATCGCCAGGTTTATTGTTAGTAAAGTAGTGGTCAGGAGGAAAATGGGAAAAGGAGCTTAAGGGATTTTTCTGTGAGTTGGGAACATAAGCATTGTTTTGCATCCTCATTTTAACCTTTATTGCTCTCTTCTGGGGTTTTGTCTTTAGTTTCAGTATCTGAAATTCTGGAATAGCTTGATAATTGACTGCTAGTTATGTAAGTGTAACAGTAACTCTCATAGTTAATATATACATGTTTACATTGTTTTCTGAAAGCTGAGGGATAGGACAATGACATGGAATGTTAGGCTGTCAAGGGGAGTGTTTGGCATGAAATGGATGTTGATTTTTTTTTTTAACATTTATTTATTTGAGAGACAGAGAGAGGACTTGCACGCATGGGCAGAGGGGCAGAGGGAGAGAGCAAGCAGACTCTTTGCTGAGCTGAGAGCCCAAGGCAGGGCTCAATCCCATGACTCATGAGATCACCACCTGAGCTGAAACCAGGAGTTGGAGGCCTAACCACCTGAGCCACCCAGGTGCCCGGGATGTTGATTCCTGATTAACCTGACTCTGCATTCCTGCTTTATTTGCCCTTGACCTCAGTGTTCTCTGAGAATTCCTAATGGTTTATGATCATCTGCATTCTAGCAACCAAAGTTTTGTCAATGATTATTTAGCCAAGCACCTTTACCTTTATTTAATCCTCATGACAAACCCTGCTGTACTATTTTTGTGTACTGTTTTCTGTACTGTTATACTTATTACATAACTAGCAGTCAGTTATCAAGCTACTCCAGAATTTCAGATATTGAAACTAAAGACAAAACTCCAGAAGAGAGCAGTAAAGCAAAAAAAAAAAATCTTAGCTTGCCCACTTACTACCTGTGTCTGTGTGGCTTTGAGCAAGTTTCTGATTCCTCTGCTTTATTCATTTCAGATTCCTCATTTGTAAACACGGGGTGGGGGGCGGGGAATAGTACAGCCATGTTTGTCATGAGGATTAAATAAAGGTAAAGGTGCTTGGTTAAATAATCATTGACTAAACTTTGGTTGCTAGAATGCAATGATCATAAACCATTAAGAATCATCAGAGAATACTGAGGTCAAGGGCAAATGAGGGATACTTCTGGCCCATCCTGCCAGCATTTACAAATGAATTATATTTTTCTTTTTTGTTTTGTTTTTCCATTGTAATTCAAATATTTGTTTGAATTAAAAGATCACATGTTTGAAATTTTAATGTTAAATTTGAATTAGTTCTTTCAAAGGAAAAAAGTATTATTCAAAACCAGTTGGTTCATTGATACGTAATTTGAGTCTTTAAAATCCCATGATACCATATAAAACTTATAAAAGGGATTAGTTGGTGAAGATTTGTACATGTATTTCTTAATTGCTTTACTTACAGTGGGAGACAAAGGAACTATGAATGCTTCTGCTTTTTTTTTACTCTTGTGATGGAGATTCTTGCTTATTCTTAGAGTACATCTCTCCTTTTGAAAAATTAGCTCATTAGTTTACCATAATCTGTAGCATACTTTGTGCTGTTGTACCTACTTATAAAAATACGGTGCCAGAATCAGAAGAAATCCACAATGCCCAGCAGAGTGTCTGGAATGGAGTAGATGCCCAGTGAACACGCACTGTGTGAGTGAGTAGCTGAGTTGCTTGTTGTTGAGAAACAGCTGGAGAGAGCTGACTTGTTGCCAAATGGAAAGCTACTCAGAAAGAAAATAGTGTTCTTGAAACTCGTGTCGTGAAGCAAAAAGGAGAATTCAAATGATATCAAAAGCTCTTGACAGTTGTCCTTCTATATAAGTAAAAGCTGTTTTGAATTTCCTGAGAGAGAGTGTTGAGAAATTTACCTACAATGAGTTAAGCACATTTTAGTGAGTGCAAAGCTCAGGTGATAGGAATAATCTTGTCGTGAACACCATTTGTCTTTAGCTCTTGTATGTTAGCTCTGCTTTTGCCATTAAATCTGTGGAGTCTCAGGTTTTATGACCTCCTGGTAGTGACTTGACAAGTGAACAATACTGCCTTTTGATAACTAGTCTAATAAACAAGGAAAGTTTGTGTTTTTGCTATGCTAATTCATTTGATATGCCAAATAATTTTAGGTAACTGCTTGCATGATTAAAAAATAGTTGATTTTATTCTAGTCAGTAGTTAGTTGTAAAGGTAAAAAAATACATATTATATACATGATTATTCATCCAGAGCATAATTCTGTCTTTAAGGGAAATAAGGGATATATTTGTGTAGGTCTGTAAATATTGCTATATGTGTGTGTGTGTATAGATTTGTTTTTCTGTTTGTCATTCTAGAAATAGCTCAAAATTTTATATTTAGAATTGCTCCATGTTCCTTTCTTAGCTGTGGAGGAGGGTGATTTTTCTGTTTAACCAGTCATGTAAACACTGAATTCTTAGCATGTCACAGTCACTGCGGTAGGTCCTAGGGATACATACATGAGTAAGACACGGTCCTTTGCTCATTTTATTTAACAAATGAAATGGATTTTAAAATACTGTAATAAACATTCCTTACATAGGTTTGCATTAATGTTAAAAATGTTAAAATATTAATAATATTAAAAATTATTGGAAATAATTTTTATATTAATAATAACTGAGCCTGGGTGCCTCAGTCACTTGAGCATCCGACTCTTGATTTCGACTCAGGTCATGATCTCTGGGTCATGGGATCAAGCCCCGTGTCGGGCTCCTCACTTAGCAGGGTGTCTACTTCTCTCCCTCTCCCTTTGTCCCTCCTCTGACTCTCTCCTTCTCTCTCTTTCTCAAATAAATAAATCTTTAAAAAAAATTATTGGAAATATATATACCTGGTATGATGTGGAGATATTTGATCTTGCTTGAAATCAGTTGACTTGATAAGTGTGCAAGCAGTACCTATAACCATTTTTAATATATTTTTTAAAGATTTTATTTATTTATTTGACAGCGAGAGACACAGCGAGAGAGGGAACACAAGCAGGGGGAGTGGGAGAGGGAGAAGCAGGCTTCCCGCTGAGCAGGGAGCCCGCTGCGGGGCTCAGTCCCAGGACCCTGGGATCATGATCTGAGCCGAAGGCAGACGCTTAACGACTGAGCCACCCAGGCACCCCAGTATGTTTGTTAATAAGATCAAGTATTAGTTTTTAATAGTAATTAGATTACTGATAACATATTTATTTCTTAGTATTTTGACCAGAGGACTTTTAAAATAAATTTTGTCTTGATTGTGGTTTCCTGCTAATTTTTATTTCTAGACTCTGTATTTTCTGCTTATCCTTAATTTGGTTCATTCAGATTTTTGAAAGACACCCAGTGTTTCAAGGTCAATTTGAATTCTTTTGCCCAGCTTAGTGTCATTTAATGATACCTGGTTTTGTCCTCGGTCTCTTGAGTAGTTGCTCCTCAAAAATACTTCCTGGAAGTTTCTCTGCAGGAAATGAAAGGTGTTTCTGGAGGACACTGGCTTCCTGAGAAGGTCAAATGAGAAGGGCACAGGTGTTTCTTCAGTGATAGCAGGTCTTGGTCACTGGTGACCTCTCCTCTCTGGTTATGGCATCTCACCTTGACCAGGTGTGACCCAATTCTACGAAGTAGCCAGGGGCCATGAAGAAACACAGGGGAAAAGGAAATAATATGAATATTCATTCATTCGTTTATGATTAAGTCAAGTCATGAATGAACACATGTAGGCATTTAAGCAGCAAATACTGAGTTCCTACTGTGTGCCAGGCATTATTTTAGACTCCAGGGATGCAGCATAATGAACAAGACAGAAAATTTCTTACCCTCAGATTACACACCGGTGAGGAAGATAAAAAGCATGCAGTATGGTGTCAGAGTAATATGTGCTAACAGTTGATGAAGAAAAGGGGAGGGTTAGAGTGGTTGTGGTGACGGGGAAGGATGTCGGAAAGAGGCTCTGAGGGGAGGGGTTCTTGGCAGACACCTGAATGAAGAGCACGTGTGTGTCGTCGGGAGGTACATTTCAGGTCCACGGAGGAGACATGACGAGCTCACATGAGGGCAGGGACACTGGCAAGGCTGGGAAACGGGACACGGGATATCTTCCTCATTTTTGTTGCTTGTGAACATATTTTTAAAATCCTGCCTTTTTGCCATTTGTTGGCTGAACTTGTCATTATCATAAACATGATGCATTCTGTTGTGGACTTGTTAGTTGCTTTGTTTCTGTGTTACCTAAACATCTATTTATCACCATATTTTACTGTTGTTTTATAACTGAGATTTGGTATCCCTGGGTGTTACTGCCTTCGTGTGAGTTCTGATTAATGGTGGTGTTGAGTCCTTGGTTTAATGGAGGGAAAGCAAGAACCTAGAAAGTCTTCTAGGTTCTAACCCTAGTCTTGCTGCTATCAAATGTAAAACGTGTGGGCCTCAGTTTATCCAGATGTAAGCTAGGGGAGCTGGACTAGATAATCACCAAGATTCCTTTTAGCTATAAAATTCTGTGGCTTAAATAATTTTTAGGAAAAATCCACAGGAGGAGCTCAGTAGTTTTTTCTTCTATTTTCTTTTTTGAAATTAATTTTTAAATTTATATACAGCAAAGCTCACAAATCTTAAGTTTGCAGCTTATTGAAATTTTACATTTGTATATGCCCCTTAATCACCATTCAGATTAAGAAAGAACATTTTTAGCATGCCAAAAGGCTCCTTTTCTAGTCAGTATGCTCTCACCTAGAGGCAGCTACTCTTCTGACCATAAGATTAGATTTGCATGTTCTTAAGCTTCATATAAAAATAATCATGCAATATGTACTCTTTTGTGTCCTCTTTTTATGCTGATGGGCATGCAGATGGTTTCCACTTTGGGGCTATTACGAATAAAGTTGCTATGAACTTTCTTGTACTGCCTTTTGATGGACATGACACTCATTTCTCTTGGGTGTATATTTAGGAATTAAATCCCTCAGTCATAGGGTAAAGATATCTTAGCTTTTGTGAATACTGCCCTTTTTTTTTTTTTTAAAGATTTTATTTATTTATTTGACAGAGAGAGAGGGGGCACACAAGTAGGCAGAGTGGCAGGCAGACGGAGAGGGAGAAGCAGGCTCCCCATTGAGCAGGGACCCCGATGTGGGGCTCGATCCCAGGACCCTGAGCGGCCCCCTGAGATCATGATCTGAGCTGAAGGCAGACGCTTAACCGATTGAGCCACCCAGGCACCCCCAAAATGATTCTTCTGTTAGAGAAGCAAATGATTCTGGAATCAACACATGATGTCACCAATACATGAGTCTTTTTTTTTAGTTGGTGTTCATTTTGGTGACTTTGCCAAGAACTTCCTTTTCTTTCTCTTTGATATGAACTCTGTTTATGGTGATTGTTGGTGCTGGTAATTTTGCAAAACAATGAAATTCTTTTAAATTCCATTCTCTTTGAACTCTTAAAGCTGTAGAATTATATTCTTATCTGGATTATAGATTCATCTTGCAATCTTAACCATTTAATTTTAGAAACAGAAGCACAGTAGTTGGAGGTAGTAAATAATAAATGAATTTTTAATAAGTTAAAATATATGCTACTTGTATTAATAGTTACAGAGTCACTATTTATAAGACCTACAACTATCATTATAGTGAATACATGCAATGAGTTAGTGGTAAATGAATGACTTAGTTATTGCCCAAATCTCTATTGCTCTTAGAAATTAGAGAGTGGCAAGTAGTAAAAGAGTATGCATCGAAGTAGCTCGCTAATTAGGACGTGCATTAGCCAACTGGACTCAACACAGAGCAAAAGCTGTGAAGCTCTGTGTATTACTGTTATGGGCTTTTGTGATTCTGGGGAGATACTACAATCTTTCAAGAGGCATTTTATTATAGTTCTTTCCATGGTGTTGGCTTGAACATTAGCCATTCACCCATCTAAAGTGCTAAATCCTATACTGGGAGGGATAATTTTGGATAGGAACCATAACTCTTAAAAGGGGGGAAAAGGGGACCAATAATTCACTGATAGTTTGTATTAGATTTTTCATACTGTAAAAAGCTATATGGAGTATTTTCAGTGAGCATTTTTATTAAATACAGATTGGGGAAACTGAATCAGAGCTGGTAGTATTTCCCAGAATGAGTTTTGTAGAATATTCTACACAATGTTAATAAATGTTACATGAAATTAAAAACCAAAAAACAAAACTTCCTGGTCATGTAACTTTGGAAAGCACTAGATTAAATAAAGTTGAAGAGTTTTTTGTTTTTCTAACTTTATTGAGATATAATTGACACACAGTATTGTGTGAGGTCTACAACATGCTGATTTGATTTGATATATTGCAGTGTGATCACCACCATAGTGTTAGCTAATACCTTGATCATATTACATAGTTACCATTTCTCTTTTGTCATGAAAACACTTAAGATCTACTTTTTTTTTTTTTAAGCAACTTTCAGTATATGGTACAGTGTTGTTAGATGTGATCACAGTGCTGTGCTTTCAATCCCCAGAATTTACTTATCTTGTAGGATTTTTTTGTTTTTAATGGAAGGAATTCTCGAAGCCTTTAATTTATCAGTATACCTTATAATTCTCTAGGATGAGGAAGGGGAGGTGAGGCGGCAATGATTGGCAGCATTTCTTGAACTTACTTGGCCATGGAATCATGTTTTAGAGAGTGCCTCAGGAACTTGGTGTGCCACAGGATACCAGTTGGTGAGACTGGTTTGGCTGAAATCATTTGACAGATAGAAAACTAAGGCCCCAATAATTGAAGGTACTTACTCAAGTAGATTAAGCTAGTGAGATTCCAGACCAATTCTTAGATCATTGTTCTTCCTTTCTATTGGCAAAAAAGGGCATTTAGTGGCTTGGGGGACATACATTAGAATGTAAATATGATTTTTCTTGTCCTCTTTTAAGATTTATTGAAGCTTAATGACTAGTCCAAAGGTTCCAGTTCTAACCAAATAAGCCAGTGCAAGCAGTTAGTCCTTTCAGCCACCTTGCTGGCAGGTGGACTAGAGAGTAGCTCTAGAAAGGAAGCTAAGGATTGCCTTTACTCCCCACTGAAATGAGGATAAACAGGATCTTTGCCATCAGACCTTAGTTGTGACTCCCTGTTAAGTACAGATTTAATTTCCATTCTCTGGATGACTTTTTAAATGGGTTTTAGCTGTGTGGGCTGCCTTTGAAGATTTTGTTTTTCTGCAGTGAAATGAAATAATAAAACTTTTTTCTTCTGTGGAATCAGATTAATTTTGAAGAGTTGGAGATTCATGAAAAACACATTCTTTTTTTTTTTTTAAAGATTTTATTAATTTATTTGACAGAGAGAGACACACAGCGAGAGAGGGAACACAAGCAGGGGGAGTGGGAGAGGGAGAAGCAGGCTTCCCACTGAGCAGGGAGCCCAATGCGGGGCTCGATCCCAGGACCCTGAGATCATGACCTGAGCCGAAGGCAGGCGCTTAACGACTGAGCCACCCAGGCGCCCCCACGAGAAACACATTCTTAACATAAAACTTAGTTCTTGCACTGCCTTAAAACAGTCAATTTCCAGTAGTCCAAATATGTACCAGCAGTTGTGGGAGAAAGGAAAGGGAGCCTAATTTAACTTTAGACTCTTAACTGAATCAAAACTTCCAAATTCCTGATAGAAAAACTTAAGTGTCTTACATTGCGTATGATTTAGGTTTTAAATAAAGATTTTGTTAGGTTATAATCTAAAATCATTAGACTTGTCCCCTGACAATTTGTAAGTACCGTATGCTAGGGTGAAAGGTCAAGGAAACAGAACAGCAGAAGTGTTTTGTTAATGCAAGGACATTTCGGGTAATCTATACAAACAGTTGTAAGAAAGACTTGAATTCCACTTTGACATGTAGGCATAACTCACTGATGTTCTTCGGTTTAGAAAAAAAAAAGTTGTGCCTTATCTTACAAAAAATTGCTGTTTAGTGTTTCTTTTTTGGTCAAAATATAGGAATTTAACATGGTTCCTTATTAAACCAGAAAAGGCATTTCAGGTATATAGTAGCTTATATTACTTATGTGTTGAATGTTTTATATTACAAAGATAAATAGTTGATTATAGTTTTAACGGGATATTTTGACAAAACCAGTAGTGCGCATTCTTCTCTCCTTCTTCTTGCCTCCCCCACCCTCTCCACCGCGCCCACCCCCCCCCAGCATAACAGGCATGGTTAATAACAAGTCTTGGAAAAGGAAAGAACTTTCTGATCATAACTGACAAGAAGCTTAACTACAATTTTGTGTGCTTGGAAAACTGTTGAAAAAATTTTGGTAAGCACTAAGTGCTTCTCTGGAAGGAATGAGAAGGTGTTATGACGTAGGCTACCAATGGAGCTAGAAGTGATAAGAATACTTTAAGAGAAGGAGAGTCAGTAAGTAGTGTGGGACCTGAGAACTGATCTGGGTCTATCCTTTTTCCCTTTTTAGAGGCCTGAAAGGTTTTTAAAATGGCACTGATGCCCTTTATGCCTGGATGCTAAATAAGGAACATACTTATTATTTAAAAAAATTCAGGGGCGGGGCGCCTGGGTGGCTCAGTCGTTAAGCATCTGCCTTGGACTCAGGTCATGATCCCAGGGTCCTGGGATCGAGCCCTGTATTGGGCTCCCTGCTCAGCGGGAAGCCTGCTTCTCCCTCTCCCATTCCCCCTGCTTGTGTTCCCTCTCTCGCTGTCTCTCTCTCTGTCAAAAAATAAATAAAATTAAAAAAAAAAATTCAGGGGCACCTGGGTGGCTCAATCATTAAGTGTCTGCCTTGTGCTCGGGTCATGATCCCAGGATTCTGGGATCAAACCCCACATCGGGCTCCCTGCTCCGTGGGGAGCCTGCCTCTCTCTGCTGCTCCCCCTGCTTGTGCTCTCTCGCTTTCTGTCAAATAAATAAATAAAATATTAAAAAAAAAATTCAGGAGTAGACGAGATCATTGACAAAATTTTTATGAATTTTAGCAAGTGAGTCCAAGTAATAATGTTATTAATGTTGTCATTGAAAAACTTACCTGTTTGCATTTGAAAAGCCAAATGTCAGGCAGGTTGTTCCTATTTTCAACTATTATAATCAACATTTCTCAGTAGTAGTCTTTAAAATAGATACATAGAAAGAGGGCACCTGGGTGGCTCAGTCGTTAAGCGTCTGCCTTTGGCTCAGGCCATGATCCCAGGGCCCTGGGATCGAGCCCCACATCAGGCTCCCTGCTCAGCAGGAAGCCTGCTTCTCCCTCTCCCTCTGCCCCTGCTTGTGTTCCCTCTCTCGCTGTGTCTTTCTCTGTCAAATAAATAAATAAATAAATCTTTAAAAATTAAAAAAAAAAAAAAAACATAGAAAGATAAAAACTATGGCTATTATTTACTTCCAGTTGTTTCTAGAATGGCGAAGTATATTCCTATCTGTAAAATCAGTAAGATATTTTGTAAACATATTAAATTCTTTATTTTCTCAACATTTTGCCTAAATATCTAAAATAGGATCTTTCTCTTAAGCTTATTAACTATGCCCATAACGTAATATTTTTTAAATAGCTGCATTAATATAACTATGTTAGATAAGTGATATTAATGTGGACTACGGGACTGTGGCCATAGTTTTTTTAGTTGTTGTAACAGCAACATTGAGCCATTTTTATACTGATCAGACATTCTGATGGTATTTGTTAGAAGGCATCTATTTCTACTGTCAGTTACAGTGTATGTACAAATATATTTTGTAGTAATTTGCTTTTTTATAGTTCTTTTTCAAAGTATTACTATTTGTATTGGATATAATATGTGTCGTTTCACAATGAAAATTTACTAACTAACTGAAGGGAACTAGCAGTGGGTTTTCTGGTGCACTAATCAAGAAACAGCATTTTTGGACCTTTTCATGTCCTTTGAATAGGAGAGTGAATGTGCACCTTGTGGTTTGTTATTCTGTTTTTACTGCTTCGGGAATTGAGAACTTTTACTTATGTACTTCATGTTTCGGCAGCTTCAGGCAGAGTAGGAATTTTTAGGTCTATTTTGAAAAAGCTGTGACGGGAATGTTACATACACACGTGACAAAGGTGTGTGTCAGTTACTGGACCTGCAAGGAGACCTTCGTTTTCTTGGAGAGTAATCATATGCTTCTCTTTATTGTTATTTAAAGTGACCTCCATCCTAACTGATACATCAGTTACTACTGAACCAGAACTACTTCTCAGTTCTGAAGTATAATGGGTACCATATAGTTGACATGCACATAGTGGAGAAAAGCCCAGAAACCGTGCAAGAGCAACTTTCTCATTTTGAAATAAAAATTCGCCATACCTCATTTTTCTCCACTGTTAAAACTTTCAGTTCTTACTTTTTACTCCTCGGAGGAAGAGTAGGGATTGTCTTGTGTTGGGCTACTATGAAAATAACTCAAGATCACAAGATTGCACTTTAAATTTCAACAGAATTAATTTGTTACATATCAGCATTATGAAAACTTAAAATTTTGGTATATCTTGCACTTTCAGAAAGTTCCTTTAACAGTTAATATAATCAAATTGCATATTGATATTTAAATGAAGAAAAAAGTTACTAAAGTAACTAGGACCTAAGTGATACTAGTTAATACATGGCTTTGGTGTGCACTAGTAACATTTTATGAATATATTTGCTTTAGTTTTGCGGGGAGGAAGTGTCTGATATGCTTTTTAAACTTTATTATAGAAAACTGGAAATATTCACAAAATAGAGTCATATAATGAATCTGCATATATTCATCTTTTCTTACCGGTTTAATATAATGGCCAGTCTTGTTTTATCTACACACTATCCTACAATAGTTCCCTCCTGACCCCCCAGTGATTTTGAAGGAAATCCCAGACATCATGTAATTTCACTGAGAAATATTTCAAGTGTATCTCTAAAAGAGAATCAAATTATTTGTATTCCCTGTGAGTACTAGCTAGTTTTGTTGTGGAGAGGAAGTTCAAGAGTGCTTGGAAACAGGCCTGCTATAGCATTTTATTGTAGTTATTTTGCATTCGGAGAGATCAAGAGTTTATACTACTTGGGTATTTTACTATTAGAGTAACTCTCAAAGGATTTGAAACATTGATTTTATAAATAACATCTAAAAATATGAATTATCATCATGAATATATATGGAGTTATGTGACAGTCCTCGTTTCAGAGCTAACCTGCAGTTTGCTTTGTCATTTGCCTCTGGCTCCTCCCTACCCTGCCAAAATTTATGTTTTTTTATTTAAATGCTGAGAAACGGCATATATAACACTTAGTTTCAGATGAAATTCTGTAAGCCTCGGCATGTGTCAGAGAAAGAGATGATAGAACAAGGATGCGTGTGAGCTGAGAAGGAGGAAAGCAGAGGGGTGAACCCTGGGGCCAGGCACCGGTGTGGGCGTGACTCCCCTTGTCTCACTCTTGCTCACCCCGCCTCCTCGCCTGCTCTTGACTTTTTATTTCTTTTCTTGGTTCCCCTTTGGTTTCTATCTTTTCCTTCTCTTGGCCTTTACTTAATTTTGCCTGTGGCATTCATTGTCAGGAAGATTGCTAACTCCTCCCTTGGAGGATGTTTTATTATGTAGGGGTTGTAAGAGGAAACCTTAAAAAATGAAAGCTTTTAAGACTAATTTGTTGTGCTTTAATTCATTTTTATATAGATTTTATACAGATTTTATTTAAACTAATTCAAATACCAACTATGGGCTAGATTGAACTTTACTCTGTGGATGAACCACACAATGTATCAAAAACGTTAATTTTATTGACTTTAAAGTTTACTTTACATGCTATTATTGAAAAGATATATAATAATAATTTTTCCTTTTTTTGTTGTCTTTTGCTTCCCATTTATTGGATGAAACTGATCCTGATATTCAAATATGACTCTGCAGTTCACAAGGTTCCTTTGCAGCTCACCTCTGGAGGTAAGAGTTTACTCCCTGACCTTAATACTAGGATCACTAATTGGACATCACTATTGGTATGTTTTGTTGGTAAATTAGAGGTGATCATTTTGTTTTAACACATACTCTTCAATAATGGTAATGAGATGAATACAGACTTTGTTTAGAATAAGAATTCCTGTTAAGTTATAAAACTGCTCACCTTCATAACAGGTCATTGCTTCTTTTTAAGAACATTTTCTTTTTTTTTTTTAAGTAAACTGAAATCAGTCTTGCATTGTAAAGAGCCTTACTGTATCTGCTTCCTTCTTAACTGTTGACACTAGTCTTATTCTGTCTTAACTGCCCTGGCTGTTAACCGGTAACCAAGAGCTACAGGAGTCAAGGGGTGGGGGGGATGTTGTCAGGCAAGTTTCTGTTGGTTTGAGAGCACTTTTTCAAACCCCTGAGTTGATGAGGGAAGAGCAAAGGACTTACCTGTTACTGAGCTTTTCTTAAACACAGGCATGCTCCCTTCCTCTGTCTCCCTCTCCGCCCCCTCCTCCCTCCCTCTCTCCCCGCTCCTCTCTCCTCCCCCTCTCTCAGTGCTTCATTCACTTCCACCTTGAGTCCTTATAATGGTTCTGCGGGGTAGAGCTGAGACTCCCGGTGATAACACTGTGAGATAAAGATATTTAGCAAAGCAGCTGACCTGTGAGTTGACACAAGATGGGTGAGGCTTTGAGGAAGGAGGAGGAAAGAGGAGGCTGCGGAGTAGAGATGCTTGCACTCAGAACCAAAGCTGGTTTTCAGAGCATGCCTTCCCTTACTGGTCACACTGGGCAAATCCCAACTTCCCTGAGTCTGGGTTTTCTTATCTTTAAAATGCAAATGATAATTCCTACCTTTCCGATGAAGCAGTGGACATGGCAGCGTTTTTAAAGTGCTACTCAGGGGCAGCTGGGTGGCTCAGGCTCAGGTCTTGATCCCAGGGTCATGAGTTCAAGTGAGTTCAATAAATAAAGTGCTACTCAAACCTTAGTGATATTGTGTATTTTCCTCTTGGGTTGTACTGCAGCCCCACACAATAAGACACTGTTCTCTGCCTTTCCCTTGTTCTTCCTTTTGCTTCTGTTTATTGCACTTTATGTTCCCTTCCCCCATTCCCAGCTTGTTCAAATACTGTCCCTCTTCAGGTTGAGCCTCCAGGTTTTGCCCACTGCCTGGCCCTCCGGCACCTCTCCATATAGAGGCAGTGTTCCCTGTTCTGCTTCGGTAACACCGTGTTCATGAAATTACTGGAACGTTGTGGGTGTGTGGTGTAGCCCAGCCTAGCACATTAAATACTCGTAGAGACCAGTTTGATGATTGCCAGGGGAAACTGATGAGGCCAGAGAGTACCATCCAAGTTTGGTCACATTTTCTAAATATCCAGGATCAAGGGGGAAACAAAGCTATGTTTGGACAGAGTCTGGGCTTTGAAATGTCAGAGGCTTGGTTGGCCTATGAGCAAGTCATTTCATCTTTTGGTTAATCTAAAGATGGAAATGGTAATACTTTATGGTTATTAAAATGAAATGAAATAGTGTGTGGCAAACACTGAACACAATGCCTGTCACATAGAATTTTAAATAAAGTTTAGGGCTAAAACAATAAAAGCAAACCATAAGAAATTTGAAGACAGTATAAATTATACAATTTACTCTTCAGTTGATGAAGCTTTTTTTTTTTTTTAAAGATTTTATTTATTTGAGAGAAAGAGAGCACATGAGAGGGGGGAGGGTCAGAGGGAGAAGCAGACTCCCCGCTGAGCAGGGAGCCCGATGCGGGACTCGATCCTGGGACTCCAGGATCATGACCTGAGCCGAAGGCAGTTGCTTAACCAACTGAGCCACCCAGGTGCCCTGATGAAGCATTTTTTAAGCATAGCAGAATGGGAAGTACCACAAAGGAAAGGCTGGAAAAATAAGATTTGCTTCTGTTAAAAATCCTTACTTTTGTTCATGAAAACATATATAGTTAAAAGGCAGTTTGGGGAAAGTGTGATAACAAGGTTATTATACTTAATGATCTCCTGGAATCAGTTTTAAAATGTACTATTTTCTTTCCCATAATTTTTGGTTGGATTTTACGAGATAGTGTGGTGAAATACAAATGATAATAAATGTTTTAAGAGTTTAACCTTGTAAGTAATCAAAGAAGTGTAGTTTAAAAGAACAGTGATAAATGCTTGCTTACCTATTTAGAAATTTTTTTTTTTTTTTTTTTAATGAATGCTTAGGATGATATGGTGGGATGGGATGTTTTTAAACTTTATCCTATACAGAAATCAGTTTGGTCATCTACATTAAACACCCTATATAAATTCATACCTGTGGGTTGTGCGCCTGAGTAATTCTAGTCTAAGAATCACTGCCAGAGAAATAATTAGAAGTGAGGACAAAACTTGCCTAAATGTTTATTACAGCTTTATTTATTTATTTATTTATTTTTAAGATTTTTTTTTTTTCAATTTATTCATTTGAGAGAGAGAGCACAAGCAGGGGAAGGGCAGAGGGAGAGGGAGAAGCAGGCTCCCTGCTGAGCTGGGAGCCTAACATGGGGCTTGATCCCAGGACCTGGAGATCGTGACCTGAGCCGAAGGCAGACACTTAACCATCTGAGCCACCCAGGTACCCTAACAGCATTATTTATAATGGCAAAAGATTTATAAACAGTCTAAATGTCCAACAGTAGGAGGAGTAAATAATGGTATAGACAGCCGTATTATGGATAGAACACTCTACAGCCATTAAAATGGGGATTATGCATATACATGTTCATGAGTATGTGCTCATGAACAAAACAGTGAAAGAAGTAGGACGCAAGATTATACATGCAGATCTCAGTTTAAAGATAATTTAAGCATACAGAAATTAGTTAAGAAGATACACAAGATGTTAAATTGTTTCACCCTTTGCTCTTCCATGAAGGAGCCACATGGAGAGAAGAGATACCTTGGTAGGTTTTTAGTGGTGACTTTTGTAGTTAGTGTTTGGAAAGTACATCAGGCAAGTCTCTGACTGATGTGCAAACAGGGTCTAGTCTTGGGAGAAAAAGGTGGGTGGGGAGAAATTGCAGGAGCTTAGGTGAAGAGAATGCCGATAAGGTTTAAGGCTGAACTCTGATTTCAGCAAGAGCTTCGAGGAGTAATCAGGAAGAATGGTTTTGAGCAGAAGACATTTAGGCTGGATTGGCTTACCTGGACATGGAGTGAATAAGGAGGCTGGCTCTTGATGTCCACTGAGCTACTGGGGCAGTGTTAACAATGGCAAAGATCCTTCTAAGTAGACCTCACTAATTAAGATTTTTCTCAGATGTAAGCCCAGTGAGAGAGGACCCTGTTTTTCTTGCTTGGGTTTCTGATCTTAGTATAGTAAATAGTACAGTGGAGGCACTGGATGAATATTTGTTAACGGTTGGATGAGTGAGTAAGCTAGGTGGGGCTGAGGCTGCAAGTAACAGGACTTTACCCATAATCTGGCAGTGGTCAGCTAAAAACACACAAGGCCTAACATGTATGTTTCAATATGGTTAACAGTCTTCTTAGCAAGATTGTAGCTGCTTAAGATCAGGATCTTTGTCTTTTTTCATCTTTGGATGCTCTCAGGTATAGATAGGGCTTGGAGTTTACCAACTGTACAGCTGGAGTTGTACCAAACAAATATTTTTTTAATTACATCTGGCTAAATATTGAGAATCTACATGCAGAAGCTTTAATCTTTGGTGAAAAGTAGAGGGAAAGTATGATCAAATTTTAGTAATAGTTTCTGTCATTTTCTGTCTGATCTGCTTTTTCCACTTAATGATCCGGAGTTGTGTTTTACCTTGTTTAAATCTCTTTTCTTACTGAGTTTATGGACATGGGAAAAGGAAAAAAAATCAAAATTAGAGATGACCAATGTGCTTTTGTTTGCTTGAAGTATTTGGGAAATACCTTGAGGGCTTTCTGTTGAAATTTTTCTAGTCTGGAATTTTGTGGGGGCTGCCTGATGGCATAGTTAGTGGCTGCTATCCCTCAAATTTCCAACAGCACTGAGCTCAGGATTCTGTTCCTTTGCCACCTCCTTTGCCTGTCAAAGCCAAAGTAGGAGAGTGTTAGGAGTCCCAAATGTTTAATTTTGCCATTGAGCTTATGTTTTAGCTGGAGAAGGAAACTTACAATATGATAAATACCCAAACACCTGCCCTAATTCTGATTAAAAGAAAAATAATTCGGGGTGCCTGGGTGGCTCAGGCGTTAAGTGTCTGCCTTCGGCTCAGGTCATGGTCCCAGGGTCCTGGGATCGAGCCCCACATCGGGCTCCTTGCTCGGCGGGAGGCCTGCTTCTCCCTCTCCCACTCCCCCTGCTTGTGTTCCCTCTCTGGCTGTGTCTCTCTGTCAAATAAAGTCTTTAAAAAAAATAAAGTAAAAGAAAAGAAAAATAATTCTGGTAGAGACCGTAAAATACATGAGACTTGCAGTTGCAAATGAAGGATACTCTAAACTTCACTTTGTCCACAAAACTAGTATGAATGAACCATGTCCCTTTGTTGTAAGTCCTAAACAGTTAACTGCCACATGAATCTAACGAAATTGTCAGGTTATAGTAATTACATCAGTAATTTGATCTGCTGTCATTTGAATGGAGCCATGTGTGGAGAGTCAGTTACTTCCCTCTGTGGGGCTGACCCTTTTACATTCCTGTAAGCTGAAGACTAATAGAGCTCATTAAGCTTTATGGGAAAAGAGCTTTTATCACCTCGTCAAGTCAGGCAGCATATTTCCATTATATTCCTAATTTCATGTGGCTCTGTGGCTGCTGATGTGCACTCCCCTGCTAGGTTTACATCGGACCTCTCCCTTACAGACATTTTTATTGACATTTCTAAGTCTGAATTACAAAAGTGTGGCACCACCTACAGATGTCTTCAATTAAATGTAGGTAAATAAAGGGGATTATATATCAGAGGCTAAAAGATTCTTGCAGTTCTCTCCCGAATCACACTTTGCCAGCCAGTCCAGTAGGGTGCAGTCTTATCGGCATTTCGGAGGCGGAGAGCTACAAGGGGAGGTGTTTGTAAGACATTTCACCCCGTGTGAATGTAGGTGGCTTAGGTTTCTGTTCAGGTATGTCCTTCTGTTTCATTTCAGATCAATTCCAATCTTCCTTCATTCAACAGGTATCATAATAACTTACCGAGATGTTAGCACCTACAGTGGATGGGTACTATGCTAAGCTCTTTGCTTATGTCGTTTTAATTCTCACAGAGTGTCTGTGAGGTAGATATTCCTAGTTTTGTTCTAAGGAAAATTGAACCCGGAGAGGTACATTGGTTGAGCTCAACATCACAGCTGTTGGTATGTGGTGATAATAAGATAGAAAGGAGAAAATGAAATAATACTGCTGTAAGATTATTTTTTTTAAAGTTTTAATTTTAATTTAGTTAACACATAGTGTCATATTAGTTTCAGATATACAATATAGTGGTTCAACAGTTCCATACATTGCCCAGTGCTCATCACAACAGGTACCCTCCTTAGTCCCCATCACCTGTTTCACCCAACCCCCCCTCCCCTCTGGTAATGCTGTAAGATTCTTGCACTACATGAAATGATAAGTTCGAGATGTATTTTGTAAACCCAAGGGCAAGATTTCTCAAGCTTGACACTGTTGACATTTTGGATTGGTTAAATCTTTCTTGGGGGTGCTATCCTGTGCATTGTGTGATGCTTAGCAACGTCTCTGACTTCTACCCAATAGATGCCAGTAGCACCCTCCCCCTGAGTTGAAACAAATGTTTCCAGATTTTGCCAAATGTCCCAAAGGGGTAAATTGGCTCCCTATTGAAAACCACTCTCCTAGAGCAGCCTTAAAAACAAAGAGATACAGTTGTTAAGTCAGTAGTGAAAATAATTGCCATGATAACATGTTTTCAGTCTCATGAAAGGCAAAAAAGGAAGGAAAGGTGAACAAAGAACAAGTGAGACAGATAGAAGCAAATAGCAAGATGTCCACTTAAATCCAACCCTACTGATTACATTAAATATAAGTGATCTGAACCAGGACTCTGCTATATTGACATGTTCTACATCTACACTGTCCCAAGCATGTATGTAGCTAGTGGTCCTACATAGGTACTGAGCTTTTTAGGACCTGAATTTTAAATTTTTAAGATTTTAGTTAACTTATGCAGCTGCATATGGCCAGTGGCTATCCAGACACTCCAATTAAAAGTCAGAGATTGGGGCACCTGGGTGGCTAGGTCAGTTAAGTGTCTGCCTTCAGCTCAGGTCATGAACCCAGGGTCCTGGGATTGAGCCCCGCGTTGGGCTCCCTGCTCAGCAGGGGAGTCTTGATTCTCCCTCTCCCTCTGTTCATGTGCTGTCTCTCTCCCTTGTTCTCTCAAAAAAAAAAAAAAAAAAGATTATCAGATTAGATTTAAAAAAACAAAAAGCAAACTCTACCTTAACTGTGTGGACATGGATCATTTAAAGTAAAAGGCCAGAGTAAGGTAAACCGTGCAAATGCTAATCGTAAGAAAGTTGGAGTGACTATATTCGTACCTGACACAGTAGACTTAGGGCAAAGGCTGGATCTGAAAGGAAGAGGGATGTTTCATAGAGATAAAGTGGTCGGTTCATCATATAAAGACACGGTAATCCAAAATGTGAGACAATAATAAGAGCGCAGGAATACATGAAGCAAAAACCAGCGGAACTGAGAGGAGAAAGGGTCCGGCCCACAGTTATAGTTGGAGACTTTGGGACAACTTTCTCCATAGTTGACAGAACAATTAGAAAACTAGAAGGACCATGGAAGATGTGAACAACACCATCACACAGTTTTACTTCATTGACCTCTATTGAGCACTGTACCCAATAATGATATGTATTTTTTCAAGTACACAGGGAACATTTACTAAGACAGATCAGATGCTGTACCATTATGCATATCTCAGTAATTGAAAAGGATTGAAATCATCTCTGATCAAATTGGAATTGTTAGACTCAATAACAGAAAGAACTCATAACTCAATAATAATAAGACGGGCAATGTAGTTAGAAAGTAGGCAAAAGACTTGATTATATATTTCACCAGAGAAAACATACAAATGGTTAATAAGGACATGAAAAGATGCTCACCATCCATTAAGGAAATGCAGGTTAAAACCTCAAAGAGATACCACCACAAACCCACTAGAATGGTTGTCATCAAAAGACAGTAACAGGTGTTGGCAAGATGTGGAGAACTTGGCAACCTTATACATTGTGGTGGGATTATTAAAATGGTATAGCCATGGTTTTGCATTTCCTCAAAATATTAAAGATAGGGTTATTATATGACCCAAAAATATAGGAATATACCCAAGCAAAATGAAAATATACATCCAAAGACTTGGATGTGAGTGTTCATAGTAGCATTATTCATAATGGCCAAAAGCTGGAAATAATTCAAATGTCTTGTCAACTGGTGAGTGGATAAATGTGGATAAATGTCCATCCATACAGTGGAATACTATTCAGCAGTAAACAGGTACCAGTTAGGATATAGGTTACAACATGGGTGAACCTTGCAAACATGATGTGAAAGAAGCCAGACACAGGGGGCTACATATTGTGTTTCAATTTAAATGAATTACCCAAAAAAAGGAAATTGAGAGAGTCAGAAGGGAGATCAGTGGAATTAGAGGGAGTGGAGGCTTAATACAATAAGAGTGGAGGCTTAATACAAAGGGGCTCATGGGAGTTTTGGGGGTGATAGAGATGATCCCAAATTGGATTGTGATGATTCCACAATTCTATAAATTTGCTAAAAATATGCAGAATTTTACACTTAAAATGGGTGAATTTTATCATGTGTAAATAAAGCTGGGGGGAAAAGGCATATATCATTTTTTAATCCTTTATTTATTTTAAAGATTTTATTTCTTTATTTGACAGAGAGACACAGCGAGAGAGGGAACACAAGCAGGATGAGTGAGAGAGGGAGAAGCAGGCTTCCCGCGGAGCAGGGAGCCCGATGCGGGGCTCGATCCCAGGACCCCGGGATCATGACCTGAGCCGAAGGCAGATGCTTAATGACTGAGCCACCCAGGGGCCCCCTTCATCCTTTAATTTTCTAAAATATTGTAGAAAAGATTTGATTCAGCTTGATATCTTGCGCTCTTACTTCATCCCTGTAGTGTAGTGTTTGCAGTTTTAGTATTCCCCCAAGATAGTATTACATATTGAAACAGATGTGTTTTAAGGAATATTTAAATATTAGCTATGTAGTTAATACTCTTAATTTTAAATGTTAGCCATTAGTATTTTTTGATAGCTTGTGAAACCATCTTTCCAAGCTCTTTTTGAAGTTGAGAGCTACTTCTCACTTAGAGCTCTGTGATAGACTGGAATAATGTGGACATCTGGGTGTGTGTGTACACTGATTGCAAGCTGCAGGTAGCAGCAGAAAAAAAAGGACCATAAAAACCTGGCCATCTCTTCAGTCCGCAGGCAAATGAAGTGTCACTGCTTAGGGTGGCTCTGGTAGATGTCAAGGTATCTCCAGTGGCCAGAATTTGGAAGAGGGAATGGCTGTTACCCAAACTGGGTCTTGTTAGAATTGAAGGGAGCTTGTAGAGGTAGTAGTGGAGGGCTGAAGTGGAGAAGACTGAGTTGTTAAACTTGGGAAGGGAGTTAAAACAATTTTACCAAACAAGGAGAATGCTGAGGATCTGGTAGCCAGAGAGGTGGCCTGAACTGGAGAGCCGTGGAGAGAAGGGTAGGAAGAGGGTTCAGCTGGGTGACCTGGGAGGAGCTTTCATCTGCTGTCTGGTCTGGGGCCTGGGAGCACCAGCTGTGTGTAGAGAGCCAGGACCAGGGCAAACAGAGGTATCTGAACAGGGGCTAGATCTCAGAGAATGGCTGTCAGGCTGCTATTGGTACTGAATGATTAGAAAAGGAAAGCTAGGCTGTGGCTTGATCCACTGGGCAAAAGGGAGATGCAAGTGAGGGGTGCTGTTTTTTCTAGTTTCATGGGTTGGGGAAGAGTCATGTAGTTTTCAGGCTGAGTCCCGTATACTGTAGAATCAGGCAGAGTAGTGTTGGGCAGAGGCCCCAGTTAGAATTCTGGAGCCAGATCCCCCAACTCATTGGGATTATCATTTGACTGCTCTCCCATTCGGTTAGGTCTGAAGGCTGTTGGGCAATCGTGGCTGGGGTGGGACTGCTCCTGAGGCTGCTGACCAAGAATCGGTTGAACCGAAGCTATTCAGTAAGTAGGGCTTAAACATCTTTTATGTGATAGTCAGACTAGGATTCCCTGGGCTCACACAGGCACTCAGTAAGTGCTGGATGAATACATGAACTTACCTCCAGTTTGCTTCTGGATATCACATGATAGTTGAGCCAATGTTATTTGAAACCTTATGTTTTATACTGAAATTGTATAAACTGGAAGTCTTTTCCTGGAAACCAATCTCCTGTGATAAAAATATCAAAATTTATTCTGAGAATAAGAGAAAGCTTACTAGAATAGAAAACCAGACCTTAAAGAGAAAAATGCCATAAATTTCCTTGTTGAAGATTTTTCTGGCATGGAGCTTAGATTAGTTTAGGCATCTTAAAATCGCAGTCCATTGCAGGTACCTCTTTGCCAGATCAGTCTTCCTTTAGCAAGTAGTGGTTTGCATTGAAAGGATCTTTCAGCTTTGTTCAAAATTAGGGTCATCTGCCTTGACAATTTTTGTTACCCATTAAATATGCATGAATGCTTCAGAAAATGTTTGAATGGTAAATCCTGGGGTGGATTAGTTTCCATGGGGATGTCAGTCTTGTTTGATATTTGCAGTCATTCAGTTCTAAATAAAAATATCAGATTGGGTTGTCACTGGGGGGATGCTTTTCCAGCAAGTCTCACATTGAATTGACATTAAGTAAGTTTCATTAAGATAGTTCCTCTTAATTCTAAGGTGTTTGTTGTAGTGTTCAATAAATATTGACTAATCTGTAGAATTGTGAAGTTTGAGGTTCTGTTACTTTTCCTTGTAAGCGTTTTGTGGTGCCTCAATGAAAGTCTTTTTGTTGGATAGTTAGGATTTAAAAATATAAGGAAATGTCAAAGTAAAGAAAACAGTTAACAGATTAATATCTTAATTTTTATTCTGTGATAGAAATGCAAAAATTGTTCCTTTCTTATTTCTGTCACACTTACTAAACACACTTACTGTAAATCATTCCTCAATGATTTAAGCTCTGTAAAGTTCAAATTTTTGTCATCACAGTGCTTCTAGTTTTAAGTTATAAATATATTTATAACTATATAAAAAAGTTTATAAAGTAAACTTTTTTGCTTGCTTTGAAACATTTCATTTCCTAAGAATTATGTCATTGAGAAATATATTTCTTGATTCATCCTTTGGCTTAGTAAGTTGCTGAAATATCTTAATTCATTACATTAAATAGAACATGTTACTGTATTGTGATGATGTTCTGACATGGGGCACCACAGAAGCAGTGTCCAGTGAGAAAAACACTGAACCGAAAGTTGAGAATTCCAGGTTTGGGTCCTTCTCATTCCTCTAAATGGGTCTTGCGACCTTGGACAAGCCCCTTTATCACCCTAACCCTCACTTTTTCATTTTTAAAGTGAGTAAGGGTATCTCAAATGAAGAGCTCCCTCAAACTGAGTGAACTCAGCCAACATTTTAACATGTTTTGTACAGTTGACTCTTGAACAATACAGGTTTGAACTGTGATCCACTAATACATGGATTTTTTTTATAGTACAGTATTGTAAATGTATTTTCTCTTATGATTTTATTAATATTTCTTCAGCTTACTTTATTGTAAGAACACAGTATCTAATACATATAACACAAATAATTGACTGTTTCTGTTACCAGTTATGTTTCCTGTCACTAACAGGCTGTTGGTAGTTAAGTTTTTGGGAGTCAAAGGTTATTTGTGAATTTTCGACTGTGCTGGGTGGGGGGTGTTGGTGCCCCAACCCCCATGTTATTCAAGAGTCAACTGTAGCTTCCTTTCAGACTCAGGCATTATAAACTAGGCAAATAAAATACACTTCCCTCAACTTAGCACTAGCTGTAGTCCCTCCAGTTTTGTCTTTCACCGTGCTTTTTTTTATATTCTGAAGCAAGCCGACACTTAGAACAATTCTCCTCACTCTCTTCTATAAAAACAAGTGTTATCCTGTTACCTTGCATACCCAAATGTATTTCTCTCTTATTTTTGCCTTTAATATGGTACATATGAATTATATCTTTTAATAAAGTAATAGCTTTGGGTTCTTGAAACTGGGAGGTAGGTCATTGAGAACTACCTGATTATGTAAGCATTTTAGCAGACTGGGAAAGTGCATAAATACAAACATCACAAATTTCTTTTTTTTTTTTTTTAAAGATTTTATTTATTTATTTGAGAGAGAGAATGAGAGAGAGAGAGAGAGCATGAGAGGGGGAGGGTCAGAGGGAGAAGCAGACTCCCTGCCGAGCAGGGAGCCCGATGCGGGACTCGATCCTGGGACTCCAGGATCATGACCTGAGCCGAAGGCAGTCGCTTAACCAACTGAGCCACCCAGGCGCCCAAACATCACAAATTTCTTATGCATCCCTTTTACATCTTCTCAGAGTAGCAAAGATGAACGTGTTTATTGACATGACCCAAAGATACAGTCATTCTATAGCATATATAAATAAGCAGGACAAATTTATAAATACTATGCTCATTGTTTTAGTGTTCAGTCTTACTTAGAATCTACTTAGGTATCCAAAGATTGTTTATTGCATTTGTTAATTTATATTAATCCACATTTTAAAACTATTTAAGAATCTTAGAAGTTATGTTTAAGCCACCATAAAACGTAATATATAAAAAAGTTTGTCGGTTGCTCAACATGACTAGTCGTTAGGGAACTGCAAATGAAACCCACAATAAGATACCACCTTTACACCCATTAGGATGGCTGTTATCAAAAATAGAGCAAACAATAAATGTTGGCATGGATGTGGAGAAATTGGAACCCTTGTGAATTGTTTGTAGGCATGTAAAATGGTGCAGCCTCTATGGGAGATGAGTGGCAATTCCTTAAAAAATTAAAAATCGATTTGCCATATGATCCAGCAATTTCTCTTCTAGGTATATTCACAAAAAAATTGAAAACAGGGGCTCAAACAGATACTGTAAACCAGTGTTCATAGAGGCATTGTTCACAATAGCCAAAAGGTAGAAGCAACCCAAGTGTCTATGAACCGATGAAGAGATAAACAAGATGTGTGCATACCATGGAATATTATTCAGCCTTAAGAAGGAGGGACTCTGACATAGGCTATGACATGGATGGACGTTGAGGACATAATGCTAAGTGAAATAAGCCAGTCACAAAAAGGCAGATACTATGTGATTACACTTACCTGAAGTAGCTAGAGTAGGCAAATTCATAGAGACAGAAAGTAGAACAGAGGTTCCCAGGGGCTGGGGAGGGCGGAAGTGGGGAGTTACTGTTTAGTGGATACAGAGTTTCAGTTTGGGATGCTGACAAAGTTCTGTGGGTGGATCGTGGTCCTGGTTGCACATGTGAATGTACACTCAAAAATGCTGAAAATGGTAAATGTTATGTGTATTTTACCACAATTTAAAAATATTTTTCAATGTCAGAATTATAATTTAATTCAGTCTAACACAAATTTGCATGTTTCAAAATCATGAGCATTATTTAGGAATGATGTTAACTTTTTTGATTAATAAACCAGTGAGTGGTTTTAGAAATTTAACCTCTTCGTTAGAAAACAAACTCATATTATTTTAAAAATCTATTCATATATTATACCTAATACTAATAAATCTGAGAAAAGACATACCCTTTTTCTTTTTTTTCTTTTTTAAGATTTTATTTATTTATTTGAGAGAGAGGTCATGAGCAGGGGGAGGGAGGGAAGCAGAGGGAGAGGGGGAAGGACTCCCCACTGAGCAGGGAGCCCAACATAGCACTCCATCCCAGGACCCCGAGATCATGATCTGAGCTGAATGCAGATGCTTAACCAACTGAGCCACCCAGGTGCCCCCCTTTTTTCTTTCTTAAACCAAAATTATTAAGCCAGTTTGATTTATTTTAAAATTGTTTCTGAGCTCACAGTTTCTGTAAGGAGTTTTTTTTCTGTGAATTTGGAGAATATTTGATTTATATAAACATTTACTTATGTCTATAAATCAATTTTATAGAGCTCCTCTAATAAGGAAATGTGATGGTATGATTCATTAATACCCTCTGAAGGCAGGAAAATGTTTCACATACAATAAGAAATGAAGACTTTCTGAATCACAAATTCATAGACACTTAGAGCTCTGAGCTCCAGTTCTGCAACTTGAGCTACAGGTCACAAGTAAACACAGAAACTCATGGGTTCAGATCTCAAAGAGCTGTTCTCCTTAATTGATTGAACTCACAAATACACAGACAAAAAAACCCTAATAAACTCTGTCTCCTCTCATTCAATGGAGAATAGATCTACGTCATTCATCCAACAGACCATAAACCAAATCTAACTCTTGCTGCCACTAAGGGGATAACTTGCTGGTCATAGGAGAACCAGAAACAAAAACAAAAGCACACACTTAGTGGAGAGGGAGAAAAAGACAGAGAAACACAGCACAGTTGGAGCTCTGTTGCTCTGTGGGAATGTCTTTGAGAGTCAAGAAAAGACAGGCTGTGAAGGGCACTTGCATGTTTTTTAGCTCCATTAAGTATTCACTTGAGCTTCTCAGTAGGTCAACTCCAAAACTATTAAACTACATTTTCAGAAAGGTAAAAGCATGATAACCATACAAATAGAGCATGAACACATGTCAAATTTTATTTGACTCATTAATTAGAGCAAGAACCAGTAACACATTAAAACTGGTGCAAGGAGCATTTGTGAAAATACAGATACTGAGATACACACACACACAATTTAATAAGAGGTTGAGATGAGATTGCTAAGTTAGATAAAAACAACTGATTACTGAGTTACAGGGCATTAAACTGTAACTTTTTGGGTTACTTGTTCCACTGGGCAGAAATCTTTAAGTTAACCTCTGCCCCAGCGAAATTGTAAAATAACTCAGTCAATAGAAAATCAAGCCCAGAACTGCACTTAAACATAAGAGACTCTTGGGGCGCCTGGGTGGCTCAGTCGTTAAGCGTCTGCCTTCGGCTCAGGTCATGATCCCAGGGTCCTGGGATCGAGCCCCGCATTGGGCTCCCTGCTCGGCGGGAAGCCCGTTTCTCCCTCTCCCCCTCCCCCTGCTTGTGTTCCCTCTCTGGCTGTCTCTCTCTCTGTCAAATAAATAAATAAAATCTTTAAAAAAAAAAAAAAACATAAGAGACTCTTAACTCTAGGGAACAAACTGAGGGTTGCTGGAGGGGAGGAGGGGTGGGGGGATGGGGTAACTGGGTGAGGGGCATTAAGGAGGGCACTTGATGTAATGAGCGCTGGGTGTTATATGCAACTGATGAATCACTAAATTCTATCCCTGAAACTAATAATACACTATATGCACTATATGTTAACTAAATTGAATTTAAATAAAAAATAAATGAAAAGAGAACACCCAGAACACCCATTTCTGGCCTTTATCAAATTTCAGATACCACTGTGTCTTTTTAATACATGCTAATAATTTTTCAACCTCAGTTTTTAAAACTCTTGATTATACATTATTGCATTTTTATTAAAAATAAATGGAGAAAAGAATATGTATCATCCATGAACCCTGTACTGACAGGACTCGATTTTTTCCCCCATCTTTATAAGTGTGTGTGTGTGTGTGTGTGCTACACACACATGTAGAGAGAAATTTTTCATATGGTTGTGATCATACATGACACTTTATATTGTCTTCACTTAACTTGGAGAAATGTCTATTTATTTATTTTTAAAGTCTTTATTTATTTGACAGAGACGCAACGAGAGAGGGAACACAAGCAGGGGGAGTGGGAGAGGGAGAAGCAGGCTTCCTGCTGAGCAGGGAGCCTGATGTGGGGCTCAATCCCAGGACCCTGGGATCATGACCCAAGCCGAAGGCAGATACTTAAAAACTGAGCCACCCAGGCACCCCAGAATGTTTATAATGTTATTACGAATTCTTGGTAAAAATAGTTTTTATTTACTGCATAATAGTTCTTCATATGAATGGACTGTAATTAGCTTATTTTATTTTACAATTTTGTTTAATTTGGTTCTTTCTCCCAATTTGGAAATGCACAAAGGTTGTCATGGTATCCGTGTCCTGGACATAGTCAATAGGAGCTGATTAAAATTTTTAAGTTAGATGCTACTGAATTGTTGTTTATTGAGATTATCAACAGAAATTGAGGCAGTTGGTATAGTTTGTTCCTCTCCGATGACCAGCTAATCTTCATCAACTCAGGGATTCTGATAAAATGGAGGCATTTAGAGGTTTACCTGGTATAAAGTATTGTGTAGCAACTTGAGAGAATTGTACGAATAGGAACATCATAGGAATTCTTCCTAATTTTAAGGCTATAAAAATTAAGTCATTTTTATTACTTAGTAAAATTAACTTTTATATGCTTTCTTTATGAGCAGAGAAAGTGTTGCTTAAAATTCAGTAAAAGAAAATATTATAACTTTTACATGCACTTTCTTTTATTAGCATCACTTAAATGTTACTGTCTTTGAATTGAAATGTAAGTGGTGATTGGAAATAATATCAGAATAAGCCTGCATAGACTAATAATTTTGGTACAGGCCTGTTACAGAATTAACATTATTTAATGTATAATACCTAAGATAATTGAATATTTTGAAGGCTAGGATCAATAAATTTGTCTCCTATAATGTAAGCTGGGTTGTAAAATGTTGACATCCTGCAGGATATCAAATCAGAGTACTCAGTTTCTGTTACTGTCAGAATCAGCCCCCAAAAAGTAACGTAGAAAGACAAAATATTTCTTGGTGGTGGTGATTACAATGCCTATTGGTAGCTAAACCCATCAGGTAATGTTCCCAGCTAGTTCAAGGCTACAGTTGTCTTCGTAGGAGGGGGGCTTTTGCCAGGGGAACAAGTACTCATTAAAAGCAGACCTTGTGTTAAGTACAATTCTCTTACCGCCCAGAAGAGCTGCCTGAGTGTTGTGTCAGTGAATGGAAGTGCATGGTTATGGAGAGGTTTTTCTTTTCCTGGACATTTAGAGGATTCTGATTAGAGGAAAGTGGAATGTTCTTTGGTGGGAACTACATGTCCAATCACCATATATTTTCTCAGAATTAGTCCTTAAAGTATTTTAATTTCACATACTTTTGGACATAACTAGAAACAGGGCTGGAGTCTTCCAGGTAGATTGTCATTATATCTACCATATAATATAGCGATGAGCCGGGAAGTGTGTTAAGTTGGTGGCCATCTTTAGTGTACTGATTGTCTGCCAACAAATTAGAAATTGGTTACATTTGATTTTTAAATCATTGCATGACATATCACCATGAGCATTGTTATTTGTATTTTCCAACTTAAATTCATTTATTTTCTTCATTTCTTAATTATAGACCCTATTATTTCAAATTTTCAAATTAGTTTTGGGTTTTCTTTTTTAAGAAATTAGGTAGATTTTGATATCATAGTGGTTTAGCACATCCTTGTGTTTTTATTTTTAAAATGAATCCCGATGGGGCGCCTGGGTGGCTCAGTCAGTTAAGTGTCCAATTAAGCATCTAACTCTTGATTTCAGCTCAGGTAATGATCTTGGGGTCCTGAGAGCCAGCCCTGCCTCAGCTCCACGCTCAGCGGGGAGTTTGCTGGAGATTCTGTCTTGCCCTCTGTCCCTCCCCCCACCTGTGCTTGTGCTTTCTCTCTCTCTCTCAAATAAATAAATCTTTTTAAAAAAGTTAAATAAATCCAAACTTCAGTGCAGTGTTTCGTGAAACTGTTAACAAAAGGCAAAAAAATTGCAGGAATAAGTTCTTTTAAAACAATGCAGACTTTTAATCTGGTGCTTAAAATGATTTCCTTTGGGGGCCTCCATGAACTGCTGTTTAAAAAAAATGCAGGACACTAATTGTCTAATTGCAGATTTTTGTGTGAACAGGCGTGGTCTGGGAGAGGTACTTTTGGATGTCTTGGGAGGACAGTGCAGGCTCTGCTTTATCTTAAAGGCCCTGAAGACCTTTCCTATTACTATCTTTGAACCCATGGTTAAGTCTCCCCAGCAAATAAATGCTGCCTCTGGTCCCTGGCGAATAACTCCCCCTTTGTCTGTTCCTTTGAGTCTTAACTGTTTTTTTAAGCCTAGTGTATGTGGAGGCAGGTGGGTCAGGAGACAGGTGTACTTTATCAGAGTACATATACACCCATTTGGGGAGCAGTTTAACTAGAAGCCTAAATTGGCCTATCAATATTGATGCCATTTCTGCAGAGTGCCTTTGGTGTCCTCCTGCAGGGCCCCCTCATCCATAAACCTTGCCCTTCTTCCCCAGCCTGTAAGATGCTTTTTCTTTTGTATAGCTAGTGGTGAGCTCTATTATATTTTTTCCTGTTATCAGCTAAATCTTTGCAATGGAGGAACTTCTGAGAAATAACTTTCCTTATTTTTTCACATATCTAGGACTGTGCAAGGTGCAAGCATGAGAAAGGTAAACTATTCAATATTGTTAATCACGTCACTGACTAATTTATGGCGAAATTAAGATAGCTGCTATTAATTTGAAGAGCTGCTGTTACAGGAGTTTTTGGTGTAATCTCACAGATGTAAACTCTTAGGGTGTGCCATTCAGACCCCTTAAAACTAAAAGCAAAAACTGACCCAGATTTGCTCACGGTCTGCAAGATGCTTTTCTTTGTACCTTATCATTTGTTTTTCATGATGACCTTTGAGGGTGAGCAGTAGTAGGATTCCTGTTTTAAAAATGCAGAAATGGAGGGATGTCTGGCTGGCTTGGTCTCAGAGTCGTGAGTTGAAGCCCCTCGTTGGGCATGGAGCCTATTTTTAAAAAAAAATGCAGAAACAGATAGTTTTAAAAGTAGTTATTGCCTTGCTAAGGTAAAATAGCCAGAAAGTGTATAGTGGAGTTAGGGTTCAACTCCAGATACTTTAATTCCAAATCCTGGACTCAAGTCACTCTGCCGTCCTTCCTTTCTTTTTATGGCTTACAGTTTAGAGCCTCCTTCGCTACCTGTATTTTTAAAAATTCATTTATGTGAATGCTCTCAAAAATGTCCTGCAATTCCTGGTGGTCCCTGAAGCCTTTGCAAGGGATCCTTGAGGTCAAAATTATATTTTATTAGCCTTTTTCTCTCTCATTCTCTTATGAGTATATGGGGATGTTTTCCAGAGGCTGCATGATGACAGCAAGTGCAGAAGCAAGTATGAGATCCAGCTATCCTCTGCCAAACCAGACATTAAAGAGATTCCAGCAATGTAAATCAGTGCCATTCTTCTCGCTAAATTTTTGTTTTGTTTTGGGAAATATAGTAGTTATTTTTTAACAGTGTTATTCATTGTTATTTTTAAGCAAATAACAAATACGTATTTTAAAAAATACTAGTTTTAATATCTAGTACAGTAAATATCTCCTGAACTCCTTATCTTCAATGAGCAAAATCTCCTGGCCTTCCTCAATAAGTTTTGCAAGTATGTAGAGAGATTTGGGGACCAAGAAGTTTGAGAGCTGCCAATTTACATGATACCTGCACCTCTGTTACTTTCTCTTTCCCAAATAGTGTGTATTTTCCTGAATAATCTATAATTGTATCACCTTCTGTGTTTTTAAGTAACAGTGAGAGTGTTAAAAATTAATAGGCTTTATTTTATTTTATTTCATTTAATTTCGTTCTGTTTTATTAACAATTAATAGGCTTTAACGAAGTAAGAGGATGAAGAAATGCGACAGTCCCAAGTATTGAAATAGGATTCTCAAGGCAGTCAGTGAGAAGAGACTAGTCACTGACTAGATGCTGAGGGACTGAGCCCCTTGGAGAATTAAGTGAAGGGACTGTTATAAGATGTGGATCTTTCTGACCTAGTGGGGGTGAGAGTGACAAATCTATGTTAGCTGAAAATACATACATTTGCAAAAAAGGTAATCTCTAGTTGCTACTCATAAAAACCAACAGGTATCCAAATACTAGCATATTGAAGCATATGGCATTTCAAGGATGTTGTTGAATGACTGGGGAGACATAACCAGGAGTTCTGCTGATTTCTGATTTCACAGATTTACTTGCTGTTCTTTCTCTTTTTACTGCCTTTACTCTGTCCCTTAAATTTCTGTATTCTTCCCATGTTTTAGTGTTAAATAATTTGAGCTAAGGGATCCTGTTTGAGGGAAAGCCTGTTGCGGCAGATTTATGTCAGGTGGAAGGATGATACTGATTCAGCAGATGTGTGTATGTTCACAAACGTGAAGCATGGCAGTGAGGTCAGTTCAGTTTATGGTATTGGAAACAGGGTAGGCACTGACTTTTTTCCAGATTTCCCAGCCAGAAGTGAGTGATCTGGGGGCTCTGGCTGCTCCATCTCTTCACGGAGGGCCAGGACAATCAGTAATTCAGGCTCACTTCCAACCCGTTTGCCGCAGCTGCCGCGTACCTGTGGAAAAACTTGAAAATATTAATTGACTTACCAAACTGAGAACCATATATCATTATTAATCAGTAGTGCTGAAGCAACCAGATGTACTTTTTGGAAAATAGCTTCTTCTCTGCCTTCACTTAGATTGTTTTCCATTTTTTAAATCTGTTTTCAAAAATTAGATCAGTGAAGCTCCCACAAGGGAGGAAAGGAAATCACTCATATTTTAATTGTCAGAAGACATGTTGGAAAGAAAAGGAATACAGCAAAACAAGTTTTAAGAAAACTTGTTGAAAACCATGCATGGAAATATTTTGTTTTTCATGTTGCCTTAACCTACTGACTTGGATATCTTAGGGATATTCAAAAAGTGAAGATATTTAAATGTGTTTGATTGGCTGATTTTCTTAGGATAGCATAAAAATAGCATTGACCTAGGGGATAGGAGGCTTGTTTGTATGTCAGTTTACAACTCCATGATTTAATGATCATTGTATTGTTAACTGACTCCTGGATTTCTTGTTTCCTCATCTGTGATGTAGTGGGGGTCAGAGTAGATAGTTGTCTGACTTATTCTTTCCTCAGTATTTATAAGGCAGCCCATACCTCTATACATAGATAGGATTTTGCAGATGGAGAAGACCCTTGACTTCCACATTCACTGAGAGATGGGAATACTGGTGGTAGGACGCATTGGTTGTGACTGGACTCACAGGAGGACAAACAAGTGAAGTAAATGGAAGCAGGTTATTAAATGGGAGGTCCGGGGAATGAATGAAATTATTAAAATTGGAAACTGAGAAGGTAGTTGCAGTTTGGAAAAAAGATTGCAAGCTTGTACAACAAGCAGGGCTGGGATTTATATTTAGGGTTAACATAAACTTTTGGTCATTTACTTCTTGAGATAATGCCTATTAAGTCAATACTTACATGTTTGATAAATATATTTTTTAGTGAATGAATGGGCGCATTAGATTTAATGAGTCCTAGAATGATGCTAAACTGAAATTATGGAAGAATTTAGATTCATTTCAAAGTCATCCAATTAGCGTTTGACTTGGAGGCTTCCTGGCATTTGACAGGCTCCCCGCCTTACGTAGCACAAACTACAGCTTGTCTCTGGCTCCGTGTCCCTGCTGGGTTGTTCTCCTACCTGATTATTTTTAAAGACAGGGCACTTCATTCCTATAAGCCTCAGGGATTGCTTACATCTAAAAGATGGTTTTCATAAAATTCAGTGATATATAGGAATTTGTGTATTTCTTATTACGTATTTGGAACAGTCTAGCTTCTGAGACAGGCGATTCAACTTCAAGTCCATTAGCAGTTTAGAGTATTGGTGTCAGTTCAGGTGGTATAGTTTTTTTTTCTTTTAATTTTATTATATTATGTTAATCACCACACAGTACATCATTACTTTTTGATGTAGTGTTCCATGATTCATTGTTTGCGTATAACACCCAGTGCTCCATGCAGAACGTGCCCTCTTTAATACCCATCACCAGGCTAACCCATCCCCCCACCCCCAACCCCTCTAGAACCCTCAGTTTGTTTCTCAGAGTCCATAGTCTCTCATGGATCGTCCCCCTCTCCGATTCCCCCCCTTCATTTTTCCCTTCCTACTGTCAGGTGGTATAGTTTTAACAGATGAATATCCTTTCCCCTTTTTTTTTGCTTCTGTTTGTTGCCTGTTCTACTCCTCAAACTGTATCTGTTTCTAGGGAGATAAACATGGCTTTTTAAAGAGCAAAGGTATATGTGACAGTGAATGCTAGAACTGGGGTTTGACAATTTATTATTATTATTATTATTATTATTGGTGGATGCTCTTAAAAGTTTAAAGATATAATTATTGCCCAAACAACATTTTAACTGTAACAGTGGAAGTTTTAGAAATCACTGATACTGCTAGCACCCATTTGCTGTTGTTGACCTTGATCAACTGTGCAGTTACTCTCTTAACCCCTTTCCCATACCTGTACTCTTTGGAAGGGAATTCCTGTGTGTAGCCCACACTTCAGGAGGGAGTTATGCTCTCTTACCTTTAGGGCAGAATATTTACATAAACTTTTTGGACTTCTTCTGTATGGGAAATTTGTCTTTCTTCCTCATTTATTTTTTTCAGTCATATACATTAGTATGGACTCATGGATATTTATTTTGTACTATGGGTTGTAATCTGATACTACTTTATTCTGTTGCTCAAATTGTTCCAGCTTTGGCCATTGGGAGCTCTTTTAGTCGTCCCCTGCGCTCCTTTGACAGAACTCCATCAATGGGTATTTCTTTTTGTTTTTCAAGTGCTTTCTTACATTTTGACACAAGATGAACTAGGCTAGGGAGCCTGGGTGGCTCAGTTGATTGAGCATCCAACTCTTGGTTTCGGCCTGGATCACGATCTTGGGGTCCTGGGATTGGGCCCTGCATCAGGCTCTGTGCTTAGTGTGGAGTCCGTTTGGGATTCTCTCTCTCCCTCTGCCCCTCCTCCCACTTGCTTGCTCACTCTGTCTCTGAAATAAAGAAATCTTAAAAAAGATGAACCGGGCTTATCTTGTATATTTCCTGTCCTAGTCCTGGAATCAGCCATTTTCCCAAATAGGCTTGTTCCTTATACTACAGAATGGAGAAACCAAGATCTGGGTGCTGGGTGTGCTTGTTGCTACTAGGGTGTCATTTCTTCAGGCCTTCTCATCTGACAGAGTAAAGAAATAATATGTGCGTACTAACTCTTATTGTATGGACATGTATTTGATGTATACAGACCTATAAATATTTCTGTATGTAACCATCTTGTCTATATTAAGCTAAACAGTTTAGCTTAATATAGTGGAGACTCATGTCTCCAATTCTTATCTGTTACCTTGTGGATTCTACCTTGCTTATCTGTAAATTCCCACTCCAACAGTGAGAGGCCTCCATCCATTTACAGTAGATATGTGTATTAATGTCAGAATTGTTAACCTGCAGTCTCATGTAAGACAACTGTATCAGGTAGAATACAAGGCTTATGGCAGATTTACTTTTGCCTTCATTCTTATAGGCCCCAAAGGTTACTGAGGTCAGCACCTTTCCCCTCCCAACTGCTTTCAGGCAGGTTACTTCTTACAATGTGATAGTTAGATTCTCTTGTCATATTTCTGTTCCTTCCTGGGATCCCTTAATCTCCTAAATGATTTTCTTTTAGTTTGCATCCATTGACGCTCACTCTTTGTGTCGTAAAGTTCTGAGTTTTGATAAGTGCATAATGTCACATATCCACCCGTACAGAATTGGAGAGAATAGTTTCACCCTGAAAGTCCGCTGTGCTACATCTCCTCATCCCACCTCCAAATCCCCCACGCTCATGGCCGCCACTGATCTTTTTACTGTCTTTATAGTCCTGCCTTTTACAGGATGTATTTGGAATGTATGTAGGTAGCATTTTCAGACTGGCTTCTTTCACTTAGCAATATGCATTTAAGGTTTCTTCATTTTGTGCGTTTGTGACTTGATAATTTATTTCTTTTGATTGATGAATAGTATTCCATGTATCATGATTTGTTTATCTCCTGTTGAAGGATATCTTAGTTGCTTCCAGTTTGGCGTAATTATGAATAAAATTGTTATGAACATTTGCATGCAGGCCTTTGGGTTTTTGTGTGATCTGAGTTTTCAGACAAACTGGATAAATACCTATGAATGCGATTACTGTTTTATATGGTAACACTATGTTTAGCTTAGTCAGAAACTCTCAAACCGTCCTCCACAAAGTGTCCATACCATTTTACATTCCATTATCAATGAATGAGAGTTCCTTTTGTTCCTCATCCTGGCCAGCATGTAATATTTAGGTTTTTGTTTTTGGATTTCAGCCATTCTAATAGTTGGGTAATACTGTCTCATTGTTTTTTCTTTTCCATTCCCTAACAAATGATGTTGAGCATCTCTTCATATGCTTATTTGCCACCTGTACCTCTTCTTTGGTGAGGTGTTTGCTCACATACTTTGCCCAGTTTTTAATTGGGCTGTTTGTTTTTTTACTGTTGAATTTTAAGAGTCTTTCTATTCTTGAATACCAGTCCTTTATCCAATACATGTGTTGCAATTTTCTCCAGTCAGTGGCTTCACTTTTTATTCTTCTGTGTGTTTCCCAAAGCAGTTTTTAATTTTAATGAAGTCCAACTTGTCAGTTATTTATTTCATGGATTATGCTTCTGGCATTGTGTCTAAAAACTCATCGCAAAGCCCAAGGTCACCTAGATTTTCTCCTATGTTATCATCGAGAGGTTTTATAGTTTTGCATTTTACATTTAGGCCTATGGCGCATTTTGAGCTAATTTTTTTGAAAGATGTAAGGTCTGTGTCTAGATTTAGATTTTTTTGCATTTGGGTGTTCAGTTGTTACAGCATCATTTGTTGTAAAGACTGTCCTTTCTCTATTGAACTGTCTTTGCTCCTTTCAGCCAGCCATATTTATGTGGGTCTATTTTTGGGCTGTCTATTCTATTACACTGTTCTACTTGTCTGTTCTTTCACCAGTATCACCCTATTTTGATTATTGTAGCTTCATTGCTTTATTGTAAGTTTTTTTTTTTTAAGATTTATTTATTTATTTGAGAGAGAGAGAGCGCACTTACAAGTGGGAGGGGCAGGGAGAGAGAATCTCAAGCAGACTCTGCACTGAGCGCAGAACCCAACACAGACGGGGCTCTCATGGCCCCGAGATCATGACCTGAGCAGAAACCAAGAGTCAGACGGTTAACCACCTGTGCCACTCGGGTGCCCCAGCTTTATCCTAAGTCTTGATATCAGGTAGTGTCAGGCCTTCAACTTGGTTCTTCAGTATTATGTTGCCTATTCTAGGTCTTTTGCCTTTTTATATAAACGTTAGATAGGGCGCCTGGGTGGCTCAGTCGTTAAGCGTCTGCCTTCGGCTCAGGTCATGATCCCAGGGTCCTGGGATCGAGTCCCACATCAGGCTCCCTGCTCGGCGGGAAGCCTGCTTCTCCCTCTCCTACTCCCCCTGCTTGTGTTCCTGCTCTCGCTGTCTCTTTCTCTGTCAAATAAATAAATAAATAAATATTTAAACATTAGATAAATTTGTTGATATCCACAAAATAGTTGGCTGAGATTTGGATTGGGATTGCATTAAATCTGTGAACCAGCTTGGGAAGAATGGACATCTTGCCAATATTGAGTCTTCCGATGAAGACTCATGAACATGTAATACCTCTTCTTTGATTCCTTCTGTCAGAATTTTCTGCATATATATTCTGTACATATTTTGTTAGATTTATACTTAGCCATGTAATTTTTTTGGTTTTACGAATGGTATTGGGTTGTTAATTTCAAATTCCAGTTATAGCTGGTATATAGTAAAGCAAATGACTTTAGAATGTTAACGCAGTGTACTGTGACCTTGCTATAATTGCTTATTATTTCCATTTTTTGTTGTTGATTCTTTGGATTTTCTACATAATAAATCATGTCATTTGTGAATAAGGACAGTTTTTGTTTTTCCTTCCCAATCTTTATACCTTTTATTTCCTTTTCTTATTTTATTACACTAGCTAGGATTTCCATTATGATGTTGAATAGGAGTGGTGAGAGAGGGTATCATAGCCTTGTTCCTGATTTTATTGGGGAAAGCATCCATTTTCTTACCATTAAGTATGATGTCAGCTGTAGATTTGTTGTACATGTTCTTTATTAAGTTGATGAAGTTCCTTTCCCTTCCTCGTTTGTTGAGTTTTTAGTCATGAAAGGATGTTGGATTTTGTCAGAGGTGTTTTCTGTGTCTGTTGATATATCATAGGATTTTTCCTTTAGCCTGTTTTCATGATGGATTACATTAATTGCTTTTTTTAAAAAATTACTTTTCTAATGTTGAACCAGCCTTCTGTACCTGGAATAAATCTCACTTTGTCACATACAGATATAATTCTTTTTATACATTGTTGGATTTGATTTACTTATACTTTGGTGAGCATTTTTGCATCTGTGTTAGGAGATATACTGATCTGTAGATTTCCTATCTTGTAATGTTTTTTTTCCTGGTTTTAATATTGGTAGACCAACTTATTTCATTTTTCTTCATTCTCATACTTGTATCCATACATATTATCTGTGATTTTAGCTGTATGAAAATGATATACATGTGCTGTTGTATTTGTTCACTTAAATTGTTAATCTCTAACATCCCTAGAGCAAAGCATTTTTTATGATGTGTCATAATTTTTGTTTTATGATTTTCATTTAGCAACAGTTTATATTTAAAATCATATTGAATTTTAGGGGCATCTGGGTGGCTCATTTGGGTTGAGCGTCCTACTCATGGTTTTGGCTCAGGTCACGATGTCTCAGGGTTGTGAGATTGAGCCCCCTGTCAGGCTCCATGGTCAGCAGGGAGTCTGCTTGAGATTCTCTCCCTCTCCCTCAGCTCTCCTCCCCTGCTCCCCCTGTGTGCTCTTTCTTTCTCTCTAAAAATAAATAAATAAATCTTTAAAAAAAATAAAGTCATACTGAATTTTAAAATGAAAAATGTCACTCAACTATTTATAGATAAATGGTAATATTCTGAAATCTCTTCATTTCTTTTGTGGATTATAGTTACATTAAGATAATGGTAAGGAAGTAACTTTATTTTCTTTTGGCCAGAAAGAGGAAATGTTATAGCCCTTTTGTAATTACACAAGAACTCTTACCTAGAAAAAATAATGGGATCATATGCCTTTTCAGTGCAGGGTCGTCACAGATCAGGCCTGGCTGGCAGTATGGGGGCAGTTCTCTTCTCATGCACCGCCTCTCCTTTTCTGTTTTCCATCTTCTCTCATACACCGTTTCTTTCCCAAATTTTATGTGGAACAGAAAATATAGTTTAATATTTACTTATCCTGTGAAATTTATATTTCCTACTGTTAAATTTTTAAACAGGTTAAAAAAATCTTAAGTTTATTTCTTTTTCTCATTCTTTTGTTTGGTCAGTGTTTATACAAGTAAAAAGTTTTACAGGCTGTGACTGCAGAGGATGATGGCAACATGGGAAATTTTAGGAGTTACAACGGAAAATAAAAGTAAAATGGGATAATTATTAAGATTTTTAATATAAAGATAAAGAAGACAAACTGTTCATATGTATGTCTGCTTTCTCACAGGCTGAGAATCCCCCTCATGGACCAGATTGTGGTTATGGCTCCTTTCACCAGCAGTATTGGCTTGATGGAAGAATCATTGCTGTGGGGGTGATTGACATCCTTCCATATTGTGTCTCGTCTGTATATTTGTACTACGATCCTGATTATTCATTCCTGTCTTTGGGTGTCTACTCTGCATTACGGTAAGATTACTTTTGACAGCTCTCATGGGTTATATGGAACTTCAGATAATTCCTCATTTGATTAGAGTTCATCATATGACAGCAGAAATCCTACTTGATAGTTCATAATTTTGTTGCTATAGTAGTCTGTTATATATTGGTATTTAGAATACCACTTTTAGAACTGAGGCCAATGTCTGATGGTAATTCCGTAGCTTTTTAAGTTATCCATCTCGTCTAGTATATGACAAGTCATTGTGTTTGTGGGGTGCTTTTTTTGTTTATGTCTTTATTTAAGCTGCTCTATCAGGAACAACTTAATGTTCCTTAAATATTATAGTATTTACATATTTTTGTCATTGTTGTGTATGTTTTTTCATAATTAAAGGTTAAATGAATCTAATGTAAATAAAGTAATGTGAGAAAGTATATGGAACAGGACTGGGAAGTTCCTAACTGTCCACTTAACTCTGTGGCTCTCATCAAAAGATTATTTCCCTTTTATGTCCATGGCTGCAAATACACACAGCACAGCACAGATACTTTGCATTGTCCTGATGGGAGAAAGATTAGGGCCTTACTCCATGAAAATACTTGTTCTATTTTTATGCCTTCTAGTCTGCATATATATGGGGTCGAGAAGGGAAGGAGAATTGAAAACTATTCTTCTGTTGCTTGTCTGGGACCTTGGGACTCTCTCTTTCTCATGGTGTCCTTGTTTTCTCTTTTCCCAATCTCTGTGTCCAGTGGTCACATTCTCACGTCTTGGGAAGATACACTTTGAGATTATTTATTTTACTTGCTGTGTATGTGTTTTTTTCTGAATTACAAAAGTGGAAGAGTTAGCATTTTTCTTTAATCTCCATTTGATTTTTGTAAAAAAATCTGGTCCATAATTGATTCTGTGTGTTTCAGTAGTCTGTAATGTAAAGAAAAATTCTCCATCTTGGTATTTTCAACCTAATGTCTACTAAGGCCAAGTTATAGCAGATTCACAATGATACAGTGTTTACAACTGATCTCTGTAATGATCTTTTATTTTTTCTTATGTATTTAGTTACATTTGTGTATAAACTAATTAAGAATATTCATGACACATAATGACGCCAGTGATATTGGAACTGATAATTTAAAGCATTTACATTTTGTAACTTTAGAAGTGTGTATTTATTTCAGAAAACTACTTTTTCTTTGGACCAAAATCAGCCAACACTTTGAAATTATTGTCGTTTTCTTTCTTGTTTTGTTTTTGTATCTATCACTTTACAGTATGTAGCTATAGATTTGTTTAGACTTCTCAGATAAATATCAAGAATATTTATTCCCACATAGTGAATTCCAACCTATATATGACATTTCATATCTCAATAAACTAAGGGATATTGAAATCCTGCTGCATTTGAGATAGTAAATAATCAATTCCCAGCAAAATTATTATTATTATTTTTTAAAGATTTTATTTATTTATTTGACAGAGAGAGACACAGCAAGAGAGGGAACACAAGCAAGGGGAGTGGGAGAGGGAGAAGCAGGCTCCCCGTTGAGCAGGGAGCCTGACGTGGGACTCGATCCCAGGACCCTGGGACCATGACCTGAGCCGAAGGCAGACGCTTAATGAATGAGCCACTCAGGCACCCCCCCCAGCAAAATTATAAGAGTTCTATTTATTGCTTAGGTATATCTCTTGAAATTCTAGAGCTGGAGAGCTTTGCGGAAGAAGCAGAGGAGCCTGGGAGCATGAAAGTTGTTGCCAGTTGAAAGCAGGGAGATTGCCTCTGCATTACAGTTTTGTCATTTCCTTTTAGTGTACTTGAGAATATGATTTGCTGAGTTTTCTAGAAGAGGAAAGGCAGCCAGGAAATTTGATTATTTCCAAGCAAAATTGGGGAAAACAGGCTATAAATTGCTGGTTCTATTATTGATTATAGTGTATTTCAATGAAATCTGCTTAATTTCTTTAATTTCTTAAGAAATTGTAAATGAATATAATTTTTATATTTTAATCTATAATCAATATAGATTTTTATATAACCTAGTCTGTAGGTTTAAAAAAATGTTTGAATTGGGGATCATGAGCATGACATTTATTTATGTTTTGTTAGCAAGATGAATTTTATTTTATTTTTATTTTTTTAATTATTTTTTTTTTTTTAAGATTTTATTTATTTATTGGAGAGAGAGAGAATGAGAGACAGAGAGCACGAGAGGGAGGAGGGTCAGAGGGAGAAGCAGACTCCCTGCCGAGCAGGGAGCCCGATGCGGGACTCGATCCCGGGACTCCAGGATCATGACCTGAGCCGAAGGCAGTCGCCCAACCAACTGAGCCACCCAGGCGCCCGCAAGATGAATTTTAGAAATGAATTAATTTGTCTAACAGATGTTTGAGAAGAATCTATGTGTCTCGGACACAATTCATAGAAATGAATAAGGGTTTCCAGCTTTGTCAAAGCAGACAGTAAATTAGAATACCAACATAATTTTAAATACTCCATTATGCTGTGACAAAAATAAAATCACAGTGGTAGGTATGAGGTCCTTTTTGTACAGGGCAGTCAGGAAAGACCTCTCTGGACAGGTGACATTTGAGGAGCCAAGAAAAAATAAAGGACCCAACTGTTTAAATAAAAGTCTAAGGGTAGAAATATGGGTGGTACAACGACTGAGGTGGTCAGAATGGAGAAGATAAGTCCTGCGGGCTAGGATATGGGGTAGGATGTAGACAGGAGTTAGGCAGGGAGGGCAGAGATGCAGGAGGCACTGGTGAGGAGGGGCCGATGGAGCTGCGCTTGATAGGTCATGGGAGGGAGGTTCGATTTTGTCTAAGTGTGATATCAACCCAATTTGAAGGCGAAGGGTTTGGGGAGGTTACCTGATCTGATTAATATTGTAAAAAACGACTTAGGCCACTCTGTGGGATTTACAGAGGGGCAAGAGTGGAACCTGGAAAGCCAGTCAGGAAGCTGTTGCAGTCATCCAGGGGAGCCATTATGCTGGCTTGGACCAGAATAGCTGAGGTGGAGGTAGTGAGAAGTGGTCAGATTCAGGGTATATTTTGGAGATGGGGCCAGCTGGACCTGTTGATGGATTGGACATGGGAGTGAGAGGAGAAGAACAGTTAAGGATGGCTCCAGGTTTGGGCCTGAATAACTGGGGGAGCGGGGCAATGCAGGACCAAGGGAAGGAGCGCCGTCGTCAGAGGTGGGTGGTCCCGCGTTGGTGTATCAGTGCTTTCTTCCTCACTTTGAACCTTGAAAGTGGATTAGTTCTAGGAATAGTGGGATTTATTCTATTATAGGCTAATAATGTTCAGTCTGCTTGGATTTAGAAGATGAATTTGTAGGATCACAACCCTTCCGTGACTTAAATTTGAACTTGCAAAATGCACAGACTATTCACTTAAAAAATTTCTCCTTGAATTCAAGCACTCATTGGAAAGAAAGAAGGAAAGAAAAAAAAGAAAGCAGGCCTTCAAGAAACAAACATAAAAATGAAACAAACAACTTTTCTCCTACTTTAGAAATGTACTAAAGTTTCCTTAAAACTCTCAAATACAAGCAATCATTCATTTGGGCAAGTAGGATGAAGTTCTGTGCCCAGATTTATACGGATGCAAATTAAAACCACTTCAAGCCTGGGCATTGCTGACAGTGTCTTTGTTCAGTTAAACCTCGCCTATGCCAACAAATAGAGAAAAAGTGGTGAGATAGCATAGTTTTCTTCCACTCTTTAGTTTTAGGGAGAATAAATATTAGAGTAACATCTAGATGTAGGAAGGAGTTATACATCATATATAGTTACAAATGTTTGCATGTAAATGGTCATAATAATAGTCATTCTTCCTGAAATGTGTTGGTTTTTGAGTTTTATAAAACTTGCTGTGCTGTTTTTCACTTGATAAACCCAGTCTTTTGATAACTCCAGGGGATAATGAGTAATGTATTAAATAGATCTCTTTATTTTTATGCTGTTTGAATTTTAGATCAACTAGTATGCTCAATAAAGTGTAAAATGTGAACTTAGATGCATTTGCTCAAAATAATTCAGAGTTGTTTAGGTCTTTTTAGTAAAAACTATCTTAAAGTTTTTTGTTTTTTTTTTAAGATTTTTATTTATTTATTTGACAGAGAGAGAGAGAGACAGCGAGAGAGGGAATACAAGTAGGGGGGAGTGAGAGAGGGAGAAGCAGGCTTCCCACGGAGCAGGGAGCCCGATGTGGGGCTCGATCCCAGGTCCCTGGGATCACGACCTGAGCCGAAGGCAGACGCTTAACGACTGAGCCACCCAGGCGCCCCTTAAAGCATTTTTAAAATTGTTTTGCTTTCAACACTTGGAGTTTCTTAATAGCTTAACATTATATTTTCAGATGTTACCAGATATTTGACATCAAATTACATGTACTTTGAGTATTGGAACAAGATTTAACTGTACCTTCATCTTTATTCTTCTTTTGGCAGAGAAATTGGTTTTACTAGGCAACTTCATCAGAAAACATCTCAACTCAGCTATTATTATATGGGTTTCTACATTCATTCATGTCCCAAGATGAAATATAAGGTAAAGCTGATTTTCATGCGTGTCTGCTCTAGATGCAGTTCATGAACATTAATGCTTTCATGGTTTCTAATCATATTAGTTTAACTCGCTTGTATATTTACAATGTATATAATGAATTATTTTTAAATGTGTTTTAAACTTTTCATGGAATCTGGCTTGTTCATTGCCTAAAACAGTGCTGGACACATAGGCACTTAATATATGCTTAGTACAGAATGATCTGTAGAAATTAACCAAATATATAGAAATCCCAGCTATTCCAGAACATTCAGTAGGGCCTGCTTACTTGGGGTAGAACAGAACAGCCACTAGGAATCTACCTTGCCTGGGTGCATCCTAACCCTTCCCCCGCCCTCCATTTTTTTCTCCTTCCCTTCCATTTTAGCTTTGTTTCCTTTGGACCCAGTCACAGTCCAGAAAAACTGGAGCTCAATGTAAGCAGTGAGGTATTTTCAATAATAAAAATAATAATAATAATGCAAATGTTTGTAAGATTTTCATCATAGAAAAATTAATCTTTAATATGATTTTTGTCTCAGGGCATATAGGACTTGGACTTAGAAGGGGTGACGAGTGAGTTAATGAAGGAAATCACTTTGCTGCCTCAGAAATGAAGCTTTCTGTAGTGAGAACCACAGCCTTTATTGCTCTGACTTTATAATTCATCGTATTATTGTGAGATTTAACTGTATGTCAGAATTCCCCTTTAAAAAAAAGTTTTATCTTTTATGACTGTCTTTAATTAAACTCTTTGATGTTTTCTAAGGATTAGCAGCCTACTGTATGTAAAAACTCTGGTAACTGTAGAGCAATATGAAGGAGCAGTTTCCCTACATCCCGCCCACCGTAAAAACAGGAACCGAACTCCTTTGCTCTATTCAGAGCACTGCTTTAAGCTCTGAAGAGGCAAAAAGATGTAAACATGAATCTTCCTCTTAAAACTTGTAATCTTGGTGAGGATTGGGAGTATTTTACATGAAAACAGATTAGGAGAATGGTTTGGTTAAGTGGCCTGGTATCGAGTAGGCAGATGGGGAAGCATAGGTCAGAGAGAAGGAGCAGACAAGTAAGGATTGGCAGGTGACCTTGCCCATGACATAGTCATATAAAAAAGGGTAACCAAAGGACTCTGAAGGACTTGAAAGCTATTCTGAGGTATTTAAGCAGTTGGGAGTCATTAAGGTTTCAGAGCCAAGAACATAGCATGTGGAAATCAAAAAACATATTCATATGTGTAAGTTACCATTTTTTTAAAGTTATGGGTATTTTAAAAGCATAAACCAAATTGAAAAGTGTAACCGAACCCCTTTGTACCCATTACCCAGCTTCAGCAATTTGCAGTACCTCGTATTTCATCTGTTCGTTCATCCCTATTCCTACCTCCATCATCTTTTGAAATATTTTGGAACAAATCCAGAATATCATTTCATCTGCACATTTTTTAATGTGTATTTCTAAAAGATAACAGCATTTTGAAAACAAAATCACAGTCTCAGCATCACACCTCGGAAGCATTAACAGTATTTCTAAATATCCTCCTGTACCTCTAGTCAGTGCTTGTATTTTCTGATTGTCTCATAATATTTTTTAGTTTGTTTGACTTAGAACCCACACGAGGTCTGTACATTTGGTTGATGGGTCTTGTAAATCTTTTTAATCCATAAATTTCCCATCCCTCTTTATTTTTTCCTCTATGCAAATGAATAATCCACAAAACATGGTGATTAACTAAATGTGGGAATGAACAAAAGTGGCTCCAGAGCGTTGAGGTTAAGTGCTGAATGTCTGGGGAAGGGATGCTTCCACTGTTAGAAACTGTAGATCCTAGAAGCAAAACTGGCTTTGAAAGAAGGGTGATACACAATACCTTGCTGGTTTTATGCTGACATAGCCCAGGTCTCCTGGCAAGGCTTCCTGCTGGCATTAATTCCCGTATATAAGTGTACGTTGTACGTAACTTGTGAATTTAATCGTTCAAATATTTCCTTTATGCCTGAATTATTAATTTAGTTGATAGGTCTAAACATATATTCTCTGTGGAAAGAAAAGCATGAATATATTTCTCTTTTCCCAAAAATACTTACTTGTTACTGTTTTTACTAGTGTTCTCTCCTTCTAGCTCATTTTTGTGGTACCAGATCTAAATAAATTCAGGGTAGGAAACTCACATACTCTGGATATTGTAGTACAGTAATAACACTCAAAAGAAAAGTCTAGCCATCCTATATATTCATCTGCCTTTGTGTACTTGTGCATGACCCCTTCTAAACAGAAGTATTTTTATGCCAATCTTAGGGACTTGGAGAAGTTTCACTTTTTTTTTAAGATTTTATTTATTTATTTGAGAGAGAGAGAATGAGAGAGAGCACATGAAAGGGGGGAGAGTCAGAGGGAGAAGCAGACTCCCTGCCGAGCAGGGAGCCCGATGCGGGACTCGATCCAGGGACTCCAGGATCATGACCTGAGCCGAAGGCAGTCGCTTAACCAACTGAGCCACCCAGGCACCCCGAGAAGTTTCACTTTTACTTCCCATCTGTAATGGCCACTCTAGTGTCACAGGATTTTTCCCTCAGTGAGTTTTTCCTTATACCTAAGCTTAATTGCTCCATATTTTAACCTGTTTCTTTTTTGTTGTTGTTGTTGTTGTTCATGGAAATGTTGACCATATTTTCATCACCCCTTCCTCTGTATGAAGACTTTTTTTTTTTTTTTAAGATTTTTAATGTATTTTTGACAGAGAGAGACACAGCGAGAGAGGGAAGACAAGCAGGGGGAGTGGGAGAGAGAGAACAGGCTTCCCGCGGAGTGGGGGGCCCAATGCGGAGCTCGATCCCAGGACCCTGGGATCATGACCTGAGCCCAAGGCAGACGCTTAACGACTGAGCCACCCAGGCGCCCTGTATGAAGACTTTTTATCCACCTTTGTTGACTCCAGTCCAGACTAAATGTTGTATGTTATTCAGTCTCCTTCCTAAGTCGAGCTCTGCTTGGAAATAGAAGTCTGGCTCATATCTGGTTTTTAGTTAAGAATTAAAAACTGCTCTCCATACTGTTCAATCTGTCTGGCTTAATCATACCCAACCGAAATTTGTCAGAATTATAGCTTCAGGATATTATTTTTAAATTCCATTTGCATGAGAGATACCCCAGTGCCCATCTGATCTTTTTTTCCTTCATTCACGTAATACTTACTGAGCTCCTGCTGGAAATGCAGCAATGAACAATACAGGCAAGATCCCTAGTCTCAAGGACCTACAACAAGTTAATAAAGACAAACAGATAGGAATGAGCACTGTGTGATGTGGTAAATACTTATTAGGTGTGGCTCCTTTCGAGTGGGGTCAGGGAGAGCCTTTCAGAGGCATAATGTTTAGACTGAGATTTGGTTGACAGGAAGTCGGCCAATGGGAAGACGAGGGGTCATTTCAGGAGGAGACTGGAGGACAGCTAGTGCTCGTCTCCTTTTGAGTTGCTGCTGTTAGCCATTCTGGCTGTATTTCAGGATGACCTGAGGAACTTTTTAAAAAATACCAGTATGTGGGCCCCTGCCTTCCAAGATTTTGATTCATTGGCTGGGAGTCAAACCATGGACGTCATTTTTTTTTTTTTTTAACGCTCAGGAGATTCTAATGTGAAGTCAAGCTTGAGAACCACTGCACCAGATTCATTTTTCACATCTGAGAGCGTAATAACTGGAAAGATGATTATTTCTCATTTTAAAGTTAGCTAATTTCTGTTTATTAAATTCAGAATCACTCTATTGAAGAAGCTCATATCTACATTTTGTTATCTGGGTCCTGAACATTGAAGGCTGACTAACCGGAGTCTTTCAGCTGGGTTTTCCCACCCGAGGGCCTTTACCCTTACTGATCTCTTGTTTTTCAATCTCCCTCTACCCATCCTCCATGCTTGCAAACTCCTCCTCCATCATTTCTCAGCCTAGCGGTCACTTGCTCCAGTAATCTATACTGGACACTAAGACTAGATTTGACCACTCACCTACCCACCCCATACCCAGCTTGCTTAGCATTCTATGTTTCTTCCCAAAATTCAAGTCTGTCTCCTGTGTATATGTTTGTGAGACTTCTGATGTTTATCTTCATCATGTATGCCAAGTACCTAAAAGTGTGCCTGCCACACAATAGATGTTTAATTTTTAATAGACATTTGTTGAATTAATGAGAAGAAATACTAGTGCTGCGGGTCAAGAAACTCCCTTTTGTTTAACACGTATTTACTGAGTGTGACTAGGACAGCTTCTGCTTTGCAAATAGATTAGAACTTAGTAAGACACATAGGTGGTTCTAAGGGAATATGACTGGATATCATGGAGTATTGATAAATACTCTGATATCAAAGGGAGGTAGTGGTACAGGAGTGTGTAACAGTTTGGAGAAGTTGCTTAATTACAGCTGGTCTTGGTTTTGCAGCTGTAAAATGGGAATGATATAGAAATGAGATATATTGTGGGGTGTTTTGTTTTTGCTTTTTTTTTTTTTCTTTTTTCTTTTTTAGTAAGCTCTGTGCCCAGTGTGGGGCTTGAACTCACGACCCTGAGATCAAGAGTTGTATGTTCTACGAACAGCCAGCCAGGTGCTCTGAGATATATTGTGTTTTTATCTCAATTTGAGTATGGAATCTTCTTGCACTGACTAGTAGGATAGAACCTACCCAGTTGGGTAGCATGCACAAAATCATTACCTGTGCTTTTGTTGAGACCTGTCGAAGTTCTGTGTTTATATACTGATAAATGGCACCCAGATTTCTAAGTGGCCTGCTTGTGCTATTAGCCATACTTTTTAGTTCAGATGCTGGGGAAAAGCAGAGGCTTATGCTAGTGTATACCAGTACTGCCTCACTTAATGAAAATTTGCAGAATTGTGGACACTTTTATCTTTTGTTTGGAGGAAAGTGGCACTGAACTCTGTTGGGGTTGGTGCTGCAAAAAGGTGAACCTCTCCAGAATAATTCCTGTGTTGCGCTGCAGGGTATCTGTTGGTTTTGGCCTTGTCCATTTAGGGCAGAAAAAGTCTGAGCTCAGATGTTTGTGGGCAGAATAAAGTGACTATTTTGTTCCATTTGTAGATGTTTTCATTTCATCTAAGGATATTTTATTATATTTTCAGCAAATGAGAACCCTCAGTTATGAAGGAACAGCACAACTGCCTGTAAAAGTGGGAATTCTCAATCAGAAATGTGCTGTTCAAAATTGTAAGGTAGATGTTGGTTCAAGCATGAATATTTCTCATTGCAGTTTGAAGGTCCAGAACTAGACACCAACAAAAAAGGTAACTCACAGAAAATGAATTGCACACTATTGTAAAATCTCTCATTTTCAAGATTCAGTGAGGGTAAATTTAGCATATAACTACAGTAATAGTTAAAAGTGTATCTTCTTTCTTGGAGCATAACTAAGTGTTTAAAGCATTAGTAATGGAGTATTTTTGCCACACTGTAAAATGTATGTGGAAAAATCTGTATATTTCTATCTGGTATTAAAAAAGGAATGTATCTTAAAACAGGAATATTAATAATTGAGAAGCAGCAGTGTCTTAGTTCCTGGTACACTCTAGACACTGAGAATACAGCTGTAAACAGTGAAGATGTGGGCTCTGCCCTAATGGAGGTCACAGCTGAGGGGGCATGTAGATAATAATCGCCCAGTGACACCCAGTGATACATAACTATACCTGAAACTAGAATAATGTTTCATTTGGATTTTCTTGTGTAGATTTAGACATGTTAAGTTACAGCCTTCACCATATAATACACTTATATGAAGTAGGGCAAACGAAAGTATTTAACAGCAGGTCTGAGATACACAAAAGGGCTGGTTTTACCTGCTCTCTTTTTATTGAGTAATGAGTTTTAATGAGGGTATGCTGAAATGACGAGTTTGTCTTTATGTGTAGGGAGGACCATGGCATGGTAGATGGTTTCCAGGGTGTGTGTCCATCATCAGTTCTTCTCACCCTGTATGTGCATACTGCCGCATCCATCAGAAGTAGATTCTGTTTCCCTTGCCCTGATTCGACTGGCCTTCTGACTTGCACTAACTAACAGGATACCATGGGAAAGCACTCTCTGGGGCTTCAGGCCCAGGCCTTAAGAGGACTGGCAGCTTTCCCTTCCTCTGTCTTGGGAGCCAGCCATCATCATGTAAAAGGGCCAACTCCTGCTGGCAAGAGACACCACTTGGGAGGCCTGAGACCATCTTGGATGTTTCAGCTCTAGCCCTGCTTGCTGAATGAATACGGCTGCCTGAGTGAGCCTAAGAGATACCGTCAGAAGAACCACCTAACTGAGCCGTAGCCAACTCACAGAATCAGGAGGAATAATAAATTATTGTGGTTTTCAGCCACTAAGATTTGGAGTGGTTTGTTACTCAGCAACAGATGACTAAAGCACATGGTGTAGGATGGAGATGACTAGATAGAGATGTAGATGTCCACGTAGATAGAAATCATTCTCTGTGGAGCTGTTCAGACCCAGAATTGACCCTTAAGTGAGCTGAACTGATCTGAGAAGCTTCTGATGGCTCAGTGTGAGAGAGTTTTGGCAAAGTCACTTAATTTCCATATGCAGTCATGCCTAGGGATGTGCCTAGTTGGCTTATGGGAATTCATCTTTGAAGGCGTTTCATTTAATACCCTGACTTGAGCCTACAAGGCATTTCTTAACATGATGATGAATTTTATTTTGGTTGTCTTGCTAATGGTAATGATGAGCACTGCAAGATGAAGATGAAAATCACCATGTGGTCATCTTCATAGTTACATAGATGGCACTTGTTGCCATAAATCCTCCTCGATGGTTTGCTAGTTTACAGCAGTTATATTTTTGTGCCTCCTAGTCCCTAAAACACATTTTTATTCTTTTGATTTTGCTGGTGTGTGTGTATGTGTAAAGGCTGATTTACATAAACATTCCTTAGTAAGATGTGTTTTGTTTGTGCCTGTAGTCTTAGATGTAAGGCACAGGATAGTTAGAAAAGATTTAATGAGAGCTGGAAAATCGTCATTAATGAAAGGAACGGGCTTGATACGTTATCATTGTTCACATTAACTTGTAATAATTGTGGCCATGTTAATGGGACTTGATACAGTTTTAGCATGTATCAGTACCAGTTTGGGGGCTCAGGAGCTGGCTGACATGAATAGAAATGGGTGCTATGGCAATTTTATGTTTAATTTTTTGAAGACCCACCCTACTGTTTTCCATAGTGGCTCTGCACACAGATTCTAATTTCTCCACATACTCACCAACATTTGTTATTTTCTGGTTTTGTTTGACAGTAGATATCCCAAAGTGTGTGAGGTTGTCTGTATCTCTTTTTAAATTAAGGGAAACCTTACCAAGAAGCCTCCCAGCCCACATGACTCATTTTACTTGTCAGAGTTGTGCCTCTTGTCTGTGCCTGAGCCAGTCCCTGGCAAGGAGGATGGGACCCTGTGCAACTCTGATCAGTGATGGGAGGGGTCACTTCCTAGAGCACATGGCCTGCAGTGGACACCTGAGCAGGTTTTCCCCTCATTCGGCCTAACCACTAGTATTTCTTGGAAACTGAGCTGTTGCCTTGTGTTTATTTATTTTATATATGCATTATATAGTTTATATGTTATATAGTTTATATGTATGTATACACACAGTATTATTATATATACTTTTAAAAATCAAGCTGTTGGTTTAAATCTATTTGGTTTGTTTTCTAAGTATTTTTTAAATGAATTTTCCTGTGCTTCCGAAATGTTTAATATTTACATGTAAAGCTTGGTTCATATTCTCTATTTTGACCCCTTTCCATACAATTCAAAACTGTTCGATTTCCTTTGAAAGTAAAAATTGGAGTATATAGAAATGATGTTAGGTATAATTTTTAAAATTTCTTCTCCGTGTTGTCTCTCAGGGTGCTGCTGTTAGGCCATTCTGTGATCTGAAAGAGGTGTTTTGACTAAATCCTTATCCAGACTTGTATGCAGGCCAAAGTAAACAGTGATTTCAGGCAGTCTGCTTTGGTAGCATGACATGGCCAGACATCAGATAGTTGAAACATCAGAAAGGGTTCGGAAATGTCAGAAAAAAAACAAAAAGCTAATTCATCTGTGATTAATCATTCTTCAAGTCAGTGCCTCAGCTTGATTGTGGCCAAACAGCACCTCTGGAATTCGGCAGGAGTTTGCCTAAAAGAAGGCAGTTGGCATTACTGTTACAAAAGCACCTACAGGAAAAAATTGGGGTTTATATACAAAGCTGCCTCTGCAAAATCACAAGCTGTTGAAACCCCCAAGCTCCCACGCTTTTTGAAGTTTCCTGACCAGACAAATTAGCAAATGTTATTTTACTATGGTATTGCAGCCCTGGGTGATGTATTTGGGTACACATAGTAGTGACTTTGCTACTTTGGTCGGAAAGAAATACAAGTGATCTCATCGGTTACCCACAGCACAGAACACAACTCTGGAGTTTGTGATTCAGAATCTATTGCTCTGGATGTTAAATGTCCGATGAATTAGACAGAGTCAGTAGAAAAAATGACCACAGAATAATTTTAGTAAGGGATTTTTGATGCCTCCTACAGGCAGTGGGAGGTAAGAGAATTCACATGCTCATCACAAATTCTTGTTTCTAAAATTGTCACATGTGGAAATTTGCCCCATCAGAGTCAAAAGGCAATTCCTTAAGGGCCATGTGTTTTAAGCTTCTCATTACAAGTGAGAAAATTGAAGCTCAAGATGCTTAACTTGCCCAGAGTTTGAAGCAACTCACATTTTAAAAAAGATTTTATTTATCTTTTTAAATAAACTCTACACGCATCCTGGGGCTTGGACTTACTACCCCGAGACCAAGAGTCACACGCTCTACCGACTGAGCCAGCCAGGCGCTCCTCACTTTCATTTTAGTAACATAAGGGAGAGTTTGGAATTGAAATTCATATAAATGGCTTTGTTTCTTAGATTTATGATGAGCTGCATATAACTTTTAATTTTGGAGAATTCTAAAATACTTGGCATATTAAAGGTAAATGTTGACCGGGGACTAAAAGCATATTTAATCATGTGCCTTTTCCCATCCTTTTCCTCATCTGTCTGCCCACAGTGAAGTAGGAAGCCTGGCATAGTGCATGATTCCTAACCTTTGAAAAACAGCAGTCATCTTTGGTGCTTTTGGAAAATACTACTACCCGAGCTGTGCCCTGACCTACTGAAAAAGCAAGTTTGCTTTCCTCCTTCACCCAGCCCCCATTCCCTGACTGTCAGGCACTACACTCCGTGCTCTCCAGCTTCCATGCCTCCTCGCCTTGTCCAGTCTCCTGTCTCTGAAAAGGTCTTGCACTTAGCGCTGCGTGTGCCAGCTGGAGCTTCCTTCCAGACCATTCGCTCTATCTGCCCACTGCTGCCCCAAACAGCTCCACGCCCGTGTGCCGAGTGAAGCTGGAGGCAGCCTTTCTGATCCTGTGAGCTCTTGACACTTCTAAGTGCGTTCTCTGTAGCTGTGTTCGTGCTCCAGTTGTTTGGAGGTATACATGACTAGTCAGTGTTTACGGAGGGCCTCCTCAGTATAAAACGTCCTGCTGGATGCCGAGGCAAGAGGAATAGGATCAGACATGGTTCCTGCTGGTCAGGTCCGTGAGCAAACCGTGGCTGACCTCTCGCTGTCCTCGGTGCTCGGCACATTAATTGGCACACAGAGGTGCTCAGTGAGCTTATTGATGTGCAGTGCCTGTGGAAGGCGGGGATCTGTCTGAATGAGGAAAGCTGGGAAGTGAAGGGAAGCATGCAGGGAACTGGCTTCTTCACAGGTCTCTAATTGGAACACCGGGCTTAGAAAAAATGTAGTCAGGCCTGTCTCAGTGGTCCAGTTTATATTTTCCAAGAATTGTCTCTGCTACCTAGCTGTAGTGTTTTGTTTTGTTTTGTTTTTTAAACCTGGTTATTGAAACGTGTATACAGAAAAGTGCACCATTCTTAATTGTACAGTTTGATAAATTTTCAGAATGATTCCGTCCACCTGTGCAACAAGTACCAAGATCAAGAGACAGAATATTCCAGCCCCACACAAACCTCTTTCATGCCCCCATTGGTTATTATCCAACCCCAAAGATAACCACAATAGACTCATTTTGCCTGTTTTTATACTTTACAGAAGTATATACTTTTATACTTTACATAAATAGAATCACTCAGTGTATTTTATTTTGTGACTGACTTGTTCCGTTCAACGATATATTTGTGAGATTTATTCATGTGGTGTGTGAAACAATAGGTGGTTTATTCTCATCGCTTGTATGCCCATTCTCCTGGGGATGAACTGTTTCTAGGTTTTGGCTAATGTAGTGCAACTATGAGCATTGTTCACATGTCTTTGGGTGAACATAATGTATTTCTGATGGGCAGAGACCTAGGTATGGAATTGCTAGATCATGGGTTTAGTTCCTACTGCCCATAACTTAAGTGGATGTACCTATTTACATTCTCACCTACACATGGGGAGTTCCAGGTGCCTCCCATCCTGATAGTGTACTGTGGGGGGAGCATTGTGGTTTTAATTTACATTTTTGTGTTGACTGACAAAGTTGAATGCCTTGTCACGTGTGTGCTGGCCGTTTGTAAAGTGTCTGTTCAAATTTTTAGCCCATTTATCTGTTGGGTTGTCTGGCTCTTATTTGTAGAAGTCTTCACAGCATCCTGGGTAGGAATCCTTTGTTGCATACGTGTTTTACAGGTAACTTCCTCCACTCACTGCTGGTCTTTTTATTCTCTTAATGGTATCTTGTGATGAGGAGAAATTCTTAATTTTAATGTAGTCTTTAGGGCTTTTGTGTCTTGTTCAAGAAAATTTTGCCTACCCTATGTCCATGGAAACGTTTTATTTTCTTCTGAGATTTTTATAGTTTACCTTTCACACTTCAGTAATTGATCTGAAATTTTTGGTGTATGGTTGTGCTAAGGGTCAAGACTGAATTTTTTCCCAGATGGATAATTACTTTTAGTTTCTTAAGAGCACTGCCTGCACATAACCAGTTTAATAATATCTCAATTAAACGATCTCTGTGTTGTTATATTTGTATTGTCATAAAATGTCTCCGCTTTCCCTTTTTCAGACTTAGCCTTGATTCCATTAAATTAGAAATAGCTCATTTAACTTTAGGTTTCTCCCTATAGAATGATACTGGCCAGCCTGTTCTTGATTTCAGTACTGAAGGGTGTGCAAGTAAGTCACTTGCTCTTGGACATTTCTTCCAAATAGCTTAAAAAATAAAAGGTGCTGCAGAGATGCAGAGAACCCCTTCACTGAAACAGGATGATATGTTTTGTGAAAATTCAGTTACAGGAATTATTAAAACATTAAAATGATTAAAAGCTCTTTGTGTACTAATACTTGTAATATCAAACATTTACCATTTGTCACATCCCATTTGTCATTTGCCTTATAGCATTGTTTATTGTATGTGCATTTATTGAATTATACGGAAGTTAAAATTTTTTATGTTACCCAATTTATTAATCCTTTTCCTCTATGGCTCCTGGCTTCTATAACATGCTTTTAAAAGACTTTCTTGGGGCGCCGAGGTGGCTCAGTCACTTGAGCATCCAACTCTTGATTTGGCTCAGGCGCTCTCTCTCTCAAATAAATAAGTAAATCTTAAAAAAAATAAAAGACCCTCTCTATGCCAACATATTAAAACAGTGATATCCTCCCTTTGCTCCTCTTCACCTTGCAAAATTCAGCTCCTGTTTGCTCCCACTCTGAAACCTTGCCTGACTGCATTGTATTATAAATACATGTTTTCCCATCTGTTTGTTTCTTTAGACTCTAAGCTTCTCAAGAGGTAGAGCTTGAGTTCATTTATCATTTAATTTTAGCAGCAATCCCTGATTTATAGTAAATGTTCTATAATTCTTTGGATGAACGGATGGATGGTAATATGGGAATAATGACTAACTTGATTATTGGTTAGAAGGAAAGTAGATATCTGTAAGTGGTATCGTTTGGTATTTCTACAGGATAGGTCTTTTTATGATTTCAACAATATTAATTAAAGGTAAGCTTATTAAAAGATTGTTTTAAGGTAATGAGAAAGTTATGTTTGAATTGTCAGATAAACAGTGAAAATACTCTTGTGTTACATATTTCTACAAATTGAGAAAGCATTGCCAATAATTTATTACATTTTTAATTCTGAAATGATAGCCCTGTATACTAATATACATGCTTTGTATTTGAATTAAAAGGTTTGTTTTTAAACAGATTGATTTAGAAATGCATCTAATTGAAAAAAGTTCATTATATGTAAAGCCCTTGAAATAACAATAGAGTATAGTCTTTTCTAGTCTTGATAATTGTGTTATGTAAATTTACAGTCTAAACACTATTTATAACTAACATGGATTTGTTTCATGATCTGACATTAGCTGTAGTGGGACAATGAGGGGCTTCCCACTCTGAGTTCCTGTTCCCACTTGCCCTTAAACAGTGGTTCTCTGTCGAGCAATTTTGCCCCGACCCCTGCCCCATATCTAGGGATCCTTTGATTGTCCCAGTGGGACAGTGTGGGGAGGGCTGTGTGTGCTATTGGCATCTGGTGGGTAGAGGCCCAGGATGCTGCTAAGCATTCTGCAGTACACACAAGAACCTCTAGCATCAAAGAATTCTCTGGCCCAAAATGTCAGTAGTGCCAAGGTTTGGAAACCCTGTTTAAAGGGTTACCTACTTGCCATTGAAGTCTGTAAGGCTTTACAGTTGCTGAGTTACCATGGGTAATTTGACTACTGCTGTCAAAAAGGAATTGCCAGACTACTGGGTATTTACCCCAAAGATACAAAAGCAGGGATCCGAAAGGGTACGTGCACCCCGATGTTTATAGCAGCAATGTCCACAATAGCCAAACTGTGGAAAGAGCCAAGATGTCCATCGACAGATGAATGGATAAAGAAGATGTGGTATATATATACAATGGAATATTATGCAGCCATCAAAAGGAATGAGATCTTGCCATTTGCAACGACGTGGATGGAAGTGGAGGGTATTATGTTGAGCGAAATAAGTCAGAGAAAGACATGTATCATATGACCTCACTGATACGAGGAATTCTTAATCGCAGGAAACAAACTGAGGGTTGCTGGAGTGGGGGGTGGGGTGGGAGGGATGGGGTGACTGGGTGATAGACACTGGGGAGGGTATGTGCTCTGGTAAGCGCTGTGAATTGTGCAAGACTGTTGAATCTCAGATCTGTACCTCTGAAACAAATAATGCAATATATGTTAAGAAAAGAAAAAGAAGAAGAAGGTAGCAGGAGGGAAAGAATGAAGGGGGGGAAATTGGAGGGGTAGACGAACCATGAGAGACGATGGACTCTGAAAAACAAACTGAGGGTTCTAGAGGGGAGGGGGGTGGGAGGATGGGTTAACCTGGTGATGGGTATTGAGGAGGGCACATTCTGCATGGAGCACTGGGTGTTATGCACAAACAATGAATCATGGAACACTACATCTAAAACTAATGATGTAATGTATGGGAATAATACAAGAATAAAAAAATTAAAAATGCAAAAAAAAAAAAAAAGGAATTGCCAGAAAGAGTAATTTGGGGTTCACCATAACGGTCTCTAAACAAACTATCCTGTCTGACACACCAGAGAGAAGTTTCTTGTGTCTAATTCCTAACCCTGTGCCAGCCATATACTCATTGATGACCCCAGGACTGTCTTAAATTTTCTTTAGGGGGTTTATGGGTGGCCTTCATGTCAACTTAAAGGTAATTTAATGTTTCTGTACAAGAAGATATATCTAGGAAATCTGGACATTTCTCAGAAGGGGCAGCAGCAACAACAAATAAAGTTAAAAATTCCAAACTGTGAGCTTTCTTTTTCTAGTTCTGATGTGCATGGTAGGGTCTGTCTTTAGTATTTATAAATCATTCTGTTTTCCTTGCTTTTAGAAATAAAAAGAAACTTGACAGCTTAATAATAGCCAAGTGAACTTACCTTAGCAGCTAAATTCAGTTCATTTTTTGGTACAGAGAACACAGTGTTGGCATATTCGTTGTAAGATGGGAGGTTATACTCACTGTCAGCTTTACTGGCATAGAGGTTTGGCACATTCTGTGTTCATGTGCTTCAACCTAGCATGTTTACAACTAAGCTGTTTTGGAGAAGCACTTATGTAGTATGTGTTTAACGACTGTTTATCTTGCTGAGTATTCTACCTTGGTGTTGGTGCTAGAAAGAAACCAATTCCCACTCCTCCCCCTGTGCCTCCAACATGGCACAGATCTTCTTTCCTTATTATTATATCTGTAGATGTTCTCTTGGTTCTTAGGTCTTCATATGTAAAAATAAGGCAACTGTAAGATTCTCATATGGGACACTTTCAAAAGCCTTATTGTCTGAGTTTGTGTATTAGCTAAAGGGAAGCAACCTTGAGTAGCATCATTATCTTGGATATAGAACAGTAAGTTGAAAATGAACGCTCTGAGAAGCAGAGGAAGAAGCCCTGTACTCATTGCTGGTGGACTGCCTCACTCCCTTCCATCCTGTGTCCATCTTCAACCACAGAACTGTTTAAGGATGATTTATACTGTGCACATAACAGTTTTGCTAGAAAATCTGTGGTGTCTTACACAGTTCTCTTAAATCCAGATTCCTTTGCTTGGTCTTCAAGGGTTCCCTTTTCTTCCAATTCCTCGCCATCGATCGGCCTTTAGACACCCCTTTGCCCACCAGGATATGCTTCATTCATTCTTTCTGCCAGCTCATTTCTCTTTTTTCTTATGAAATGCAGTATAAATGTAAAACTTCAGTAGTCTATCTTATGCCACCTTTACTGTTCTTTTTTGGCATCCCTTCAACCATTAGTCAGCCATGAAATATAAATATTTAAAATTTAATCTGTGATGCATGTGAGGGTTTGCACTTATCCCCCATTTTTTTCTATTTTTGTTTTGCATAGGGAAGTCCATTGTACTCAGATGTCTGCCATGCCCATACCCCCTTTCTGAGGGAACGTGCTATTCCTATAGACTCTACCAAAACAAATGCAGCCTTTGAGTTTAGGTCACTATGCTTAGTGACAGTTAAACGCTGCCATCGCATGGGTGCCTGACCCAAAGGTAGTTAGTGTCATGTAAAGCTCAGCATTAAAGCATTGCCCACTGAATAGTGGGGGACCAAATCAATGAGATCCTCTCTTAGAAGGAAGTTTGGATTGAGACTGTAGGGAGGATCAGTGCTTACTGGGGATAGTCCTACAGAGTGCCACTCAGAGAAACAGTGACAAAAGCTCAGAGTGAGTTTAAGGGTTCGTAAAGTTTGAATTGTAGGCAGACGTTTGTCCATGTGCACATTTATCTTGAGGAGAGTCCTTGGGTTTCTTTCATCTGGTTTTCAAAGGGGTCTGTGAATCAACAGATATCAAGATGAGAGGGCAGTGAGATTAGGGGGAGCAGAAGCAGAGTCAGCAGGTTGGGGCCTCCTGCTGCTGAGGGGACATGATAACCTCTTTTTAGACCTGCTTGCCAGTTCTTGAATTATGACCTGTTATCCATGAGGCCTTCATCTGATCTGAATCTCCTCCTCTTCCTGGACAGCCTGGCATTCTCTGGAGCCTGACCCCACATGGGTAATATTTCTGCCCTCAGTTTCTGATGTGCCTCCCTAAAATGTTGTGTTCCCCTACACCATTAGTACCAGCCGCTTACTGGCACCTGAATGAATTTCTTTGTTTCTTCAAGGCCAAGAACCAAACTAATAAACTTGTCTGCCAGCAACATGGGTGCTTCAGGGAGGCCAAACAGCTGTGCCATTTCCTCGGGTGCTCAGTACTGTGGTCAGGACCTGCTAGGCGTGTGTTTTACGTAAATAAAGCACTTGCCCACCCAAGTTAGAGATGGAGAATAAGAAGGGAGAGAGCTGGCAAATTATTCTGTATAAATCGAATTAGATAAAACCCATTTCAGGAATAGTTTTTAGTCTTTCCCCTCAGTGAAGCATTTTATCCTCTGTTTCCAAGATGTTGTCCTTAGGATTGTGATGGGGAGTTCAGATTTTTGTGGCTGGGCTCAATGTAGTATTTAGTGAAATAAAGTCTACATTTAAAGAAATTGACTTAAAAATTAGTGTGAGCAGGGATGCCTGGGTGGCTCAGTTAAGCGTCTGCCATCGGCTCAGGTCATGATCCCAGGGTCCTGGGATGGAGCCCCGCATTGGGCTCCCTGCTCAGCAGGAAGCCTGCTTCTCCCTCTCCCACTCCCCCTGCTTGTGTTCCCTCTCGCTGTCTCTCTCTCTCTGTCAAATAAAATCTTTTTTAAAAAATAAAAATAAAATAAAATAAAGTACTGAAGCATTAGTAATGTTGAGAGTTTTTTTCCCCTGAGAATCTTGAAAAACAAAATGATGACAAACAGATCTTTGTTGTCACCAAAGATATAGGACCTTGATCCGTTAGAGACAGAGGGCCATCTGGACTCTTCAGGTCTAACTCTATGAAAACTGAGACCAAGGTGGCGCTAATGAGTTATGGTTTTTCCTAGGATATGTAATAGTTGCTTTTCTAATCTGGAACTAGCAAGTTTGACTTAATTTGAATAGTAATTTTTCCAGGGCGTGTTGCTGCTTACTGCATGTGTGGCTAAGCCAGGCAAAGTTTTGAACTTGCTTTTCAAACTGAATTATGGTGAAGGATTGAAGCGGTGGGGAAAGGGCATTGGTGTAGGAAATCAAACAGTCGCCAATGTGTATTTTTCTGTTTGTTTTTCACTATCAATATTCTTAGGTAACAAAATAATAAGTTGTCATAATGAAAATTAGAAATGCATAACTTATTTACAAACTAACCAGCTGCATTTCTTTGAATTTTGAGATGGAAAAGGTTTTAAAGTGCTGCAAGACCGCCTTGGTGAGCCAGGTAATCAGAAGTACTAGGGAGAGACTCAGGAAAATAAGGGCCTTCTTTTTGGGGATCCATTTTTCCCTTCTTTGCTATCATTTATTGATTTTCTCTTACCTTTTAATTTTCTTCCCATTAGTTTTGGGTGAACTGAGGAAAACTTACAAAGGACATCCTGGGGGTGCTTATGTGCCTCTGATACCATGGAGTCACATTAACTGTAGGCACATATTTTAGTTAAGAATTTATTTTTATTTATTTATTTTTTTAAAGATTTACTTATTTGAGAGAGCGAGAATGAGAGAGAGTACATGAGAGGGGGGAGGGTCAGAGGGAGAAGCAGGCTCCTCGCTGAGCAGGGAGCCCGATGCGGGACTCGATCCCAGGACTCCAGGATCATGACCTGAGCCGAAGGCAGTCGCTTAACTGACTGAGCCACCCAGGCGCCCTTAGTTAAGAATTTAGAATTAGGTTCATAGAAGGGAAATTTCTGCCTTCTCTGTATTCCAGTTTCCGTATTCTGGTACAGGCCCGTGTAGTTGCACTGCTCTTGGCTCACAAGGGAAAAACGTGAGAATGATAAAAGGTTTTCATATTTTTGGATATAAAATCCTAGAAAGAAAGATCTAGGGAGATGCTAAGTATTTTTATTGCTTTAATTCAGATTAAATCTAATAAACTCATTCCTAAAGGCTTTGTTAAATTCTTGGTTGGGGTCAGTTTAGTAGAATTGGTGAGTCTTAGATGAGAGTCTGGCAAACAGTTTTACTTGTTTTTTTGTTTTTTTTTTAATTTTTTTGAGCATGCCGTGAATGCACAATTTTGTTAATTCAGTTCTGCTTTGGACACCTTGCCATTTCCAGATGTGGCCCATGGCCCTCAGGTAGTATTCTAAGGGAGATAGAGGGCTCAGTTCCATATTATTACAATTAATAGTCAAATAGTAGAATTTGTTTTTATTTAGCCATTTATTTGGAAATATTTTCTAACTTGCAGAAGGAAAAGGTACAAGAATAAAAATGATAACAGAGAGGGGCGCCTGGGTGGCGCCTGGGTCGTTTGAGCGTCTAGCTCATGATTTCTGCTCAGGTCATGATGTCAGGGTTGTGAGATCGAGCCCCGTGTCAGGCCCCGCACTCAGCAGGGAGTTTGCTTAAGATTCTTTCTCCCTCTGCCCCTCCTCGCTTTCACGCACCCCACAAGGCACTGGCACACTCTCTCATAAATAAACAAAATCTTAAAAAAAATGATACAATGAATACCTGTATACCCTTCTCTCAGATTCACTTATTGGTAACATTTTACTCCATCTGCTATCCCATTGTCCCCCCCCCCACTACCATGTACACATAGATGCATGAATGTATGTGGTTACACACTTACACGTACTTAACGTAATGCATGTTCTTTTTTTAACTTTTTTTTTTTTTACTTGAAAGTTGCACCAAGGGGTGCAGGGGCTCTTGCATTTTATTTAATATTGTAGAACTTGCGTGAAGTCCAGACATGCTAAACTTTCACGATTAAAATAAATATTTCTGAAAAGACATCTCAGATCCCCTTACTGGTGGAATTTGTTCTCACTTCTGGGATTGTGAGAATTATAAAGGTGACCGAGTGGAGGAGCTGGTGCAGTTCTGGAGTCACCTTCCTTGAAATGATTATTTCCTGCTTCCTTTTATTTGCTGTTCCCCCATTCTGTTCTTTCCCTTTTTTTTTTTTTTAATTTTAAAAATAATTCCTCTTGTGGAAAAGGGAATAAAGAGAGTATTAAAAATAAAAATTGCCTGCAGTTCTCTCACCCAGAGCTAATCACTGTTGACATTTTTGCTGTCTTTCCTTAGGCTTTAGTAAATATGCATGTGGTTCTTTTTCCCTCATGTTTTCCCTCATGGTTAGTAGATGATACATACAATTTTCTTTTCCACCTTTTTCCCACTAGTATTTTCCTGTTCTCCTTAAATCTTTTGTTTACCCCTGATTTTAAGTGACTGTAAATGTTATAATAATGTGCCATAATTTACGGGGCTACTCTACATTTAAGTTCATTCCACTTTTTTGTTACAGATAACACATGGCAAACATCTTTTTGCATATTTCCTTTTGAGACATTATCACAGAATTAATTTTTCTGCACATTCATGCCAAGTATAAGGAATCCATCCGTATTGTGTGTCTATTCATTTGGGAAGTTTTCTTCCACGGAGAGTGGGAGAATGTCATATACCAGAAGCTGCTTAAAATTAGACTCATACATAGGAATGTAACAAAGAATACTTTCTGTTTCAGGAAATATAAGCCAGTTGATTTTCTATTCTAATTTTTCTGTTTCTCTCAAACTTTTACATTAAAAATGCCCTTGACTTGATTGCCTGTAGTTCTTTTGATAAATTGATAAAATGTAAGTTAATCTCCCCATTCCCGCTGTTCCCTGGATCTGTTTAGGTACTGGTATGTTTTGTACTACCTTTTAGGAGTGAGTAGTACTGATTTCTTGTGGCTCTCTTAATTTCAAGTTGAATTGCTACAGGTGACTGTTGTTCCTTCAGTACTTCCCGGCCTTAGTTTGCAAATTCTCGGGAGGATTATAAGAAAAATGGAATAACTCAGTGATGTTAGCCCTCTTTGTAATAAGGCAAATAAAAGTGTGTTTTTTTTTTATTTATTTCTCTTAAGGGGACAGTCTGGCAGGACAAATGAGGAATGCATCAAACAATATGAAAATAGATCATTGTCTTTTGCCATTTTTGTTCTTTTTTTTTCCCCCCCTTCTTTAGCTTTTTTTCCTCTTGGGCCATCTGCGATGCCACAGTGGCTCTGTCCTGACTATTCCAGTTTTTCCTTACAACCCGTAAGTAGGGTCACTGAGTCTTCTGCAGATGCACCTTTTCCGCTGTCACCCTCAGCCCACGGAATCTAAGAACACTGTAACTGTGTGGGTAGGTCAGTGTTGTGCCCTGGTTTCATAGCCCCGGCTCTGGCTTGCTTCTCCCTGCTCAGTACCTTGAATCTGTTATTTATGTTTTCATTTTATCTGTTGATGCCTTTCATTCCTTCCATAAAGTTTACCCAGTGAAGCCCATGGCAGTCTCATGTTCGTGGCTGGAAGACTACACTTTAGTATACATGCATGTCTATCTTCATCCACTTTTTTAATGCCCATTTTACTTGTTATTGAAATGCTATAATTTAATTAAATATTAAGTAAACTGATGAATGATGTTTTAAAAAGTAGTTGTTTACATTAAACTTAATTTAAATGCTTTAGGTAGACTCAAAGATGAATCATATATCACTGCCAAATTAGTCATAGATGAGATAACTAAAAGAATTTGGGGTAAAAAAAAAATCCATAAAAATCTGGAAAGATTCTACACTTCCCTTAGTAAGTTCTCACTGTATTGTTTTTTTTTTAAGATTTTATTTATTTTAGAGACAGAGCACACGCGAGCAGAGGGAGGAGCCGAGGGAGAGGGACAAGCAGACTCCGTGCTGAGCCTGATCAAGAGTCAGATGCTCAGCCGTCTGAGCCAGTCACCCCAGTTCTCTGTTTTACGGCCCTACTGATCGGGTCAGTGTATATGCATCTAAATTAACATCACTATCATCTTCATCATCTAGCTCATAATAGCCATTCTCCTGCAATCACAAAACCCAATTATTAGGACCATTTGCGATGTGAAGTTCAATGATAAAATTACCCTGGGGTCTCTGGAATATGTATTACCAACGTGGGATACAAATTTTAAAATGGATTCTTATCTACATTAATGTAAACTTATACTATATGAGGTAATAACCATGAGTTACTCCATAGTGGTTTATAGACTGAACTTCTGTTAATGGTGATTGTTTGATTACCTTTATGTACTTTTTTTTAAATTTAGCTTTTCAGATATTTAATAGTTTTAAAATGATTTTAAGTTTAAGGGGTTATATAGTATATATAGTATTATATAGTATAGTTTATCAGCCATGAAATACTTCTGTTGTGAGTCCTTTTTAGTATTATTGAAAACCATTTATTGTCACCTACATAGTAGTGTGGAAGAAACAAATATTTAATTCAGCCCGCGTTTCCTAGACCCACTTTGAATGAGGCACTTGGAGGACCTTCAGTGAGTAAGTCACTCTACTGGTCTTGATGAGGTAGGTCCTGTCTGCAAGGAGGTTTTTGACAAAATAAACACTTGTAAAACTATCCTGCCAGATTGAATGTGGTATGTTCTAGAAGAAAGGGAGAGAGCACTGTGGGAGTGTGCACAGATGCTTGGTGGAGAGAAATATGTATTTATTGAATCTGATTCCCCCCTGCCAAATTTTGAAAATTTCCAACCTACGAAAAGTTGAAAGAATAGTACAGTAAACACCCATACACCTTTACCTAGAGCAACCGGTTATCAACATCTTGCCACATTTATCTCATTATGTAAGTATACATATGTAATTTTGTATGTGTGTGTGTGTGTATTTTTTCCGCTAAATGATTTTAAAGTTAGTTTCAGAGATCATGACATTTCATCTTCAGCATTTCAACATGGGTCTTCTAAGAACAAGGATACTCTTATACTTAACTTTGTAACTTAAAGTTATAACTTTATACTTTATAACTTAACTTTACCATGGTCATGCTCAAGAAATTTAATATTCTTATAATAATACAATCAAATATGGAATTAATATTCAAATTTCCCAGTTCCAATAATACCCTTTATTTTTTTCCCTCAATCTTTTTTTTTTAAAGATTTTATTTATTTATTTGAGAGAGAGAATGAGAGAGAGCACATGGGAGGGGGGAGGGGCAGAGGGAGAAGCAGACTCCCCGCCGAGCAGGGAGCCCGATGCGGGACTCGATCCAGGGACTCCAGGATCATGACCTGAGCCGAAGGCAGTCGCTTAACCGACTGAGCCACCCAGGCGCCCTTTCCCTCAATCTTATCAAAGGTTATAGATTTCATTTAGTTTTATGGATTTTTTTAAGAATCATTTAATCTAGAACTGTAACAGCTTTTTTTTTTCTTTCACAGCATTGACATTTTTTAAGAGTTCAGTGTCTCATAATTTGAATTTGTGATTATTTCTTCATAGTTTTCTTCAGGTAAAACTTTATAGGCGGGATACCACCAAGGTGATGCAGTGTCCGTCTCAGGATATCACAACTCCATAGAGCTGCTTTTTCCCCTTTGTAGTTTATGAGTAATCTGTGGGGTCATAGAGACTGTGACTATCCTCTTCCCCCAACCTTTTACCCAGGGATAAAGTCTTTTTCTTTTTTATAATTTCTTATGAACAGTAGGATTTTAAAAACATATTCCAAAATTCCAGTTTTTTAGAAACATTTAAAATTTAAATATTTACTCATTTTCTTAATGAAATACTGTTGAAAGTTGGATTATAAATATATTCCCTTATAGAATTTAAATATTAATTATCATTTCATCAGGAGAAAGAGTTAAGATCAAGTTTCCAAAGACATCTTGGTTTCATGCCTTATTATATGTACAGACTAAGTGCCAGTGTCTCTACCTGTAAAATGGGAAAACTGATCACTATTCCTTATGGGATGGTTGTGAGGATTAATAAGGTAGTACGTGTACCACTCAATAAGCAGTAGGTTATTATTATGATTTTTGGTAATAGGAACATTATTTAATTATATATATATATAGATAGAATCTTTACAAAAAATTAGTGACTTCTGGTTATAGAGAGAAAAAAATTAAACATTTGTTTATTTAGTTCTTTTACTCAAATTTGATCTGAAAATATAATTAGTTTCCTTTTTGTTCCCAGTGCATTTATTTTAGCTTTTAGACATTTTTCATATGCGTTTCAGTTAAAGGTGGGTATTTTACTAAAAGTGCTTTGGAAAGCTTACATTTAATTCTGTCTTGTGTGGTTCTTTGCAGTCATCTTGTAAGTGCTTCATACTGTTATTATGGGAAGGAGGCTCCGAGGCTTGGACTTAACTTACTCCAAGCCTAAAGTTAAATAATTGGATGGAAGCTTTGTTTAGGGATAGCTTTTCAAATCTGTAGCTCAAAAACACACCATGAAGTTTGAGGATAGTAAAAACTCCTTTAATAAACAATCCGTGTGAGGATGAAATGAAGTTAGCAAGTGTTATCATTAACTACTAGGATTATATCAAAAGCTCTCAGGGGCCAACTGAAATTGACTCCCACTGGCCAAAATACGGACAATTTGAGCATCAGAAAGGATAACCGCAGTGGATTGAAACACGTTAAATACCTTTAGACCTGGGAGCTCATAATGAGACAGAAGAATCATTGCTAGAGTTTGTGCTGTGTCCCACGTTGTATTACCCAGATGCTGCATCACCAGAAGCCGACAGCCCATCTGCAGATCGATAGCTTCCAAACATCCTCAGTGCTCCACACTTGTAGGCTCAAAACCATACGGATACCGTAATTTATAGTAACTTGTCAAAACTATACTTTCCCACATCTGGAAGTTGTAGATTTCAGCTTTGATTTTATTTATACTATTTCCAGAGAGTTCTGACATGGTAAACTGACAAGATAATTATGCTGTTTTGATTTCACCAAACTGTTATTGATAGAAAGGCGATGATTGGCTCCTTAAAATTTTAGGATAATGTATTTTTTGTGTAAAGTGAAAGATAGATGCCATTAAAGAAGAATTTTAATGGTTTAGCCATTGAACACTTTTTCCTTTCTATGCATATATTTTAAAATTGAATTCTAAATAACACTTTCAGGTCATGCATAAAAATATGAAAAATTCTTATCATAAAGATTTTTTGTGTTTGGTGCATATATGGTTTTGCAATGGGCTAAAAAATGGATAAAATTATAACATTCACAGGGGCATCAATGATGACTATGATCCTGGGGAGCTATATAAGTCTAAATTTTATTCTAACAACATGGTTAAGTTTGGACCAGTATGATATTTTAGGCTCAATGTCTTAGAAGAAATGAAGAAGTCAGGATTTTCAAGTTGTCACCTGAGATTATTTGGTGTTTGTAACAGAAGAAATTACTCACAGTAATTTATCTAAAATTCTGTGACTGGACTTGATTTGCTCATCCTGTGAAAAACTGTTTAAGTTAAAAGTGGTTGTGTTCATCATAATTAGAGAACTGGTTATTTAGAAAAGGAAGAAATATCAACCAAATATATTTTGAGCTTGCTGAAGTGTGGGCACTTCACAAAGCTGTGATGTGAACCTTCTTAGCAAGTCCTTCCTGGCAGAGACACAGAATACTGATGACATCCAAGGGGATAGGATGTAAATTCTACCAGGACTCCTACCGCTACAGTTGAGAGGGGAAAGGTTACCCTCAAACTTGAAGCATTTAAGTCATTTGTGATGAATTTTCCATCAGGCAGAAAAAAAGGAATGATTACCAAAGATCACACCCTTGGGATAAATATGAGGTTATAGCTAACTTCTTATTTCCCTCTGGGGTGTAATTAAACAGACTTTAACGATTAAGGTTTTCAGGCATTGAAAAATGTTTACTGGAAAAAAATAATAGCTTCAGTTAGCAACATGATCAATCAGATACAGCCTACTGACTTTATTAAAGCTGTGTATTTGTCATGAACTGCTTTTAGCATCCGTTTGACTCAGGGCATATCAACTTAAAAAAGAATGTTGAAAAATAAAGCCAGCTATATGTTTCTAATGGGTCCAGGTCCTAAATGATTCTGATTAGGCACAGTTTCATAAACGGGAACATAGGATGTTGCTGACACACTTTAGGTGTTCATACTTAGGTCTGGTTTTAGCTTGGGAATTTTAACAGAAAATACTGAGATTGAGCTTCTAATCTTGGCTTTACCAGTAATTGGCCTTAAGTCATTTAACTTTTCTGTCCCCATTCCTTTTTTAAATATTAAAATGAAACTGGATACTAACTAGGGAGGTCTACAGCCCTTCTAGCTTTAAAATTATCTGATTAGGGGTGCCTGGGTGGCTCAGTCGGTTAAGTGTCTGACTTCGGCTCAGGTCATGCTCCCGGGTTCCTGGGATCGAGCCCCAAGTCAGGCTCCCTGCTCATCGGGGAGTCTGCTTCTCCCTTTCCTTCTCCCTCTGCCCCTCCCCCTGCTTGTGTTCTCCCTCTGTCTCTCAAATAAATAAATAAAATCTTAAAAAATGATAAAATTATCTGATTGTTTTTGAGAAATACAATTTCACATATTCAGTTTAATTGAATATTCAATAAGTATTTATTGAAAACTCAGTTCATATAAGGAATTCTGCCTAGGCACAAGGAATGCAAAGAAATGATGTACTCCCTGCTCTCTGGAAACTTCCAGGTTGAGACTAGGGAAGGGGGTGTGGGGAACTGCAGAAGTAAGACAGAAACAGTGTGTAAACAGACAGCTCCAAAAGATTGTATCAAGTTCTAGAAAAGACTTCTGTAGAAACCCAGATATCCACTAAAGACACCAACCCTGAGTCTCCCAATCTAAATTAGGTCTCCCTATTGTACTTTCTGATGTGCTTTCTCTTCATAGTATTTGCCACACTTTGTAATGATACATAAATATCTGTATGATTATTTTCTTAAAGCCACCTCCCTTTCTAGACTGGAAGGTCCCTGAGAACTGAAACTGGGGAGTTATTATCACCATGGTGTTCCCAGGACCTTAGCATAGAGCCTGGCAGATGGTAAGCATTTAATAATTACCCGTTGACTTGCAGGAAAGAGAGTTCAGGGGATGAGAGCAGCTGGTGGTGAGGGAAGCAGAGTCTGAGGAGACCTTGGGAGACAGGCAGCATTTAGATCCACAGGAGGCATTTAGACCCATGTGAGTAGTCAGCCTGGTGCCTAGATGTGAGTGCCCTGGGGTGAGTGAGCCTGGGAAAGAGAGTAGGCTGACAGCAGATCTTGTGTCGTGCACTCCAGGTGCACCATCTGTCTAAACGAGGGAGCAAGAAGTCTGTGAGTTTAGACACAGTGGATGCAGACTAATAAACATGTGAGTATAGTATGATTATTGTGCAAACATACATAGGTTCTGTTGTCATTAGTAAAATCCAAACTCATTTAAAAGCATTCATGAATTTGTACTGCTTTTGATCTTAGGTAATTTCTCATCAGCTGTAACTAAAATCACAACAGTATCTTTAAAAAGGCCTATGGGTGTTTTGGCTTTTGGTTTGTTTGTTTTTTTTTTTTTTTTACTTTAAAAAGGGATTATCCTCCTTTACTATAGCTATTGGAGAGCCAGTAAGGGTTTTAAGTGGAGCGTTGACATAGTCCGTTCTCTCTATTGGCAGTAGGAGGATGGATGGATTCAGTGCAGAACTCGGAGTCTGCCCGTTGCTGTGGTCCAGGTGAGGACACCTCCGCCTCAGGCAGGGGCAGAACCAGTGACTCTCCCTGCCGCTTCTCAAGCAGTAGCCTCAGACCTGACAAAGCCAACACCTAACCTGATACTTCTTCCTAGTACGGGGAAGGCCAGATTTAATATACACACACACAAATATTTGTATGAATATCTAATCTTTAACAGAAATTAAAGCAGCTTTGGGTTTTACTTTTTCATTTTCTCTTATTTTCTTTGTCTTCATCTTTCATTCTCTTTTTTTTCCTTCATCCTTTTCAACTTATGACCCTTCAGTTTGAAATTAAATTTGGGCTGTAAGTTGACTCCCTGAATCTTTTCTTCACAAGCTTTCTTTGTATTTTCTAGAAGAAAAGAGATTAACCCAGGGTTTCCAAAATAAAAGCAAAGATTGTGATTAAAACTGAATTAGAATCTTTATTCTCTATTATTTGCTAATAGTAAAATAAACAGCCCAGTCTTAAGGAAGCTTTAAAGTAAGTCCCAGAGCCTTTGCAAACCCTTGGATTTTAATTAAAGAAACACAGAATACCATCACTTTCTGTTTGTCAGTGGAAAAAATATGTATTTTTAAATTTTCAAAGCTTAGCCTAGCAGCACATGGAGTACATCTGTTGGCTTTCAGAATTTGGGGAACACAAATGGATTCAGATGTTTAGGCCCTTTGTCTTCACTGGTCTCTGCTCACCTCGCCAACTGAGCGTGGCACAATCCAAACACAGTTTCTGAAAACAGAGCAGCTAGAGTTACTTCTTAAGCACTCTCTTGGGGACCGATAAAGTCAATCTCTGTTTATGTAATGAAATCAGGGAGCACGGGGTCTGCTGTAGTACTTTGTGGATGGGATTGCATTGGTGTTGTCTTTCAGGGAAAAGACTGGCTTTAATAAGCCCTTGTTCTTACTCGCTTTCTCTGGAGGTACAGCCCACTCTAATGGATTATTTTGAACTATTTTTGTTTATGTAGTATTAGAGCTTCTCTTTAAGCAATTGGTTTTAGTAAAATCAATGGGTTTATCATAGAAAAGTGGGATACTAATATCAACTTTACCTGATAAAAAGACTTACATAGTAAATCTTCTTTGTTCAGTGCTACTGGGGTTTACGCTGTGTGTGTGTGTGTGTGTGTGTGTGTGTGTTTGGGTGTGTGTATTTAAATAATACTGTCTTTTTAGTGTTCTTACATTTTAATTTAACTTGAACTTTTAAAATAAACTCTGCTCGTTTATCCTCTCCTCAAATACTCGTGAAATCCTTCGTATTTTTCAAAATATTTATAAAGTATTCTTGAGAGTGAAATCTCATAAAGATCTTTGCTTCAGGACCAGAGTTCAAAGGAAAGTCCGTTTGGTTTTAATTTGAAAACTGTAAAAACAAAATACCCTCAAAATGGCAGGGTGTGAATTGGTAACTGCAATTTTATTGCAATCGGCCAAGCCCATCCCCAGATGTTTCCAATTAGAAGCCAAGAATGCTAACTTGGGTGAATATCATGTGAAAGCATTTCTTTACTTTTCTCTGATTTTTTTTTTCCTGAGAAAAGTCAGCCTCAAATCCTTTAACTTTAATTAAAGAAATAACTTCTCATTTGCATGTTGTTTAAACTCATACAAAGACAAATGTAATATTCAAAGAGAATTCTTATATGTCAGATATGCAAACATTTGTAGTCCTGAATGCATATGAGTTCATATGTCTTCTTACAAAGGCCAAAAAAAAAAAAAAAGGCTTTTAAATGATGTTGGAGCCCTTTAGTAAAATCATGTATTTCTGGATTTGCTATAATCAAAGAATAGACCTTTTAATACTGTGCATTTATTTAGAAAGGGGTGGTTAGTAATAAGCTTTTATTTTTGATCAGTTGTACATTCAGTTTTAAGAAGTGCTTCTTTAGGAATCTAAGAAAATGTAATAACATAAAAGAAAACCAGAATGTAATTTTGAAATTGTCGATTTCATAATATGTCTCCAGATAATACCAAGTTACAGTAGGGTCCATTCATGAACTTGAAAGTTACTTCGAATATGTCATTCTATATTAAGAAGAAAGATAAATGCTGGTAATAAATTTGAATTTATGGAAATTGGCATTTGTTCAGAGAAAAGATGGAGTTAGTCTTTAACCTAACATTTTGAATGTAAAGCTGAAGAGACATTTATTTTTGAAGCATCCACAAACCACAGACATAGGACCACATACTAATCGGTGGAGCTGAAATGGTCGTTTTTGATTTCATTGCCTATTTAGTAAAATTATGACGGACATGTATTTGGGAGCTCAGGAGGGAGACGGCCATGTAGGTCTTGGATCTGTTTGTACTTTTGGTAGCTGCCTAACGTTTTTTCCAAACATGGAAATGTGCTTCTCAGACTTTGACACGCTACAGAAGGGACCTCTTCTGAGGAGTCTCCAGAGAACGCTGGTTGTCTCATCCTTGTGTTTGACCAGCAGCTTGTTTATAGTCCTTGTTGTTCTTTCGAGTATCACAGCCATGTTGCAGCTCTTTTGTGTGTCTTTGGGACCTTGTGCCTACCCCCTGCATTTACCCCTGGCTGCGAAAGTTACTGGAACGCATTTTCCCAACGGATCTCAAGTGCGCCATGAGGCTCATTCCATCCTTTCATCCTTCATGATGAGCAGAGTCTGTGCATATTGAACTGCCTTGTGATTTTTAAGGTTTTTGAAACTTATTTTGAAAATCCTTTTAAAAATTGCGAATATTTTAAAATTGAGGTATAGAAAGAGAATGGGAATCAGGAGTCTAGTTCTGAGTTCATTACCAGAACCATCACATTAGTTACTACCATTACATGATCTTACTGTTTCATCTGCACAGTAGAAAGTGTCTGTTTTTGTTACTTTTGTCATTTATTCTGAGATTGAGCTCCTGTGAGATACAGAATCATCGTGAAGACTATGTTCTTTATTTATTTTTAAGATTTTATTTATTTATTTGAGGGAGAGAGAGCACAGCAGGGGGAGGGGAAAGAGAGAGAAGCAGACTCCCTGCTGAGTGGGGAGCCCAAGGTGGGGCTCGATCCCAGGACCTCAGGATCATGACCTGAGCCACAGTGAGATGCTTAACTGACTGAGCCACCCAAGCGTCCCATGAAGACTATGTTCTTTTTTTTTTTTTTTAAGATTTTTATTTATTTGAGAGCGAGAGAGAGAGAATGAGAGAGAGAGCATGAGGGGGGGAGGGTCAGAGGGAGAAGCAGACTGCCTGCCGAGCAGGGAGCCCGACGCGGGACTCGATCCCGGGACTCCAGGATCATGACCTGAGCCGAAGGCAGTCGCTCAACCAACTGAGCCACCCAGGCGCCCAAGACTATGTTCTTAAATGCTGGGAGAGCTCGTTGTCTTTGTTCTTGTCATCACCAGAGTGACACTGCTGGACCCTGAATAGATGAGGAGGCCTTTTCTCAAGTCATATTTCCCCCTCCTTTTCTAAAATGAAACTTAATTTGAAAAGCTATGTATTTCTTTAAAAGAAAGTGTATGCCCGTGAAATAAGGAATATTTTCAGCTTTGAGGGGGAAAAAACTAAATTGACATGAACTAGTAGTTTCTAACCTTGAGTATGAGAACCTCCTTTTTAATTTCAGTGACTCTTCTGGATCCTCTGGTGATCACGTCCTTTGAGTCTTCAGTGATAATTCACAGCATTCCGGAAGGTTGGGCACTGTCTCCATGCAGTGAAGATGCGGTAGAGCTGCATCCTAAGTACAGGTTCAGCAAACACTGTCACTCCCCGTGTGCCGTGTTAATGTGCAGGATGAGTGTATGAAAGTGACCTCCCCTGTGTTTAGAGAGGGAAGTGGCAGAGGTATGGGCCCAGCATCCTGCATTCACTGTTTGTTCATCTAGCCGGTATTTACTGAGCGGGTTTGGGATAGGTCAGTGAGCAAATCAGACTAAAACTCCTGACCCTCTGTTCTAGCAAGGAGTTTCCTACAAATCTAATAAATAAGTAAATTAACAAGAGTGTAGAAGGTGGCAAGTCCTATGGAAGAAAAATAGGGGGGATAGGTGGGCTTCACTGAGGTGACATTTGTGCAAAAACTTAAAGTGGATGACAGTCACGGGAATATCTGTAAGACCAGAAGAGAAAACAGAAGCCCTGAGGGGGGAGCAGGCTTGATGTGTTCTAGGAGCAACAAGGAAGCCAATGTGGCCAGGGTGGAAGGAGGGAGGAGGGAAAAAGTCCTGGAAGACAAGCCAGAAAGGTAACATGGGCCACATCACTAGGGCCTTGTAGCTGTGTTGCGGCTTTGGGTTTTACTCTGACTCTTCATAGGAAGTGTGGCAATGTAAACAAATACTCCATTTTAAAATGGATTGCCAGTAGATGTAATGGTTGTCAGGGGCTTGTGGGGAGAGGGCATGGGAAGTGACTGCTAACGGGTGCAGGGCTTTTTTTTTTAGAATGATAAAAATGTTTTGGAATTAGGTAGTCCTGTTGATAGGTAATCTTGCAAAATACACTAAACACAATGGAATTGTACACTTTAAAAAGGTGAATTTTATGGTACGTGAATTGCGTCTCAAAAAAAAAAATTACAAAAAAAGATTGATTCTGGGGGGCTTGCTAGAACCATATTTTGCCCTTCCTCCATCTACTTAATGTTGCTTTTGCCTTCAAAGGTCCAGGTTTCTAACGAGTTATACCTTAAGGGAAAGACTCTTAGTGTTGTTGGCTGTGTTTTCATTAGAAGTAAAGAATGTTGATCCATTTTAAACTATCCTTGCTGAAATTGTTAATGATTGTGAAATCAAATTTTTCCAGATACTTACCCCATTTTATATGCGTGTCGCTTTTATTTGGTAAGAGATGAAAGCACCATGTTTTTAACCTCTGGTTATCAAAATGAATTAATTTTTAGGTTGAAGTTTGATTAATATTTTTTGCTGAAGTAAGCTAATCTCCATATAGTTTATTTTGTGATTCTTTTAAAGGGTAGAAAATTATCAATATGATAATGTTCTTCAAATTATGGTCTAAAGCATGCAAGTGAAAGGAATACCTGTTCATTCCATTGACCAAAACCCAAAATTGTATGATCTTCTCTTCCAGAAGAAGCAGTTATTTTTATAGAAATAGAGCAGGAAATGTATTTAGCTAGTTTTTTCCCCCTACTGCTTTAGATTTAACTTTGGAATTTCCTTGAATTTCAGTCTATGACAACCTCGTCAAGTTGACGGAAATATGACCATATTTTAATTTTTTCCCCTTTTTTCTTGGGGGTGTAAGTATAATTTGGGTTTTACAAGTAGTCTAAGTGGTTTTCTTTAAACAAAATGAAATCAGGGAATAAAATCATTGAATTGAATACTGAATACTGCTGAGCACTCTGAGCAGAACATTCATTCTTCCTTGACAACTGAAAATATAGAGTCACTTAGTTTGTTTTTTGTTTTTCCTCTTGGTTTCCAGTCCAGAACAGTTTGTAAACAGCTACAGAACTTAAAACAGTCAGTGAAGCTGTAGATCACAGAGGTTGCTGAACTTACTTCCCTTTGAGGACTTTGAATGGAGTGGTTATCCCTTCCCAGAAACATGTAATTAATAATGAGGAATAGGCACTCCCTCTTCTAATTTTAGGCTTTTTAGAAGATCGTTTTTACCTTTCCCAAGCTTCTTAATCTTGAACTGCATCATTCTCCCCCAGAGCCCCGCCTTGAAATAGGTGCCTTTGCTTGGTAGCATTTCATGGGGTGCTGTCCTTGTTGGGTGGTGGTTTTGAGATTGTGTGTGGTGAGTCGAGCTCATCTTCTAAAATTGTAGATCCAGTTGCAAGAATGCTCAAAAAATTGTGAGATAAGCCCTGTCAGACCAATTACATTTTCGAAATTTTGAGTACTTGAGAAATCTGTGGTAACTCTGATTTTCTTATTTACAGAGTGTCAGCACCCTAGGAAAGAATTAATCTGCTTTTATCTCATTGTTCCAGTATGAATGAATGTACTTAGAGGTTGATTAAATATTTTTTCTTCTGACTATGGGAAAGTATGTCCAAATCCTTAAGTAATTACATTCTTAACACAGACATTTCTCATTTTCTTACATTGGCTGCAAAGGCAGGGTAGATTTCAAGTCCCTGTGTTTTTCATTTGTGTGGTGGCAACTTTAAATTGAGTTGTAAGCACTTTGGTGTCTTAACGCTCAACCAGCTAATGTTAGAAATGTTAGAAAGCATAACATTTCAGAGTGGCTTTATTTCATAAAACCCTTTGTATTCTTTGGTGGTTTGAGAGAATATTTGGTATGAAGCACTGAGATTAGCCTGTAGTTTGGAGAAAATGTTTTAACCTAATCTTCAGAACTTGATTTTGGTTGATGAGCAGAAGATGAAGTGTATACTTTTGTGACTTTTCAGTGAAATAAATGAAGTGTACTTAAAGAGTCAGAAAGAAAATCTCTGACCCACTATTATGAACAAGTACTACCTAAAAAGAATGTTGTGAAAATTTAGGAGCCTTGAACCACAACACAATTATACTTGCTACATTCTTTTTCTTTCTTTCTTTTTTTAAAGAGAGGGACTGAGGGAGGGAGGAAGGGGAGGGGGTAGAGGGAACGAGAATCTCAAGCAGGCTCCACACCCGGCACATGAGCCCAATGCGGGGCTCGATGTTATGACCCTGAGATCATGACCTGAGCTGAAATCAGGAGTTGGACGCTTAACCGACTGAGCCCCCCAGGAGCGCCCCCTTGCTATGTTCTCATGTTCATTTCATCTTTGTCCAAGTCTGTTACTGCCAGTAGATTTTGAGTTATCTAGAGGCATGCATTTATTTGTTCATTGTTTAATTCTCAATATCTAGTGTCTGCATAGTGAAGATTCATTTCCTGTTCATTGACAATATTTTTGAATGTCAACGTCATTGTTAAATCCAGGTAATGGGTACAGGTGTCTGTGGATGAATCTGCATAGCTGCATGGAATTTGTCTGTTTTAACCTTTAAAGACTTTTTTTTTTTTTTTAAGATTTTATTTATTTATTTGACAGAGAGAGAGATAGCGAGAGCAGGAACACAAGCAGGGGGAGTGGGAGAGGGAGAAGCAGGCTTCCTGCCGAGCAGGGAGCTGGATGTGGGACTCGATCCCAGGACCGTGGGGTCATGACCTGAGCCGAAGGCAGACGCTTAATGACTGAGCCACCCAGGCGCTCACCTTTAAAGACTTCTAAGGTGATGCCTGACTGCCTCCCCCTGCCCTGTCCCGCCCCCCTCCAACGTTTGATCTTAGCCAGTCATCATTCAGTTCTACCTTAAATTAGAAAATAGTGTCATTTGTATGTTTTGGGTTGTTTTGTTTTGTTTTTTAACTTAAGATGATACATATATTTTCTTTTTACTAACATTCTTGGGATTCTCTGCTTTTATGTCCTGTCATCACAATAGACAAAATATACCATAACATTTTTATTACTGTTTCCTTGTTCATAATGGTAGCATTTTTGTATTAAGTACAGAATTTTATTTTATTTTGTTTTGTTTTATTTTATTTTTTAAGATTTTATTTACGTAATCTCTATACCCATCAGGGCGCTTGAACTCACAACCCTGAGATCAAGAGTTGCACACTAACTGAGCCAGCCAGATACCCCCTAAGTACAGAACTTTAGAAAAATTAAGCGGGAAGAGCCAGAAAATTCTGCAAATGAAGAGCAATGATGGGGGGATGGTTAGATCAACTAGATATTAAAATATAATATCAAGCTTTAATAGTTAAAACCGTGTGGCACTGGCACATGAATAAGACAGGTCAGTATATCAAAATAAATAGAAAGTGCTGAAGGAGATCTAAATGTATATGGAAACTTAGTAAGTTATTAGAAAGACATTTAAATCAGTGGGGGAAACCACGGTCCTAAAATGATATTGAGGCCACTTGGTAAACATCTGAAAGATATTAGCTTAGATCCTTTTCTTATACCTCACACCAAAATAAATTCCAGATGGAGCATAAGTGTAAATGTAAAATTATGAAACCATAAAAGTACTAGAAAAAAACATGTGAATGTTTTTATAATATTTGAGTGATAGTGACTTTTTTAAAATTACATTGCAAAACCTCAGACGCCATTTTTAAAAATGATGAGTTTGACCACTTATCAGATTTCCACCTGGTGAAAGAAAATTGCATAGTCAAAAGACACATAAACTAGGGAAGTAAAACATATTTTGCAAACTAAGGATGAATTTCCTTAATGTATAAAGTTTTTCAAATAATAGGATCAGAAATCTAACAACAGAGTGGGCCAACATTATGGGAAAGGAAATACAAATTGCTTTAAACATATGGAAAGCTTTGTGATGCAAATTAAAACCACAATGAAATGCCATTTCTCCCATTGGCAGAGATTGAAAGTTTCGATTGTACGCTGTGTTGGTAAGGATGTGGGGAAATGAACACTTGTGTCCATATGTTGCTAATGGAAATGTAAAATGGCACAACTTCTATGGAAAATAGTTTTGTGCTATAAAACATAAAAAACCTGACACGCATCAATTCCAATTCAAGGAATTTATCCTCGACAGATTCACAAATGATAAATGTCCAAGAATATATTTTCCTAAGTGGTTATAACCATTTTAAACCTGCAGTATCCATGTTCTACATAGTCCAAATCCTTGCCAGAACTTGTTACTCGGTCTTTTTAATGTTAGCCATTCTGGTGGGTGTGGTGATATGTTATGGCTTTAATTGGCATTTCTGGTAACTGATGTTGAATATATTTTCAGGTGCTTATTAGGCATTCATCTATATTTGGTGCCCTTTTTTGAAAAATGGATTTTTTATACTTGAGTTGTTTTTTTTGTGTGTTTTGGATACAAATCTGTTTTCCAGTCTATGTTTTGTTAATATTTTCTCATAGTCTTTGGCTTGCGTATTTATTTTCTTAATAGTTTTTTGAGTACAGTATATAATTTTCACGAAGCCCAGTTCATCAGTTTGTTGTTTTTTTGTTATGGTTAATGCTTTTTTGTGTACTAATATATATTTGTATACTCCAGGGTGAAGAAAATTTACTCCTTTTTTTTCTCTGTAGAAGTTTTATATCTTTAGCTTTAATGCTTAGCTTTTTTCCCCTCAGCAGATTTCAAAATGGTCTATAACCCAAAACGAAAATAAAGAAGATTTAGACCCATTGCTTTAGACGGCTGGTTTTTCACATTTGTCAACATGGTCAGCATCACATCATGCTGCCACTTTCTACCAGTAAAACAGTTTCTGAATTAATGGATAGAATGACATTGCTTTTCAGTCTTTATTGCACCTACTAATTATGAATTCATCTCTAAAGAATCCTGTGTTAGGAATTTTCATGTTGGATGAGTATGTGGACCACCTGGAGCTGCCCCTTACGGACGGCCTTTCCTGCTCCAGGGTCGCCAGGTGTCAGCAATGCCGTGAACGGTCTGGGCAGGTCAGGGTCAGGCACCGGAGTTCTAGTCTCCCTCTAGTCATGCTCTCTCTCTTAGCCGGCAAGCATTCCCATTTCATCTAGAATATAGCCCGAAACATGGATTTTGAGGCCTCACGGAATCTGTCCCAACCTACCTTTCCATTTCTGCGGTACCCTGTTTCCTGTTCCTCGGGGTGATCTCATACCAGGCCCCACTCTGTGTCCTCGTTTATCTTGTTCCCTTCATCTAGATTATTCTCATTCCTTTTCATCCTGCCCTAGACTTAACTCCAGTCATCTGTTAAATCCCCAGTAAAACTCCCCATCCCCCTTGACCTCTCTCCCAGCCTCTCCGGCAGGAGCTGGTTCGCATATACTTTCTTCAGTTACGCTCTCCGCCGTTCCCTTGTGGACTTCTGGATGCTTCGAGTGCTGGGAGGGTGTGGTGTTCCTTGTGTGTCTGAGTGAGGCTTCATATAGTGACCTGCACATAGCAGGCAGGTTAGAGTGCCTGTCTGATAAAAAGGTATGTAACAGTGCTGGGTCTGTAACAGCAGTATTCTTTGTAAAGGGTTTCGTGCTAGAACGTGTTTTTCAAACTCTGAGGTTGTGACCCACTTGCTGTTTGTAAAAGCAGTATTTATGGTTCAAGAGCATCATTGAAAAATGAAATGGAATAGGGTAGGAAATAAAAGATTACATAACATGGGTAAGCATTCTATGTAAGAGGTTTGTTTCTAGTTCTTTATTTGCATATATGTTTGCTAGGTTGTGATGTAAAGTGTATTTCTTACTATGGGTTGTACTAAACAGAGTTGAAAAACACTACTGGATTTTAACCTCCATAATGAATTTTGAATTTCAAAAATTTAGAGAAGAGATATTTGGAATTTTAATTAACTTTGATGCTTCTGAAAATTTTCACTGAATGATTTCACGTAATTTGTGCCATCCCCTGTTGATTGTCTACCAGATTACCTGTAGGCAAATGATTTTTTTCTTCAGCATCTAGTGTATAGTCTTTGTTTTAGATTTGGAGTACATAATTGGGTTATAAATATATAAATCATTTTTGCTAAATGGCATTTTTGAAGAAACTTGAGAGGATTTTTTACATAGAAGTTTACCTAAAATTTCTGTAATGTTGTTTAAACTTCTCTTAATTTACATTTACCAGTTTAGATTGTTCATGAAAGTTTCTTGACAAAACAGTACTTTTTAATACATTAGCATGGAATGAGTATTATCAACTGAGTCTACAAATGAAAACATCCTGAAATTCCATTTTGGAAAATAAGTTTGCTCCAGATGTAAATTGTAATGCTGTCATGCGTGGAAAGACATTTCACTTTGATTTCAAAACTGGGTATTCTCTGCAATCAGCTCAGCAAGAATCATATATTAAATATTTCTTCAAAAAGAAAGTAGAAACCCGAATCTTCCAGATCAATACAGGCATCACAAATAGTGATGCATTACTTTTAGAGAGCTTTTGAATCAAGTGTGCATTCTTGGGATGGGGAAGCAGTTCCTAGAGTCGCTTAGTATTTACAAGAAAGCTGTTTCTGGTTGACTTTGTTTAAATTGGTGATTAAAACCTTTCCTAGAACTCTGGAGCCTTGTAACCAGGAAGTTACTGTGTTTGTAATGCCTGTGTTTTTTTTTTCCTTCACTTCTCTTTAGGGTCAATACAGACCTTCTGATTTGTTGTGTCCTGAGACGTATGTTTGGGTGCCCATTGAGCAGTGCCTGTCTTCGCTTGATAACTCCAAGTACTGCCGTTTCAACCAGGATCCAGAAGCAGGTATGTTCGGAGCAGAGCTCTGCCAGAAATCGTTGACAGTGTTTTTAGGTTCCATGTATGTGGTTTTGGCTCTTCATAGGGTCCAGGTAGCTTTTTATCTATTGTAGAATGTGCATGAGTGTGTGTGTGTGTGTGTGTGTAAGCTTTTGGGACAGGGAGATAACATGTGTGCACGCATACAGCACTCTCACTTTGGGAAATAAATGCAGAAACCTCCTGTGCCTCTGCTCCTTACTAACCCATCTTCTTCTGTTACTATTGTTATATGCTTTGAGGGCTGATACCACTTTCCATTTCTTTTTACAACTATCACAGTGCATAAAAAAAATTGCTCACTAGATTGTTTAGCTAAGGTAAAGAAGATAGAAATACTGACCAGTTGGACTAAATAAAATTGAGGAATGGTTTCCTGAGGGCCAACAGGCTGGGATGGGTTTTGTGAAAATGCTTCCTTATTCTTCGTGTGTGTGTGTGTGTGTGTGTGTGTGAGAATACTTGTTGCCTTTTTTCATACATCTCTGGTGCCTCTCCTTTTTTGTCCCTTCTTCCACCTCCTATGCAGTAGAGCCCTAGCCCTATTTGATCTCCTTAGTATTCCCCATTTGGATACTCTGTGCACTAGTAGTAGGCACAGACTGTAGTAAAAGTATAGCCCCGGGGTCAGACTTCCTGCGTTTGCATCCTGGCTCCATCATCAGCCTGTCAGTTTTGGCCCTTAGGCAATTTTATCATCTTCCTGGCCTTCAAAATTAAGATAATAACAGAACCTACCTTATTGAGCTGTAATGAGGATCAAAGTAAGACAAACATGCTGAGAATAGTCCTGTATTATTGCTGAGTTGGTGGCTGCTAGGCAAATGAGCACACTGGATCCGCTATACTGTACCACAGGCTTTCGTCTGCATCTGCCTTTATTTGGTCTGATTCTTGTCTCCAAAAAAATGTGCAGTTCTACTCACCTCCCTTTTGTCTAGACGCCCCCTCAGTTTACCGCAGTCTCCCTCTACACAGCCCTCCTCACCCCGCCTGCGTTCTGCTGCGGCTTTGTTCATCACGTGTGAGTTGTGATGCTCTCGTGATGGGTTGCATCAAGTTCCCCTGCGTGTTCTTCCTCCGACTGAAGTTCCTGGGTGTTCCCCTGTGTGCTTCACTGAGTTATGACTCCTCCCAGCCCACCAGAGGAGATGCCTGATGCGCAATTAAGAATAAAATATTTTTTATCTAGTCATCTATGGTCTAAGCTTGGAAAAAAAATCAGAAAAGAGAAGTGGAAAGGCCAGGGGAGGGGAAGGGAGTAAATGGAAAAATCAGATAGGAAGACAAAAGGGACAAGAGAAGAAATGCAGTAATTTCTTCTGTTCTAGGATGTGCATTTTCCCTGCATAAGTCAGGTTTTTTCTTACAAAAAAATTGGCTCATGTTCCATTGTATTTTGGTATCTCCTTGAAAAGCTGTTATGAAATCAAGAGGGGGCACTTCTTACACATGATGATAGCTTAGAATCTGATGAAGATGTGGCCTTGGGACCCACCTGACTCCTAGGCCAGGCACCCCAAGGTCACCCCCAGGTTTCCTAGATATTTAGGTTCATAGAGCAACCATGGCTTTATAGTTCTTGCACCTTCAGGATTCCATTCTTTGTTTCTAAGTAAAATTACACCTGACTGATCAAACAGATGTGTTGCTTAAAAGCAGACCTATTGAATTTGTCAACTAGGGTTTGAGTCAGGCTCAAAAGGAAAAGCAATAATAAGTAGTTTAGGGGAAAGCATATACTTAATCCACTGTCCCTTCAAAAACTATTTTTTTCCCCTTTTAGCAAATTTTCTCCAGGGTGGCTCAGAGCCATTCCCTCATGGTGAAAACTGCTAACCATGTTCGCTGCATCATTTCATGTTCATATACAAAAATTTGTAAGTTCCTTCCAACTAAATAATATGATCATGAGTTGGTTTCTGACTCCCAAACTTAAGACACAGTTTCACCTTCCCCTTTTTCTTTCCTTTTTGATCTGTTTTAAAGTTTCCTTCTTTTATATAATACCTGGAAACTAAGGCCATCACAGGCTCTCCCTGTTCTATAAAGTTGAAAAGGTAACTGAATCTTTCCATGCACCGAATGGACATTCAAGTAAAGATTCATTCATGTTACTAGGTTCTAAATTTATTTTCCAAAGTAAGTATAAATGAGCATTTCATGGCAAAATTTGAAGTCTCGTTTCGATGGTGTGACCCCGTGGTGAGTGAAGAGTATGTAGCATGCTCTCCTCCTGTAACCTATTAAATTACCTTTCTTACGGCACAAGCTTTAGCTCTTAATATTCATTGTTTAGAATTCATTTACAAAAGTCAGAGGAGTAAATTTCTCCAAGAATAGTGCTTCAAAGAAAAGGAAGATCCTTTTCCGTATGCTGAATCTTTGCAACTTTCAAGAGAACATCATACAGTTTTATCAGTATTGAATATCACAGTCCAGACACTATTTGAAATCAGACTTCTATCCTGTGGTTTTAGGAAATTAAAATGCAGTTACATGCTGGAGTGTATTGAGCATGCTGTGAAACATGGTCATTTGAGATTTAAATGGCAATCTGTGAGAAACTATTCTCTTCTCTTGGGCCAGTTTTGCTCTTACGTGACCCAAACAAAATACAGAGCTTAATATGGACACCATTGTTAGTCGGCATGGTGCTTTTTTCCCCCCACTAAATCTTGTTTCTCCTCCCAGCTTTTCAGTAGTTAAATTGCTCTGCAGAAGGCACAGCTGATCACCACAGGTCCCTGTAAAACAGAGCTTGGCTACAAGGTGCATCGGGGCCACTTGTAAGAAAAATTACATTTCCCTCTATCCTGAATTGATGTAAGCCTCTGGAAATCCTATTCCTCCCTGCCCTTGACCTCCCCCTCCCCCACCTCCCACATTTTGGAGGTTTGGGGTATATGGTTATTTACTTAATTAGGAAGTCTGCAGAATGATAAAAACCTGTTGTATTTACTGCTTTAATGTATGGTGGCGGGGGAGGGAGGGGCTGACAAACAGAAGCCATGTGAAAAATTCTAAAGACGTCCCTTTGTTCACGAATTGGTCTTTTGTTTTTGAATTTAGGACCTCTGCTGACTCTAAAGAAAGGATTTTAGAAGGTTCTCACTTGATTTTTAAGTAAAAATCTGTTAGATTGCTTATTAAATTGATAGGTAGGTATAGAATTCAAAAATTCTTCATCACAGTTACATTTTGCTTTTCTTGTTTTAAATTATCTTTTAAAAATGTTTACTGCGAATAGTAGTAGATTTATCCAAATGCATAAAACCACTGGTAAGAAGAAATTGAAATGACCCTCTCATCTCTCTGTACAGCAGTAATCACTGTCAGTGTCTTTATGCTCTCCGTCCGATGCTTTTTTCTCTGCATACCTCTGTGTACATTTTTTAAAAAACAGCAGGAGTCATCCTTCACACTTTTGTTATTGTTTTTACTGAATGCTCTGTGTTGCTTCTTCCTTTTAGTAAGGCAAAACACTATTTGACCACTGATCTGGGGCTTCAGCGGACAAATGCCAGTAATTGGGCGATAGGCTGTGTCCAACACGTATATTTACAGATGGCCTTGACGGAGTAAACCAGATGTTTTGGAGTTGGTTCTAGAACCGTGATAAATTATGATTTGATTTGACTCTTAATGTTGTACAGGTGTTGTACTATTTCTTGTTGGTAGTAAAATCCTTTTGCTTCTAGATTTATAACAAATGACAACTTCACCGAGCATACAGTATTTTCAAGTATCCTGTGGTTCCTCCTGGGTGACCTCAGCTGATCCTCAGAACATGATGGAATTTTTCGTCATTGACCCCCTCAGATGTCATTTATTGGGAAAAATACCAGCGAATACTTGTTTTTAATCAGAGATTTAAAATAATTTTAGTTCAAATATTGCTCTCTCATTTTTGTAAGTAGCTCTTTTTAGTATTGACTTCAAAGGAGCTAATTAGAATGGTCTTTATTCTGTCTCTACTGATAATTATAGCAATATAGTCGTTTTTACCACAGATTAGTCTAGATTTCACTTCCTCTTTTCTGTACATACTTTGAAATGTTTGTAAGAAATTTTCTAATTTGTTTTAAGTCATAATATTAGTAAGGATATGGAGTTTAAATTTACCATAAAAATAATGGCATCTAATTTTATCTTAGTGCTTTATGCATTTACCCAGGTTAGAGAATTTCTAGGACATTTTACCTCTTCCCAGCCAGTTAATGAAAATCCAAGTGTAAGGAGCTTTCTTCTGGTTTGATCCCCTGAAGTTCCAAGGCTCCAGTCTGTTATTTTATGTTGTTTCATCGGTCTCTTTACTCCATTCTTCTTTCTTGCCGGCATGGTTCCCTGGCATTTTTCTATATTTTTGTAGTCTCTGTCCCATGTGCCCATGGAAAAAGCAGGTCCCACTCTGACCGTGTGCGAAATAATCAGGTTCAGAAAGAGCTCTGACCTGTATTTGCTCACCTGGTTTCTCCAAGTCTGGTATCACTTTCTGAATACTGTGTTCATGGTTCCTCAAAAGAGCATACCTTAGCCACAGTGTCACCCTGATCACTGGGAAATAATACATAATGAGAAGGCAGATTTACCAGAACTTCCAAAGGCCCCTAAAAATGTGCTGCAGTGGTAACTTATAATTAAGTGGACAGTGTCTTTCTTTATTATAGGTATAGAATTAAGCTGGCTTTGAGGTTGGATACTTAGTAAACATATATTCTTTGTTGCCAGTGAAGATGGTGGTCCTGGGATGTGTAGCCAGGTGGAGAGAGAACCAGTGTCTTTGGAAATATGGCTTTTATATTTGGTGACTCTGGAGAATGTGTTTTGATGTGGAAAATATAAAAAGTTACAGTCTTTTTTTTTTTTTTTAAAGATTTTATTTGTCAGAGAGAGCGAGCACAAGCAGGGGAAGTGGCAGGCAGAGGGAGAAGGAGGCTCTCCACTGAGCAGGGAGCCCGACGCGGGGCTCGATCCCAGGACCCTGGGATCATGACCTGAGCCGAAGGCAGACGCTTAACCGTCTGAGTCACCCAGGTGCCCCAAAAGTTACAGTCTTCTAATTTTTCAGTTTACTCTCTATCCACATGAAAATATGACTTCATTATGTTATTTCTATCTTTTCCCACTTAACCTGTTTTTCAAAGATAGCCTTTCTTATCCAGGTGTTAGTGTAGCGCTAACATGAAGCTACACTACATACGCTGCACTAATACAACTCCTGTTGTAAAAATTAGAAACTAGGTTTCCCTAGTTGACATGGTGTTTTCAGGAGGACAGTAAGGAGCAAGAAAACAAGGCTTTCCTATGGTATTTGTGAGTACCACTGAAGTATTATAACATTTTAGTATTTGCATTTTCTATTGAAAAATGTGCAACGGACTTACTGAGGTAAACTTCAACAGTTGCAACTACTGTTCTCATTTTTGAGTATCTTAAAGCCAGTCTTACATGAGAGAAATTTTAAAAATACTGCTTTACAAATTTCTACCAGCCAGTCTTTGCTCAAAAAGGCATGCATGAGCAGTGAGCCAATGACTGAAAATTGTCAGAGCCCTGGCTGGAGGCAGACTGAAATAGTTCTGAAAAAGTTTGAAGCAGACTTGAGGTTTCCATTTAGCTGTTCAAGAAATACTTCTCTGATCCCTTTGTCTTTTCTTATGGAATAAATTTTTTAAGTAAATAATTCCCTTTTATAATCACCCAGTTTTTAATTAATCCTGTAATACATAATAATCATTTTGAAATCATTCCATCCAGCAAGCTGGAAACGATCATGATGCTTCAGAACATGTCTATAAAATGCTCGTTCAGCCTGACTCTACTGTGTGGCGTCTTGCAGCGCTGCTTTGTTTGTTTGAATAAAAAGCTAACATTTTTTTTTTTTAAAGATTTTATTTATTTATTTGAGAGAGAGAATGAGATAGAGACAGAGAGAGAATGAGATGGGGGAGCGTCAGAGGGAGAAGCAGACTTCCTGCTGAGCAGGGAGCCCAATGCGGGACTCAGTCCCGGGACTCCAGGATCACGACCTGAGCTGAAGGCAGTCGCTTAACCAACTGAGCCACTCAGGCGCCCAAAAAACTAACATTTTTTATATAATGAAGAGGTTGTCCAAAATGTCAGGTAAAGAATAAAAATAAAGCCCATATCTGTTGTCTAAGTGCTGGATGAATGATGTCCTGTTGAACGTGAGCCATCGTCAATTTTAAGTCCTTTATTTGATGTACTATTAAGACAGGAAAAATGTTGCTAATTAGACTATGACTCCATCAGTTTTAAGATGCGTCTGGGTTTTAGAAATGTCAGAATGTGTAAAAATGTGAATCTTAACATAGAGGAGGTGTAGTTCAGTCTGTGCACCATAATACCTGGGGCAACTACATAGTATTTAAAAGACTTGTTTTTATTTGTTAGGAAGCTTTGTGGCATCTTAATTCTAGGCATTAAATGTATTATAAATGGAGTATGTACTTATGTATTGGAGCTGGAAGGTGTGGATTTCACATGCTTTTTTATAAAAATAAGATTACTATCACTGATATATAATAACAATAGAATTCTTTTAATACTCTGATCTAGGTACCTTACAAATTTTTGAGAAGACATGTAACTCTTTCACAGGGATACTTTCTTGTAATGAAAGTAAAATTTATTACTACCCAAAGAGCATTGAAATTCTTTAAGCATTGATGATTTCTGCACATTCTGGTTTTAAACAAATTTTAAAAATTTAAAAACTTTGATGTGATAAAAGTAGAGAATTTATAATCTTTGCTTAGCCAAAAAATTGAATGATCTCTGACAGTTGATGGAATGATCAAAGATTAAATAAGGAAAGAAGGGGCAAAAGATCATATCCCAGAATGTCAATCAAGCTTATCATCAGCCCTAAATAATGTGCAATTAATTGAACGTTTTCCTATCTTGTGAATTATCAGTAAATATTCTTGATTTAACTTGTGCCTCTGTAGTAACAGAACATGAATCATTAGCTTAATTGAAAAAAAATCTTGAAGGATAGTTGGTGCTATATTTTGGTGCTGTATTTTGGAACCTGCATCATTTGCTAGTCATAATACAGTGTCTACTAGCTATTGGAGGAACTGACCCAAAAACAAACATAACAATCCAGAGGTTTCTTTTATTATTCACACCCAGCTTCAATATAAGAATGAAGTCGCTGCCTTTGTCTGAAAGGTATTTTTAAACTGTTTAGATTCTCTTTTCTATCTGTTAATATTCAGTCTCTCGGCAGAAAAATAAGCAAGCTATAAAATGAAGGTATGAGAAGGTCTGTTTATTTTATAATAAGTGTTCTTTTATGTGATGCTAGCAAAATGTTTTTAATATAAACATGGAAACTGGGGTAGAATTCCTGTTCTTGTAAGAAATGTATTTTCCTAGCTGCCATTCATTTGAAATAGACATCATTTATGGGAGACTTGACTTGTTCATGCTTCTGTGGAGTGTTCACTGATAATAAAATGAAATTTGTCTGAAAATAGGAAAGACATGTTGACAATCAGGAAAGAAGTAAAGCTACCTGCTTTACTAACCCCTATCAAAATAAGAAAACAAGAGTCAAAATTCTGATGCGAAGAGACACTTAGCCTGCTTTCCCTCCAGAAGCAGATCCTGAAACGGGCTTGCAGTCCCGGGAGCAGGAGTTGGGGACTGGAGAGAGTGAACTAGGGAAGGAAAGAGGAAAAGATAATGGTGTGTGTGCACGGTGCAGACCAGCACTTCAATGACTGGAGTTCAGTCCCTTGAGAAACCGTCAGGGATGTCTCAGAATTGGCTGCCTGAAGAACCACAGGAAGACGTATGTGTCCCCTGGCTTTCACTGTCCCCTGGCTGATGACGGTCTCACTGGGTGTTAATGTCTCTGCATTTTGCGTTTGCACATGTCCAAGTGGAGATCAGGCTGCTGCATCTGAAAGGGAGGAAGCAAGACAGACCTTGCCCATCTACCCTTCACGGAACCTGTGCACTGTAGTGATGGTGTGAGTCACAGATAAGGGGGATAAGTGGCCATGCCCAAGCAGTGTCTAATGTAGAAGAAGTACTGAGATGGCATGTCCCTAGTGTCAGCTGACCCTGTCTGTTGCATTGGGGCAGACAGAGTAAGGACCACAAGCATGAGAAAGTAGTGGACTTTAGGGGAAAAAAAATAAGCTAGTTTAATTTGAAATAGTTGGAGGAGCCAGCCAAGAATTAGAATAAAAAATGTGAATAATTCATAAAATCATTCATTCAAGTATTTATCCAGCCAGTATTATGCTTTATGATGGAGATGTAAATTACTCATCTCGGCCCTCCAGGAGCTTAGTGGAGGATGCAGACAGTTCCCCAGCAGTTTCAGTGAATTGTAGTTAGTGGCATATTGGAGGAGATAGAAGATGCAGTTAGTCCACATGGGAGGGTCCTCAGCCCAGTTTTGGACAGGGTGTGGGAGGGCAGGGAATGCTTCTCGGATGAAGCGATCTGTTAGAATTTGTAAAGGGAGGGAATGCAAGAGCTTCAGGGAATGCAAGAGCATATTCAGAAGGGGGCAGAAGGCACAGCTAGAGTTTGGTGAGTGGGGGAGGCCGGGCGTGCTGGGCTAGGTGGGGGAGATGCAGCTGGCTAGTGAAGAACTTTGCTAATCATTATAAGGACTTCTGATGTTTCTCTTGAAAACACTGGAAGGCCAGGAAAGGGTTTTAAGTACCAGAGTGACATCAGCAGGTCTGTCATTTCTACTCCACATGTGGAGAATGACCAGGACTCAGTTAAGACTGGCGGTAAGAAGACTAATTAGGAGGGTTTTGCATATGGTACTCTAAGCAAGGATGATGGTGGCCTGGACTAGGGTGGTAACAGTTGGGACTGGGACAGGAGTGAACAGATGCTAAGGATATTCAGGAGCTGGGGTACACAGAACTGGCCAGTTAATTGTAGGGTGAAGGAAGAGAGTTGTCAAGAGAGTTGTTTAGGTTCTGACACGAACAGAGTTAACACTGACTCTTCATTTCTGAAATGAGGAACATGGAAGGGGGAGCTGATTTGGGGGAGAAGGAGAGGACTGGTGAGTGCAGCTTGGACATGCTGAGTTGCGGGTGTTTGGAGACATGAACAGTGGTGTCGCGGAGGCAGCTGGACATACAGACCTGACACTGATGAAGGACCTGGGAAGGAGGCACTAGCGCGTGCACAGGAGCCTCATGAGGGAGTGCGGTTGCTTGCAGTGAAGAACAGTGGTCCGAGGCGGGAACCCTGAGGAACCCCACCATGGATGACTGAGTAGATGAAGAAAAGCCCCATTAGAGACCAAAGAGGTCAGGAGAAGCGAAAAGAGTGGAGGGTCACAGAAGTTAAAAGAAGCATGTTCAAGAGCTGGGGGGTAGTAGCAGCATCTGATTCTGCTGACAGGGCTTGAGAAGCACCTTTGGAGGATCTCAGCAAGACCTGTCTTAGCTCAGGGGAGAATGAAATAGTGTCAAGGCTTAAAAACTGAGTAGAAGGGGTGCCTGTGTGGCTCAGTCGGTTAAGCGTCTGCCTTTGGCTCAGGTCATGATCACAGAGTCCTGGGATCACGCCCCATGTTGGGCTCCCCACTCAGCAGGGAGTCTGCTTCTCCCTCTCCTGCCCATCTCCCTGCCCCTTCTCTCTCTGTCTGTCACTCTCTCTCAAGTAAATAAATAAAATCTTGAAAAAAAACAACAAAGTACAAGTTAAGGTGACATAATCAAATTTGAATTTTGAAGACACTAATGAGAAAGGTAAATCTGATGACAGAAGGCCTTCAAAACTGAGAGAGACTTGAGCATTTTCAAAGGGAGTTAGGGCAGAGAAAGATTAGGGAAAACAGAAGAGGGGTGGAAATCAATATATCAGGGTCTCTGGCATGAAGGACAAGAAAAATCAAGCACGCAGATGGGAAGATGAGCCTTAGATAGTAAGGACGCCTTGTCTCTTGTAGGAGAGGGTGAGGAAAGGCTCAGTGCAAGTGAAGATAAATAGATTGGTGTGGGGGCAGCAGGTTGAACACTTTCTCATCTGATGCCTTTTGTTTTGCATCTGAAGTAGGTACTAGTGACGGGGATGGTGGCAGGATAAGAATGGGAGACAGAGCCGATTGCCAGTCCTTGTCAAAATCAGTGAGGGTGAGGGGTGCTGGGCTGGCTCTGTTGGAAGAGCATGTGCTTCTTGATCTCAGGGTCGTGAGTTCGAGTCCCATGTAGGAGGGGTAGAGATTACTTAAATAAAACTTAAAAAAAAAAAAATCAGCTAGGGTGATTGTGTAGATGGGATGCTTCTCTAGCAGCCTGGAGAAGGCAGACAGTTGTCTTGTTGTCAGGCTGTTTGTTGCCGTGAAAGGGCAAGAATTTAAGGCTGTTGACAAGGAAATGGTTGAAATACGGTAGTGGCATCTGAATGCAGTTAGAAAGGAACCTAAGATGGGACAAATGGAGGAAAATGTCATAGAAAGGGTCACAGGACAGGTCGTCTTTGAAAACCAGGGTGACGGGCTGACTGAACCAGCCGCAAGGATAGGAAACGGCATCCAGAGAAGAAAGAGTATCCAATTTTACAGTTTCAGAGTCATGGCAAGTTGTGGCCTGGGGTTTGGGGAGCTAAAGTAGAATTAAGGTTGGCTTGTTAAAGAAGACTGAAGTAACCAGGATGACAGCCGCATTTGGTACCACGTTGTGTAGCAGAGATGGACCTGCCAGAGATTTCCATTCCTTGCTGCCATTTAGATGTAAGAGTGGTGATGTCCCTAAATGAAGCCCCTTTTCATTTACCAAATAATGCTAAGACTGCTAGCCCCCAATAACCCAATAACGTCAATATCGGATGAAGTGCCTCCCGTGCATCAGTATGTGATAGAGAATAAATAGAGTACTGTTTTTTAGAAAAACCTCATTTTGTATAGATAGTGATCTTGAGGGCATCTATGTTTGCTTTTTTCTCACAATTTTAACTACAACTCGGAAAAAATACAATTTGTGTCTCCACCTAGTACATAGCACTTTTACACATGCATGCGCGCAAGTATTGTGTCTATCTGTAGAGATACGAAATTGAAACCAGAGTTTCATGAACTAGTATTTATCCTCATTAGATGTGATACACTCCATTTGCTTTACTATTTTATTAAAAAAAAAAGAAAAGCTGTCTTGACCCACTATATTGATTTCACAACCCACTAAAAAACGACAACTTGCAATTTTTGAAGACTGGTTTATCTCAGCTTTTAAAGATTTATATATTAAGTTTTCAAATCTGTGGGTATACTGGTATCAGCTGTTGAATAGTAAGTTTTAGGTGCCTGTGAGCATGATTTTCGTTTGCACGAAAGGCAATGCCAAGGTTCACTTTAATTTTAGAAATTATTATTCATTACAGTGATAGTCTATTAAAGTAACGTTTTTTTCTTCTTTAGACATTTAAACTCAGATTATAAATCTTATTTTCAGTGTGCAAGTTTTGCACATTTTGGCAATCATTTTTTAAGGTGCTTTTGAATAATGTTTGCATTTATAAAAGGCTAATTAAATTTCTTTCAACATTTTTAAATTCTTTTATAAATGTAATTACTCAGTTTCTTAATTCAGTTGTCTGATAAAAATACTCATATAAATGTAATAAATTTATAGATGTAACAAACCTAAATTTTTACTTAGTTTGGAAGTCACAAGTCTAAATCTGTTATTTAACTATGCATTTCCTGTTGGAGACATAAATTTTTGTTTACGTAGAAAATTTTCAGAAGTGTACTAATCAACTACTGGAACTAGTAAATAAATTTTAGCAAGGTAGCAGGATGTGAGGCTTATATACAAAAATCAATTGTATTTTTTTATTATGTTATGTTAATCACCATACATTACATCATTAGTTTTTGATGTAGTGTTCCATGATTCATTGTTTGCTTATAACACCCAGTGCTCCATGCAGTACATGCCCTCCTTAATACCCATCACTGGGCTAACCCATCCCCCCACACTCCTCCCCTCTGGAACCCTCAGTTTGTTTCTGAGTTCATAGTCTCTTCTGGTTCGTCTCCCCTTCCGATTCCCCCCCTTCATTTTTTCCTTCCTGCTATCTTCTTTTTTTTTTTTTAACATATAACGTATTATGTGTTTCAGAGGTACAGGTCTATGATTTAACAGTCTTACACAATTCACAGCGCTCACCATAGCACATACCCTCACCAATGTCTATCACCCAACCACCCCATCCCTCCCACCCCCCACCGTTCCAGCAACCCTCAGTTTGTTTCCTGAGATTAAGAATTCCTCATATCAGTGAGGTCATATGATACATGTCTTTCTCTAATTGACTTATTTCGCTCAGCATAATACCCTCCAGTTCCATCCACGTCATTGCAAATGGCAAGATTTCATTCCTTTTGATGGCTGCATAATATTCCATTGTATATATATACCACATCTTCTTTATCCATTCTTCTGTCGATGGACATCTTGGCTCTTTCCACAGTTTGGCTATTGTGGACATTGCTGCTATAAACATTGGGGTGCACGTACCCCTTCGGATCCCTACTTTTGTATCTTTGGGGTAAATACCCAGTAGTGCAATTGCTGGGTCATATGGTAGCTCTATTTGCAACTTTTTGAGGAACGTCCATACTGTTTTTCAGAGTGGCTGCACCAGCTCGCATTCCCACCAACAGTGTAGGAGAGGGTTCCCCTTTCTCCACATCCCTGCCAACATCTGTCGCTTCCTGACTTGTTAATTTTAGCCATTCTGACTGGTGTGAGGTGGTATCTCATTGAGGTTTTTTTTTTTTTTTAAAGATTTTATTTATTTATTTGAGAGAGAGAGAGAGAATGAGAGACAGAGAGCATGAGAAGGAGGAAGGTCAGAGGGAGAAGCAGACTCCCCGCTGAGCAGGGAGCCCGATGCGGGACTCGATCCCGGGACTCCAGGATCATGACCTGAGCCGAAGGCAGTCGCTTAACCAACTGAGCCACCCAGGTGCCCCTCATTGAGGTTTTGATTTGGATTTCCCTGATGCCGAGCGATGTTGAGCACTTTTTCATGTGTCTGTTGGCCATTTGGATGTCTTCTTTGGAAAAATGTCTGTTCATGTCTTCTGCCCATTTCTTGATTGGATCATTTGTTCTTTGGGTGTTGAGTTTAAGAAGTTCTTTATAGATTTTGGATACTAGCCCTTTATCTGATATATCATTTGCAAATATCTTCTCCCATTCCGTCGGTTGTCTTTTGGTTTTGTTGACTGTTTCTTTTGCTGTGCAAAAGCTTTTTGTCTTGATGAAGTCCCAATAGTTCATTTTTGCCCTTGCTTCCCTTGCCTTTGGTGATGTTTCTAGGAAGAAGTTGCTGCGGCTGAGATCAAAGAGGTTGCTGCCTGTGTTCTCCTTTAGGATGTTGATGGACTCCTGTCTCACATTTAGGTCTTTCAACCATTTTGAGTCTATTTTTGTGGTGTAAGGAAATGGTCCAGTTTCATTCTTCTGCATGTGGCTGTCCAATTTTCCCAACACCATTTGTTGAAGAGACTGTCTTTTTTCCATTGGACTTTCTTTCCTGCTTTGTCGAAGATTAGTTGACCACAGAGTTGAGGGTCCATTTCTGGGCTCTCTATTCTGTTCCATTGAACTATGTTTCTGTTTTTGTGCCAGTACCATACTGTCTTGATGATGACAGCTTTGTAGTAGAGCTTGAAGTCCGGAATTATGATGCCGCCACCTTTGCTTTTCTTTTTCAACATTCCTCTGGCTATGCGGGGTCTTTTCTGGTTCCATACAAATTTTAGGATTATTTGTTCCATTTCTTTGAAAAAAGTGGATGGTATTTTGATAGGGATTGCTTTGACTGTGTAGATTGCTCTAGGTAGCATTGACATCTTCACAATATTTGTTCTTCCAATCCATGAGCATGGAATGTTTTTCCATTTCTTTGTGTCTTCCTCAGTTTCTTTCATGAGTATTTTATAGTTTTCTGAGTACAGATCCTTTGCCTCTTTGGTTAGATTTGTTCCTAGGTATCTTATGGTTTTGGGTGCAATTGTAAATGGGATTGACTCCTTAATTTCTCTTTCTTCTGTCTTGTTGGTGTATAGCAATGCCACTGATTTTTGTGCATTGATTTTATATCCTGCCACTTTACTGAATTCCTGTATGAGTTCTAGCCACTTTACTGAATTCCTGTATGAGTTCTAGCAGTTTTGGGGTGGAGTCTTTTGGGTTTTCCACATAAAGTATCATCTCATCTGCAAAGGAAAACTTCCAAACTCGTTTTATGAGACCACCATTACCTTGATCCCCAAACCAGACAAAGACCCCATCGAAAAGGAGAATTACAGACCAATATCCTTGATCAACATGGATGCAAAAATTCTCACCAAAATACTAGCCAGTAGGATCCAACAGTACATTAAAAGGATTATTCACCATGACCAAGTGGGATTTATCCCTGGGCTGCAAGGTTGGTTCAACATCCGCAAATCAATCAATGTGATACAATACATTAATAAAAGAAAGAACAAGAACCATATGATCCTCTCAATAGATGCAGAACAAGCATTTGACAAAGTACAGCATCCTTTCTTGATCAAAACTCTTCAGAGTATAGGGATAGAGGGTACATACCTCAATATCATAAAAGCCATCTATGAAAAACCCACAGCGAGTATCATTCTCAATGGGGAAAAACTGAGAGCTTTCCCCCTAAGGTCAGGAATGCGGCAGGGATGTCCACTATCACCACTGCTATTCAACATAGTATTAGAAGTCCTAGCCACAGCAATCAGACAACAAAAAGAAATAAAGGGCATACAAACTGGCAAAGAAGAAGTCAAACTCTCACTCTTTGCAGATGAAAAATCAGTTGTATTTTCACATACTAGCAACAAACAATTGGAAAATGAATTTTTAAAAAAAAATCTACTCACAGTAGCATAAAAGAATATTCAGTACTTAGATATATATATTTACCAAGACAACTGCAAGACTGGGAACTACAAAGCTTTCTTCAGAGACCTAAACAATGGAGAGATTTGCCACGTTTGTGGACTGAAGATGGAATGTTTATTGTTAAGATGACAGATGAAATCATGAGAGTGATCTGTTTATTATTCTAATGGACCCAGTTCAATCAAACATTATAAGTACCAAAAATGGCAAATATGCTCACATTCCTCCACACCATTATTAGTACCATAGTATTTATTCTCAAACATTTTCCTTCTTAATTCAGTTTTTCCAGGCTGAAAGACACACCGGAGCCTATATACAGTGCAGTTTCAGTGACTCAGTATCCCAAAGAGGTGGACACATAGCCCATGACCAAGTGTTTCCTCAGCTAATTTCTTGGTCTGCTCACTGCAGTTTGCGTTACTTAAGCCCAGAAGGTTATATCTTGACTGTCATGTGCATTGCTTTTAGGTCTTAAGATATGTCATTGATTCCTAGCCAACAGAAAGATCTTTAAACAGATAGTGTTGTCATGTTGATCTACATACTGACTACATTGTCGTAAATCAAGAGTTGAGTCATATTATTTTCAGTTGAATTTTTAATATCTTTCATAGCATTTTCTGATTTTTTTCATTAACAGCTTCCAAAATCAGTCTATTAACTTTATACTTAATACTTAACCATTACTACCGTAGAATAGCAGGTAACTGGAGTGTGAATGCCAAGTAACGTATTTAAAGTAGAAATAGAAAGACAATGGCTTGGGGCGCGTGGGTGGCTCAGTCGTTAAGCATCTGCCTTCGGCTCAGTCCCTGATCCCAGTGTTCTGGGATCAAGCCCGCATCGGGCTCCCTGCTCAGCGGGAAGCCTGCTTCTCCCTCTCCCACTCCCCCTGCTTGTGTTCCTGCTCTCTCTCTCTGTCAAATAAATAAAATCTTTAAAAAAAAAAAGAAAGAAAAAGACAATGGCTCTCGTTTTGTCACACATTAGCTCTGTGACTTTAGGCAGGTCACAAGTTCTCAGCCTCAGTTTCATTATCTGTGAAGTGGGAAATTCAGACTGCATAAAGTTAAGAATCCTAGTGTGGTTTTTTAAATTTTTTAAAGTTTTTATTTAAATTTCCAATTAGTTAACATACAGTGTTATATTAGTTTCAGGTACACAATATAGTGATTCAACACTTCCATACATCACACAGTGCCCATCACAAGTGCCCTCCTTAATCCCCATCACCTACTTCACCCATATCCCCCCACCCACCTCCCTCTGGTAACATCAGTTTGTTGTCTATAGTTAAGAATCTGTTTCTTGGTTTGCCTCTCTTTTTTACCCTTTGCTTGTTTATTTTATTTCTTAAATTCCACATATGAATGAAATCATATAGTATTTGTCTTTCTCTGCCTGACTTACTTTGCTTAGCATAATACTCTCTAGCTCCATCTGTGTCATTGCAAATGATAAGATTTCATTCTTTTTGATGACTGAGTAGTATTGCAGTGTGGTAGATGTATACATGCACACGCCTGCACACACACTTACCCCTTCATCAGTTGATGGACATTTGGACTGTTTCCACAGATTGGCCATTGTAATATTGCATTTGTGTGTGTGTGTGTGTGTGTACACGTGGCAGATCTACTGTGTATGTAGATACATCTACCATACACCACATTTTCTTTATCCATTTATCAGTTGATGGACACTTGGGCTGTTTCCACAATTTCACTATTGTAGATAATGCTGCTGTAAACATCAGGGTGCATGTATCCCTTTGAATTAGTATTTTTGTATTCTTTAGATAAATACCTACTGGTGCAATTGCTGGATCATAGGGTAGTTCTATTTTTAAGGAACTATTTTTAGTTCTATTTTTGAGGAGCCTCTATACTGTTTTCCAGAGTGGCTGCACCAGTTTGCATTCCCACCAACATACACAAAGATAATTTCAAAATGGATTAAAGACCTAAATGTGAGACTTGAAACCATAAAAATCCTAGAAGAGAACAGAGGCAGTAACTTCTTTGACACTGGCCATAGCAGCTTCTTTCTAAATGCCTCCCGAGGCAAGGAAAACAAAAGCAAGAATAAACTGTTGGGACTTTATCAAAATAAAAAGCTTCTGCAAGTGAAGGAAACAGTCAGCGAAACTAGTAGGCAACCTACGGAATGGGAGAAGATATTTGCAAATGACATATCCGATAAAGGCTTAGTGTCCAAAATATATAAAGAACTTATAAAACTCAACACTCAGAGAAAGGATCCTAGTATGTTTTGTGACCTCCAAACATTTAAGATTTTTTTGTGCGGATCACGCTGCTTAAAAACTAGAAAGCATTACATAAATGTAAGGTATATGATTCTGAAGCACCAAGTAATATGCACCATATTAACATTGTAGCATTTACCATAATTGTGCTGGATTTCACTACGCTGTGCTCTTTCACCCACCTTCCCCATTCTCACTATTGACATCAGAAGATTGAAACTGTAGTTTCAGGTGAGGCCAAGTAGTTTAGGAGAGTGTTTTCCAAATGCTTGAATGTGGTCCACTGTAAGAAATGGATTTTCTACTGTGTTCCCATTTCCACATTTCTCACAAACACACAGCTGAAACAAAAGTGCTAAACAATACTCATCTTTACTCATGTGACGTACTCTAGTAGTTTTGAATTTGTTCTAGAACTAAGAGACGAGGAGGGAGGGGGGAAGCCCCGGATTCTCACTCCAGCTCTGCGCCACTTCTGATTTAGATGTAGTAGTGGTAGCAGCGATTGCTGTGATTAATATTTGTTGGTCCGTGCATTGTGCTAAATGCTTATCATTTATCGTCTTATTTCATCCCTGCACTGACTCTGTTGCTCTAAATCAGTATTCATGAGGCAAACAACTGATTAGTAGTAGAAAGGGGTTGGGATGGGCAGGTATATTAGAGTATACCTTTCATTGGGAGGACTTCTTTAAATTCCTCGGTAGACATCCCACAGTTGTAGTTATTGAGAGTCCTTTGCTGACCAGTGGGTACTGTCTGTATGTGGTGGGTACATCCAGTGATCCCTGGCCCTGAACGCTGAGGTCGGACCAAGGAACATGCCCGACACAGCCACGTTACTGTCCCGAGTGGCCATATTTGATTGACCTAGACAGCGTCAGGTGGGGGCTCTAGATGGGATATTTTGAGCCTGTCTGATGAAAGTCGCCTGTTTGGAATAGTGGGCCCACTCATCAAAAGCCTGAGGAAAGTTTTGGCTAGAGGCGAGAACTAGGCTATAGGCAGGAAAAACTAGCACAGGTTTTGAACTGGTTTCTCTCTAGAGGCAGTTCCACCTTTCCGGGCTTTCCTGGTCTGTTGCTGACAGGCCTCTTTCTGTTTTTTAATTCCAGGGATATTAGTAACTAAGATAGCAGTTTTGCACGTGGTTTTCATTTTGTGTTTTATTCTGTGTATCCATGCATATATGGGCTTTGGATAAGAAAAGTGACTTGTTTGTTGGCAGAGTGACAAATTGGTTCTTTTCCTGTCCTCTGCTGCCACAGATTTAGACCGAGGACTGTAGCACAGATCTTTATGTTCTTTTTTTTTTTTAAGATTTTATTTATTTATTTGAGAGAGAGAATGAGAGAGAGAGAGAGCACATGAGAGGGGGGAGGGTCAGAGGGAGAAGCAGACCCCCCGCTCAGCAAGGAGCCCGATGCGGGACTCGATCCCGGGACTCCAGGATCATGACCCGAGCCGAAGGCAGTCGCTTAACCAACTGAGCCACCCAGGCGCCCCAGATCTTTATGTTCTTATAAGTGGTTTACTGTCTTGGTCAAGAGTCTAACATTTTTATATTTTACTGTGGCCTAAATTTGTAACTTTACTGATCAGGTATGCCAAAGATTATGCTCCTAGCTAGTTAACTGAAAACCGTCCAAAATGAAACTAAATTGTATTCTATGGTATCATACAATAATCTCATTGTTTATCATCTATTTTAGCAAACTATACAATTGCATGCCTTATTTTTTAAATAACTCACTTTTGTTTTGTTTGTTGTAACTATCTTTGTCTAGCAAGTGTCTGGATTCTCCAGATGTGTCTGCCTTTTGAGAAAGAAGTGACCTTATAGGCTTCTATCCCTTGACAAACTCTGGACTGAAATATTATGTCCATTGATTTTATTATGTAGTCAAAGATGCCATGTATTTATTTATTTATGATTTATTTGAGAGAGATATGGGGAGGAGAGGGAGAGAGAGAATCTCAAGCAGACTCCCCGTTGAGCATAGAGCCCAATGTGGGGCTCCATCTCACAGCCCTGAGATCATGACCTGAGCCAAAATCAAGAGTTGAACGCTTAACTGACTGAGCCACCCAGGTACCCCTCAAAGATGCCTTTTAAAAAATAAATTTTTTAAAAGATTTATTTATTTGAGAGAGAGAGAGTGAGTATGAGCGGGAAAAGGGGCAGAGGGAGAGAATATCCAAGCAGACTCTCGCTGAGCTCAGAGCCCAGCATGGGGCTCAGTCACACAACCCATGAGATCAGGACCTGAGCTGAAACCAGGAGTCGGTTGTTTAACTGACTGAGCCACCCAGGTGCCCCTAAAAAATATTTCACTCTAAACATGATTTGAGTATACTAGAGGAAATTTAAATAAATGCCATTTGTGTTTTCCTCTTTTAATTTCTTTTTTGCTTACTTAATGTTAAGTTGCATAGATCATTTCTTTGACCAGACAACAGCAGTTTACTGCAGTGGTCTGAGCCTTGGTGTCAAGAACTCTGTTCTCATGTCACATTCAGATCTAAGTTACGTTCCCTTCATAAAGAAGATCTGTCGTGTGACAGCTGCTTATGGAAGCCTGTGATGCAGGTGCCCGGGAGAGCTCTGGAACAACACTAGTGCCCTTTGAACTTTCTCAGCTGCCCTTTTTCCACCTGCCGTCTGTGTAGGTCTTATCAGTCCGAAGCAAATTATTGTTCACGTGGGAGCTTGGATACACATCTTAAAGTGATGCCAGGCAGCTCCTCAAAACTGTGAATTAAACCAAAAAAATGCCTTTCAAGTTGATGAAATTAGAGGGTATGGGGGCGGGGGGATTAGATGCAGTGATCTACTGGCTAAATGTAAATAAGTGTATTTGAGCTAGTTCACTAAATTTGCATAACCCTTGTTCTATAAAATAAAATAATTTTTTCAGGAAAGTTGAATGGGATCTAGTGATTATAAATTGGACTCTATTTTTTTAATGTCTTCTAAGAAAACACCGTTGTGAAATCCATTATTGCTAATCTTTTGATAAAACAAAGGCTCTTCTGAAATGCAGCTAATCAGTTATTGTGTTATATTGTCATTTTAAAAATAAGGAGTTTTGAATATGTTTCTTCCTCCCTCCTTCCCTCCCTTCCTTTCTTTTAGAGAGAGAGAGAGAAGAGAGAAAGGTGGGGGAGGGGCAAGGAGAGGGAGAGAGAATCGTAAGCAGGCTCCAGCCCAGTGCGGAGCCCAGTACATAACCCTGAGATTATGACCTGAGCAGAAATCAAGAGTCAGACGCTTAACCAGCTGAGCTACCCAGACATACCTGGAGTTTCGAACATGTTTTCTTAAAGCACTCAAATTGTATTGAAGAAAGCAAGGAAAATCAGAAGGGACTGTTTAGTTTATTTGCACTTTCTGATTTTGCCAGTGGTGCTAGAGTTAATTTTGGGACCATAGACCTGGTTTTCACTACAAACTGCAGCCATTTCTTTCTTAACTGCACACTTCTGAAAATACAGTTGACCCTTAAACAACAGGAATTAGGAGTACCTACCCCCTCCATGCAGTTGAAAATCAGCATGTAACTTTTGACTCCCCCAAAACTTAACTAATAAGAGCCTCCTGTTGACCAGAAGCCATACCAATAACATAAACGGTCAGTTAGCACATAATTGTTCTTTTATATGTATTATGTAGTCTATTCTTACAATAAAGTCAGCTAGAAAAAATATTAAGAAAATCATAAGGAAGGGGCGCCTGGGTGGCTCAGTCGTTAAGCGTCTGCCTTCGGCTCGGGTCATGATCCCAGGGTCCTGGGATCCAGCCCCTCATTGGGCTCCCTGCTCAGTGGGAAAGCTGCTTCTTCTCCCACTCCCCCTGCTTGTGTTCCCTCTCTCGCTGTCTCTCTCTCTCTGTCAAATAAATAAATTAAAAAATCTTTAAAAAAAATCATAAGAGAAAATACATTTACAATCCTGTACTGTATTTATAAAAAAAAAAAATCTGTGTGTACGTGGACCCATGCAGTTCAAACTTGTGTTATTCAAGGATCAGCTATATTTTTTAAAACAAATTGGTTTTCAAGAGAAAGGAGTGTGTATGGACTAAAAATACAGTGCTTTGTAACACTGCTTTATTCATTTTTAGTCACAATACTTAATTTATTTTGTTTTTCAAGGAACTTTTTGGTTTTCCTTTTCAAGGAATAGTTGAGATTTTTTAAAAGTATGTAACAGAAACATGTTTGGATTCAAAGGGCCGAGCTGCACTGTTCTATTAAAGGCCTTTGATTCTGTCCTCTTGTGTTGTTGCCGTCAGAGGTTCTGTAACAAATTCAAGTCTTAGAAAGAAGCAGTTGGGATATAGGAAGAGTTCTTAGAGATTTATTTTAAACTTTTAAAAAACTGGAATTTACTTTAGAAAGTCTCAAGTTTTGGGGCTTGTGAATAAATCGTGTAGCTAAGCAACATGAAGACAAAAACTCAGTTTCTGTGTCAGACCTGTCAGCTGATGAAGAACGCAGGAAAGAGTCTGAGGAGTGGCCTGGAACAAGAGAGAATTCTTCTGTTGTTGTTCAGAGGTTCTATGTATCGATGGTAAAATTTTGCCTTAACTGATTTGGTTGCTGGTTAGCTTGCTTATACTTAATGAAAAGAAAGGAGTATTAATGTTGGTATTATAGTGCCCCTCGCACACATTTTCATTTTACTTCAAAGTGGACCTTTTCAGTGCCCTGTGAAGAAAATGAAAACCAAGAGCACTAGGTCACTTGGGGAGATTTGAATCAGCAAGTAACAAATGGATTTCATCATAAGCAAAGGTGACCTAATGAAAGCACAGCAGAAACTCTGGAAGTACATGGAACAATCCATTGGCCTAGTAGCACAGGAGAGGGATAGAAGGATCTAATAAGAATAAAGCAAAGGGCGCCTGGGTGGCTCAGTTGGTTGGGCACCTGCCTTCGGCTCAGGTCATGATCCTGGAGTCCCGGGATCGAGTCTCGCATCGGGCTCCCTGCTCGGCGGGGAGTCTGCTTCTCCCTCTGACCCTCCTCCCTCTCATGCTCTCTGTCTCTCATTCTCTCTCAAATAAATAAATAAATAAAATTAAAAAAAAAAGAGCATACAGCAAAACTGATTTGGTTTCGTGCTTTTATCACCTTGGAAAAGGGAGTTTGCTTTGTGGAAGTGGATTGCAGGTTCCAATCTAGTATCCAGAGACAGTAGAATCGAAACACTCACGTGATTATGCTCACTGGTTTAGGGACCAATAATCAACAGGGCCTTTGAGCAGTAGCAAAGCAATCCATAGGTCGTGGCTGTCTCAGAAGTATCCATAAATGCTGCTTACGCCATTGACTTTGGCTGTGGTTCACTGTCGGGTTCGGGCCCAGATTCCTGTCTTTGTACAAATCATCAGTTGAGCTCTACCAGTTCGAAAGACCTGGAGCATGGGTATTCTCCACACAGTGTCTTTGTTTCTAGAATTCTTAGTCTCTCTGGAGAAGCCACACATGGACTAGTCTAGGATGTGAAGCATGAGACACAGCCTTTCATTCCAAATAAACCTAGGGCGTGTTTGATGGGTTGTTTGCAGTTAGCATCATTTCCTTACATTTTACTGTGGTTAATTAATGGGAGTTTTATGAAGATGCCAGATAACCATTCTTGTCCTAAAAAAGGATTAGCACAGAGCACAATTTAAAGCTTTTGTGACCTGATTAATTTCAATATTTATTACACATTCAGAAACAAAATAATCCAGTAATGATTTAATTTGAGAATTCAGACATTGAGTAATAAACATGAGGTACTAATTAAAGTGGATGAAAGCTGGGTAGTTGCTCTGAAGATCTGTCTTCTGTTGCTTGTCTATTAATTAGAGTGGGAGAGAGATCAGCACCATGAACCACAAACATTTGTGGGATGCCCACTCAGCACTGCGCCTTATGTGTCTCCGTATCTCCAGCATCTTGGGAATGTGGTGCCTGGGCCCTTGGCTGAGGAGAAGTACAGGATTTGCTTCCCACCCTCAAGGAGTTTACTGTCAGGTTGGGAGGGCTACCCACATAGAAGATGACAGAGAGCAACCAGAATACTGTTCCTGTAAAAGGCTTTTTCTGCATTAAAAACCACTTTCTTTTTTTAAGATTTTATTTATTTATTTGACAGAGACACAGCGAGAGAGGGAACACAAGCGGGGGGAGTGGGGGAGGGAGAAGCAGGCTTCCCACCGAGCAGGGAGCCCGATGCGGGGCTCGATCCCCGACCCTGGGACCGTGACCTGAGGCGAGGGCAGACGCTTAACGACTGAGCCACCCACGCGCCCCTAAAAACCACTTCTGATAGATGTGTTCATTAGCTTGACGGTGGTAACCATTTCGCAGTGTGTACATATATCCAGATGTCATGCTGTACACCCTAGGTATGCACGATTCTAATTTTTGTCAGGTTTACCTCAGTGAAACTGTGTGGGAGCAAAGCTTCATTTTTTAAGTGGTCATAACAAAAGGAAAAACTAAGTTGACAGTAAGATGGCTTACGGGGACAAAATTGCTGAGGTTTTGAACTGCATTTTTCCAAGCAAAGCTGGCCCAAGTAGAAAAAATGCTGCATGCATTGTCCTCATTGCTAATTTTTCTTAAGTATTGAGCTTATTGCTCATTCCATTTTAGTCTCTGAATTGTGAGAACAGTTAGAAATTATTGGAAATGTATAATCTTTGCATTTTTAAAAAAGGATGTAAGAGTTATATTTTCTTCTCACCGCTTTGGCTTCCATCAGACCCTGGAGGCAGAGATCTAGGGGACGTATGGGGTGAGGGTTAAAAAAAAAAAAAAGTTACATTTTCTCTAATTTGCATAAAAGATCCTGGAAACTTTAATTATGGCCATTAACTCTATTCATTGGCCTTTGCATTCCCACCATTGTTTGGAATTAAAAATAAAATCTTAGGTGTGTTTTCAGTATGAAAAAGCTTTACGGTTGTAGGATAGCTGGATTGTAATGGCTGGTGAATCTGGGGCTGGAAGACGAGCTTCTTCTAACCTTTCTTCCTAGGTAGACAGTACCTCTGTTTGCATTAGGCATGGTTCATGACCCTGCAGACTGTCTTTATCTTAACATTCAGAAAAATCAGGGGTGTCTGGGTGGCTCAGTTTGTTAAGTGGCTGCCTTTAGCTCAGGTGATGATCTCAGGGTCCTGGGATCGAGCCCCGCGTTGGGTTCCCTGCTCAGCGGGGAGTCTGCTTCTCCCTCTGCCTCCACCCCTCTCCACCACTTGTGCATGCTCTCTCGCTCTCTCTCTCTCTCTCAAATAAAATCTTTAAAAAAAAAGAATAATCACTATTTACAGTGGAGAGAGATGGCCTTCACTTATCTCAGCCTTTTGTGAGGATTTTTGAAGGACCTAATTTGATGTTTTGTTTTGGTTGCTTTTTGTTTCTCTGACAGCCTTGGTTTCCTTTGCTAGTGTATTATATGTTTCTTTATTTAAATTTTTTTGCAAGCTTTAAGGAGGCAAGTGCCATTCTTAGAGATATCCTGGTTAGCTCTCTGACTTGAGGTTTGTTTGTTTGTTTCAAGATTTATTTATTTAGAGAGAGCATGAGTGGGAGGGGTAGAGGGAGCCGGAGAGAGAATCTCAAGCAGACACCACGCTGAGCACAGAGTCCAACACAGGGCTCGATCCCACCACCATGAGATCATGACCTGAGCCTAAACCAGGAGTAAGATGCTTAACTGACTGTGCCATCCAGGCGCCCTAAGACTTGAGTTTTTTTATGTTTAAGAAGTTTTAGACATCTGTTCATTCATTCATTCAAGATACTTTAAAACAGTGAATGTGTAAAGTCTCATTTTGAGATTGCTCTTAACTGCAGTAGGTAATGAAAGGTCCTGATACGATTATTTTTTTCAGTTAAGGAAATATCTTATAAATCCCCTAATCATCTTGAATAATAAATTATTAAAAGTCAAGCACAATGAGTTATTACTTTATTAAGTCAGATCAGACTTACTGAAATTTGGCTTTATTGGTCAAAGTATTTGGTTTATAGAATTGTTTGAACTTTTAACCAGAAGTAAAAGAAGTAATTGATCTTAAGGTTCAAAAGCAGACAGATAATTTTAAAGAGCGCAATATATAATAAAACCTGAAAATATTTTTTTAAACCTGAAAATATTTTAAATTTGTATATAAAATGCTATAGTTTTGTTTTTGCTTTTGAAAATCAGTAAAATCCTGAAATACTTCCTTTGACCACTAATCCCAGAGATTATTAGGGATTTTTATGCTAAAATAACTAAATTACAAACACAGGCCCAATAAGATTGTCCTAGATATTTTACTCAATTTCCTTTGTGATTTCCCTCTTTTTTCTCTATTATGTGTGAGGGGTTGGGGGTGGTGGGTGCAGTATATTTGTGTGTGTTTCTTTCTCTTTCTTCATGTATTAATAATCCAGTCCTTCTTACTGCTGAGTAGTAGTCCATGGTATGGATGATAGTTGTACCACAGCTTGTTTAATTATTTACCTGTTGAAGGACATCTGGGTTGTTTCCATTTTAGGACTCTCACCAAAAACAAAACAAAACAAAACTGCTATAAACATTTGTTACACAGGTTTTTGTGTAAAAACAAAAAAAACTTATTTTTTGTTTCTCTGGGATAAATGACCAAGAGTATAATTGCTAGGTTGTACGGTAAGTGTATGTTTAATTTCTTAAGAAGCTGCCAAGCTGTTTTCCAGAGTAGCTGTAGCATTTTATATTACCACCAACATGTATGAAAGAGTTTCTTCACATTCTTGCCAGCATTGGTTTTGTTACTATGTTTTTGTTTTAGCTGTTCTAATAGGTAGATAGCAGTATCTCACTATGGTCTTAATTTTGTGTCTCCCTAATGGCTGTTGAACATCTTTTCGTGTGCTTATTTGCCATCCGTATATTCCCTTCAATGAAATGCATACTCATGTCTTGTTTGTTTTTATATTGTTGGGTTATGAGAGTTGTTTATATACTTTATTATTTATTTATTTTTTTAAAGTTTATTTATTTAAGTAATTTCTATACCCAGCGTGGGGCTCGAATTCACGTAAGATCAAGAGTTGCACGCTCTTCCAACTGAGCCAGCCAGGCACCCCTCTTTATATACTTTTTTTTTAAAAATATTTTATTTATTTATTTGAGAGAGACGGCAAGCGAGAGAGAGCATGAGCAGGGGGAGGGGCAGAGGTAGAGGTAGAATCAGACTCCCCACTGAGCGGGGATCCTGATGTGGGGCTCTATCCCAGGACCCTGGGATCATGACCTGAGCTGAAGGCAGATGCTTAACTGACTGAGCCACCCAGGTGCCCTTCTTTATATACTTTAAATACAAGTGCTTAGTAGCATGTCTTTTTGTCCTTTGTTGGTTTTCACAAAGCAAAAGTTTTTAATTTTGGTGCTGTCCAGTTTATCATTTTTTTCTTTTATGAATCATGCTTTGGTGTCCTAAGAACTCTTCACCAGGCCCTAGGTATCAGAGATTTTCTCTTGTTAGTTTTATACTTTTACATGTAACATATGATTGATAAGTTGATTTTTGTTTAAGATGTGAAGTTTAGATCAAGATTTAGTTTTTGCCTATGGATAGCAATTGCTCCAAAACTGTTTGTTGCAAAGACTTCCTCCACTGAATTGCTTTTGCATTTTTTGCCAAAATCAGTTGGCTGGACTTGTGTGGCACGGTTTCTGGATTCTCTTATTCTGTTGCACAGATCTGTGTGTCCAGCCTGTGTAAATACTACACAGTCTTGATTACTAAAGCTATGAAACAAGTCTTGAAATGGGATAGAATGATTCTTCTCCAGCTTTGTTCTTTTTCAGAATTGTTTCAGCTCTCCCAGTCTTTCTGTATAAATTTTAGAATAATCTTGCCTATATCCATAAAAGTACTTGCAAAGATTTTGTTAGGAACTGTGTTAAATCTGTATATCAACTTGGAGAGAATTAATATTTTTCTCAGAAGTCTTCCAATCCATGAATATGGATTGTCTATCCATTTATTTAGATCTTCTTTGATTTCTTCCATCAGCATTGTGTAGTTTACTGAAAACAAGCAATGCAAGTCCCATACACTTTCTTTTAGATTTACAGGTATTTTTTTCTTCAAGTAATTATAAATAGTGTGTTTTCTTATATTTCATAATTTCCATATGTTCATTTTTAGTATATTGAAATACAGTGGGCCTTTTAAAATGAAATTATTGGGGCACCTGGGTGACTCAGTCAGGTAAGCAGCCAGGTAGGTTTCTTCTCAGGTCATGATCTCAGGGTCCTGGGATCAAGCCCCGTGTCAGGCTCCTAGCTCAGCGGGGAGTCTGCTTCTCTCCCTCTGCCCCACCCCTGCTTATGTGTGCTCTCTCTCTAAAATAAATAAATAAATCTCTAAAAAATAAATAAAATAAAATGAAATTATTTCAATTGTGGCAAAATATATATATAACATAAAATTTACCATTTTAACTTTTTTAAGTATATGATTCATATACATTAAGTGCATTAAGTACATTCACATTGTTATGCAACCATCACCACCATCCATCTCCAGAACTTTTTTCATGGTCCCATATCGAAACTCTGTACCTATTAAGCAATAACTCCCATTCCTTTCTTCCTCAACTCCTGGCAACCACAAATCTAATTGCTGTCTCTATGATTTTGACTATTAAGTCCTTCATAGGAGTGGTATCATACATTATTTGTCCTTTTGGGTTCATTCATGCCTTCAGGGTTCATTCATGTTGTAGCGTATGTTAGAACTTCATTTCTTTTTAAGGTTGAATAATATTCCATTGTACATATATGCCATATTTTGTTTACCCATTCAACCATTCATGGACACTTGGGTTGTTTCCCTCTTTTGGCTGTTTAAATAATATGCTATGAACATGGGTATCCAAGTATCTCTTTGAAACCCTGCTTTCTGTTTATTGGGGTCTATGTCCAGAAATGGAATGCTGGATTATATAATAATTGTAACTTTTTTGAGGAACAACTATACTGTTTCTTCCAGCGGCCACAATATTTTACATTCCCACCAGCAGTGGTGCAAGCATTCCAGTTTCTCCGCATCCTCGCCAACTCTTGCTGTTTTCTGGTTTTTTGATAATAACCATCTTAATGGGTGGGACATGGTATTTTATTGTGGTTTCAATTTGCATTTCCCTGATGATGAGTGATGTTGAGCATCTTTTCATATGATCATTGGCCACCTGTATGTCTTCTTTGGAGAAATGTCTATTCATGTCTTTTGCCTGTTTTTGAGTCAACTTATTTGGTTTTTTTGTTGTTGAGTTTTAGGAGTTCTTTATATCTCAGATATTAGTCCCCTTACCAAGTGTGTGATTTGCAGTTCAGTTGATTGTTGTATGTTGATCTTCTATCCTGTGATTTTGCTGGGCTCATTTACAGTTCTAGGAGGTTTTGTTTTATAGCGCCCTTGAGATTTTCTACAGACATTGTTATGTCATATGCAAATAGGGACAACTTTATTTCTTCTTTTCCTATCCGGGTGCATTTCAGTTCCTGTTTTCACCCTATTGCATAGGCTAGGACTTCCAACACTATTTTGAATAAAAATGGTGAGGGTACACATCCTTACCTTATTTCTAATCTTAGGGGGAAAGCATTAATTCTTTATCAAGTTAAGGAAGTCCCCGTGCAACCCTAGTTTTCTAACAGTTTTTATCATGCCTGGTTGGTTGTTGAATCTGTCAGGTGTATTTTTTGCATCAGTTGATGTGATTATGTAATTGTTTTCTCTAAACTGTTAATGTGGGAGGTTATATTGATTGGCTTCCAAATACTGAATCAGCCTTGCATCCCTAGAATACATGCAGCCGCTGAATCTGTGTTGCTAACATCTTATAAAGCATTTTTGCATCCATATTCATGGGGGGTACTGCTTTACAGTTTTCTTGTGCTTTGTCTGATTTAGGTTCCTTCTCTTTTATTTTCTGAAAGAGATTATGTAGAATTGGTGTTAATTCTTTTTGGTAGAATCCTCCAGTGAAACTTTTGGGGCCTAGAGATTTCTTTTTTGGAAATTAATTACAAACTCAATTTCTTCACTAGCTGTAGGGCTATTTACATTATCTTTCATATTGGGTGAGCTGTGGCAGTTTATGTTTTTTTGAGATTATTGTCAGAAAGTTTCCTTTCTTGCTAGGCTGCCACTTTCCTGGACCTCTGGTTAGAGGGAGGTTTTCTTGTTACTTTTTTTTTTTTTTTGGTCTCAGTGTCTTGGCTTTTCAGGGTTGCCCGCTCTTGCAGTTTCCCCTCTGGAATACCTGAGGCAAAAAGAAAGCCCAGATGCTCACCACCTTATCGTTCCTCAGGTCTCAGAGTCCCTGCTGGGCTGCCTCTTCTCTCATGTTTCAGTGTCTTCTTAGGTTTGTTGTATAATGTGCAGAGTTTTCTGTCATACGTAGTGGGGCAGTAGGCAGAAGTAGGTCGGAGCTTATCTTCTGGAAGTGGAAGGCCTCCTGTCTTGTCTTAATTTAAAAAAAAAAGAGAGAGAGAGAGAGAGGAAAGAAAGGAAGAAAGGAAGAGTCCAAGAACTATTTTTTTGCTAGTTAGGAGTGTGTAAACTATTACTGTTGTTTCAGTTGTGCATTTGCAGCTATACTGGCAAGAATATTAAACATGCTCCTGGGGCGCCTGGGTGGCTCAGTCATTAAGCGTCTGCCTTCGGCTCAGGTCATGACCCCAGGGTCCTGGGATGGAGCCCTGCATCGGGCTCCCTGCTCGGCGGGGAGCCTGCTTCTCCCTCTCCTTCTGTCTGCCGCTCTGCCGACTTGTGCTATCTCTGTTAAATAAATAAAAATCTTAAAAAAAAAAAAAATGCTCCTGGTAGTTAATATGTAGCAAATGAGTAATTGAGAAAATCTGAAGTTAATTTACTAGTAAAAATCAAACCTGATAAAATCTGATCCAAGTTTTGTAAAAGGCTTATTTGTATCACTAATATTACTTACCGTATGAACTTCCAGAGAGATTACAGCAACCAGTTTTAGGTTTAAAAATCCAGAAAACTTTCAAAAGCCTAAAGCTGGACAGTAACAGAGCACTTACAGCAGATGACACCACTGACCCTTACTCCTCATGTTTTGATGGTCTGTAAACTGATTCTCAAGGAACTATCAACAATCTCTCTCTCTTTTTCTCTCACCTATGTTAATATATTGGTTTTTTTAGTCTCCAGAGAGTCACTTTATCAAACTACAAGTAAAATTAAATGGAAGTCTGCTGACTTCTAATACAAAATTAGTGGATCAGAACATTATTATATAAGATATAAAAAGACACGCAAGGGTACTTTGTAGGTTCTTGCACTGTAGTTAAGGCCCAGCTGAGTTTCACCCTCTCCATTCTGAAGCTTTCATGGGAGCAGAAATGAAAAATGGCCACATGAAGGTGGTAGCATAGGAATTCCCTGCTGCAGCCTTGGTTTTTGTTTTTTTGTTATGGGGTTTTGAGGGTTGGTTTGTTTTTTGGGAGGGGTTGGTAATTCTCTGTCCTAGAGCACTATTTTTAAAGCCAGTTGCAAGAAATTGTTAATGTAGCCTTAGATTCATGCACTGGTGTGTTTTAAAGCTCTCCTATATGTCTGACTCCATGATGGGGTATTTCTGTACCATTATCTATGGGCCCCACTCCAAGAGACTCTGATGGCCCCACAGTGTATGCTGAGCATCAGAATTCCCTGAAACTTCCCACATGACTCTAAAATGCAACCAAAGTGGAGAGCCCGTGCACTAGAATTTAGCTTACCATCTGTAATACGTGTTTTCTTTGGGGGACTGGCAGCGCTTTCTTCTGCCTCTGGGACCATTCATTCCGCAGAAGTTTAGATGAGCCCTTGGGGGCAACTTTGCACAGAGGCAGATCCAGGCCTGTGACCAGCACTGCCGAGGGGGATGCTGCCCCGTGCACAGTCCCAGTCAGCTGACTCAGCCAGGTCTGACTGAGCCAGCCAGGTGCCCCAATGAGCTGAACCTGCTCCTGAACCCTCCTGCTTCCAGAAACACGGCAAGCAGGCATTCCCAATACCCAGCTCTGGCCCACAGCTTCACGTGGTAAAGGCAGCACAGATGTGAGCACTCTTTAAATAGAAGCTTCGTGCCCGAAGTGGGAATTCTCGTTGGTGCTAAAAACAGTGGTACTGCCTTTACTGAGATAACAGGCGTAGTAATACTGCTACTCTTAGCATCCATCTTGTGCTGGATGCTTCATATTATTTATTCACCAACACTTCAACTCTGGGTGGCTTCTTTTGGTTTAACAGTTTTTTTACTAGAAACATGATTGGATAATATGCTTGTGATTATTTAAAATATGATGCGGAAAGTGAAAATCCCACACCGTATCCCAGCGCACATGCACATGAGCACACACATCCACACCCCTGGCTCTGCAGAGGTAAGCACTGTAGAAATTTGGTAGGAGGGTCTTGGATTCTTTTCTGTGCATATGTTTTTTAATTTCAATTTTTAATTATATCATTTATTTAAACATACAATTTAAAAATATCCTGTGGCTTGTTTTTTACATTAACATTAGGTTATCTTGAAAATCTTTATTACTATATAATGGACTTCCTCATTCTTTTTAAAAATAAACTTTTTTAGAAGAGTTGTAGCTTTACAGAAAAATTGCAAAGATAATGTAGAGCATTCTCCCATGCCTCATACCCAGTTTCTTCTCTTGTCAACATCTTAACATTTTTCTCATTCTCTTTTTTTAATAGACTTTTTTGAAGCAGTTTTAGGTATACAGAAAAGTTGAGCAGAAAGTACAGAGAATTTCCATCCACCCTCCAACTCCCACCTCTCGTTTGCCCTATTATTAACATCTTGCATTAGTGGGATACTTTTGATACAGTTGATAAGCCAATATTGATCCATTATTATTAACTAAAGTCCACAGTTTACGTTAGTGTTTGTTCTTTGTGTTGTACATTATATGAGTTTTGACAAACATATAGTGACATGTATCCTTCATTGCAGTATAGTACAGAATAGTCTCATTGCCCGAAATATCCTCTGTGCTCTTACTTATTCATCCCCCCTTCCGTGCCATCATCCCCGGGCAACCACTTACCTTTTTCCTGTCTCCACAGTTTTGCCCTTTTCAGAATGTCATAGAGTTGGAATCCTACAGTGCGTAGTCTTGTCAGATTAGCTTCTTACACTTAGTCATATGCATTTAAAGTTCCTCCATGTCTTTTCATGGCTTGAAAATTCATTTCTTTTCATCACTGAATAATAGTACCACAGTTTGTTTATTCATTCACCCATTGGAGGACATTTTGGCTGCTTCTGTATCTTGGCAGTTATGAATAAAGCTGCTTTAAACATTTATTTGCAGGTTTTTGTGTGGACATAAGTTTTCAGCTCATTGGGGCACCTGGCTGGCTCAGTCGATAGAGCATGCGACTCTTGATCTTGGCGTTATAAATTTGAGCCCCACATTGGGTGTAGAGATTATTTTAAAAAAAAATAAAATCTTTAAAAAAACTGAAAAAAAAAAAGGTTTTCAGCTCCTTTGGGGAAATACCGAGAAGTGTAATTATTGGACCATATGGTATAAGTGTGATTACTTGTTCTTTCTTAATGGCTGCATACAAAGATATATATTATTGATAATCATTACCCTCATTGATGGACATTTAAGTTTTAAATTTTTTGCTGTTACAAATAATGCTATAACATACTTTTAAATACACATCTTCTGCACACATACTAATATTTCTGCAGGACGCATTCCTAAAAAATTGCTCTGACCAGGACCATGTGAGTTTGCCTTGCCAAAGGCACGTTGTCGACCACAGTCTCCTGCCCTCAGCTGCACTTAGTATTATCACATCTTCCTGAGTCTCAAGAGAAAGATTTAGGCTGGAACCTGAGGATTTGGAGGTCAGACTTAAAGATGATACCCGAATGAAGTTTCCTAGGGAGAAAGTGTAGAGTGAAAAGAGAGAACCTACAGCAGAATACTGTGTAACTCCCCTCGTCTGATGGTCAGGTAGAGAACTGCCCTGGTGGAAAGAGGAACTGGGGTAAGTGTTGTCAGAAAAGCTGGTGTGGATTTCAGGGAAGAGGACGTGGTCCTCTGAGTTTACACTTTGCTGAGGGAGGTGAAGACTGAAATGTGTTCATTATATTCAAGAACAGTGAGACCTTTGACCTTAGTGAATAGAGCGGACTTGACAGGGCCAAGACTCACATTGAAATAGATTGTGCGGTGAGTGGGAGGTGAAGAAATGGCCGTTAAGTAAATAGCCTTTAAAGAAGGAGAGAAAGTCAAGTGAGATAGCTGAAGGGTAAGCAGAGGCCACGGAGTTTTGTTTCTGCCAGACTTAAGCTTTTGTGAAAGTTAGTAGAAAGGAACTAGTAGAAAAATGGATTACAGGAGATGTAATTTACAGAGATTGTACGCAGATTGGGTTGAGGCCAAGAATGGGGAAGAGGACACATTTCCAGATTGAGACCTTTTGCAAAGAAAAGTGAATTTTGTATTTGCTCTTAAGGTAAAAATACTGTAATTTTGAGTTGAATCTTTTGCCCCTGGAAATTCTCAAAGGTTTTGCTGTTCGAAGGTACTTTTGGAAGGCTCTAGCTCAATTCCAGTTCCTTGGAAGGAATCAGAATTAACCCAATGCCAGGTTCATTTGTTGGAAATGAGTGTTGTGTCTAGCTTTCATTGTAAATGGCTTGGTGACCCACTGGGGTCACATATCAGTGAGGTTACTGATGAGATTACCTGTTATCACGGTAATAACTTTCATGAATTGTCAAATGTGGAATTTAAAGCTATTGATTTAAAAAACTAATTTGTCAAACCAACTGAACATCATAGATCATAAAATGAACTAAGTCAATGTATTTGATAATCAAAATATTATCAGCTGTCCATGTTTTGACTTATATTAAACGCAGCATTACCTTTTCCTTTGCCTTTTTTCAGACTTAATAAAAATTAATTTTTATTCTTAATCTTGATTGCTGAATTTCCAGATATTATGATCTCTAACATGTTAGAAGAAACAGAAGCTGAAAATACCTCAAGAGGCTGTAGTGATGGGAATTTGTCAGAACAAAATTTAACAATTAGAAGGTACAAATGTAATGCTTGGGTTTCAAAATACACAAATACAATATGATGAGGCCAAAGAACACAGTTTGGCATTTGTTAATTTTTTATTTTGAAATTTCAAATTTACAGAGAAATTGTAAGACTAATACAGAGAACTTCTGCACACCCTTTACCCAGATTTCCCACTTGTAAATATTGGCCTTCTCATTTCCCCCCCTTTATTCTGTATTTTTTTCTGAACCATTTGAGAATAAGTTGCAGATATATTGCTCCATCACTATTTCAGTGTATATTGTCTGAAAACAAGGATACTTTCCTACATAACCAGCCAGCCAGACCAGGACAGTACCAATGTTATATTACACCATCTAATTCTCACATTACTGGGAAAATTTCCCAGATTTTCCCAGTAATGTCCTTTATGACACATTTAAAAATGCATACACACACGTACAAACCTACTTTCTGTTTTCCTTCTTTTTTTTTTGAATCCAGAGTGCAAGTCAGGATTGTATGCTGCATTTACTGTCCTGTCTCTTCAGTCTCCTTTTGCCTGGAAGAGTTCCTTAGTATATACCCTTGTCTTTCATTACCTTGACATTTTTGAAGGTACAGTCCAATCACTTTGTAGAACATTCCTCAATTTTGTTCCTCAGATGTTTCTTCATAATTAGATGCAGGTTACGTAGTTTTGGCAAGAATATCCTAGAACTGATGCTGTGTTCTTACTGCATCATCTGAGGAGGTGCACACTGTCCACCCATCTCACTGTTGGGCACTTGAATTTATACCACTTGGTAAAGTAATAAATGCCAAGTGTCTCCACTGTAAAATTAGTATTTTGTATAAGTTAATAAGTAATAAATATTTTGTAGGGAGATACTTTGAGACAATGTAAATATCCTGTTCTGTCAAACTTATGTCTGCTAGTTTTTACATCCACTAATGATGATTCTTGCTTGAATCATTTATTACTGAGATGGCTGCCAAGTGAGAATTTTCTAATTCCATCATTACTTCTACTTCTGTAGATTGGCATTCTGCTGGAAGAGAGAGCAGTGCCTTCTCCCTGTTCATTTATATCAGTGTGGACTCCTGGAATCCTAGCGTTTTAGTCAATATATTATAATCCATTGCTCTCATTGTTTATTTTGAATGCTCAGATTGTCTCAGATTTGGCCAGCAGGAACCTTTTCAAGGTGACTCCTGTGTTCTTTTGACATCTCCCCATCATTGTTTGAGTGTGGCACAAAATATTCCAGGCTCATCTTGTACTTTCCCTGGTCCAGCACTGCATTCAGGCTTTTCTCTGAGGAGCTCTCGGTTTCTTTCATGGGGAGTGTATTTGGAAAACAAGATCTGGGCGGTAAGTGTGCTCATCACAGCAGGGGTTTCTTTGCTTCCAAGTCCTCTCAGCAGCCAGATCTAGAATAGATACATGTGTGTGTGCGCATGTACACAGGAGTGCATACATACACACTTCTGTTTTTACATCTATTTGTCTGTACAGTGTATAAGAACCATGAGTTTCCACCAGTACCTCCAGTTCTGATCCAACACAGTAGAATTTGTTCTAATCTTCTGTCTGTCTCTCCCTTCTCTGACAGAGCAATCTAACTCCCATTTTTCTCAATATATGTATTTATGTAACCAGTTCCCTTGCATGTTACTAGTCACTTGACCACACAGGTCAGAGGTGGCCCAGTCCTGCCAGCCCCGAACTTGCCAGACCGCCTCTTTGGCTCCAGCCCCAGCCCCTGCACACAGCAGCAGCTGGGCAAACCAGCGTCCGTCCCCTTTGTCTTAGAGAAATTCTGTAATGGCATGTTTTGTGTTTTAATTTACATTTCTTTCATTATATTGTCGTCAGTTTGTAAATGTAGCCTTTACTAGGGTAAACATTGATGGTGAAATAGGAAGTATTTAAGAGAGTATTCAAGGGTCAGAACACATAGAGTAGGGGCGCCTGGCTGGCTCAGTCAGTGGAGCGTGCAACTTTTGATCTCAGGGTTGTGAGTTTGAACTTCACGTTGGGTGTAGAGATTACTTTAAAAAAAATAAAATCTTAAAACAGAGAAACTTGAGAGAATACCAACCTTATTCATCATCAGAAGAGGGTTATTTATTAGCATTTTACTTACGATAACAGTATTAAGTCCTGCTGGCAGTGTGCTGAGGCAGGAGGTAAAGTTGGTGTGATTTTTTCCCACAGTTGACTAAGGGCCTGGTATCATCCTGTTTTCTTCAGGTGACCTTTTTCTGTAAATCGGGAGTTATTTTTAGTTACCATCACGTGACAAGTTTAACAAAATCACATAGTTTTTCTTCCTTAGAAAAATATTTCACTAACGCAATTAGGCAAGAAAATGAAATAAAAGGCATCCAGATTGGAAAGGAAGAAGTAAAACTATTTTTATTTGCAAATGACATGATCTTGTATATAGAAAATCCTAAAGAATGTACTAAGAAGCCATCAGAACTAATAAATGAGTCCACCAAGATTGCTGGATGAAAAATCAACACACATACCAGAGGGGAGGTGGGTGGGGGACAGGAGAAATAGATGATTGGGATTAAGGAGGGCACTTGTCATGGAGAGCACCGGGGGATGTATAGAACTGTGGAGTCACTGTATTGTACACCTGAAATTAATACTACACTGTATGTTAACTAGCTGGAGTTTAAATAAAACTTTAAAAAATCACACAAAGTCAGTTTTATTTCTATACACTTGCAGTGAACAACCTAAAAATGAAATTAAGTAAACTGTTTCATTTGTAATAGCATCAAAAAGATAGAATTACTGTTAGGAATAAATTTAACAGAGAAGTATAAAACTTACCATCTGAAAAATACAAAATATTGTTGAAAGAAATTACAGAAGACCTAAGTAAATGGAAAAACATCCCATGTTTATGGATTGGAGGACTTAATATTGGTGAAATGGCAGTAGTCCTCAAACTGATCTACAGATTAAATGCATTCCCTATTAAAATAACAGCTGGTTTCTGTGCAGAAATTGACAGTTGATCCTAAAATTCACATGAAAACTAAAGGAACCCAGAATAGCCAAACAATCTTAAAGAAGAAATTTAAAATTGTATGGTGGTCTCATATAGACAAACATATATATATCCGTGGACTAGAATCGAGAGTCCAGAAATTAACTGTCATATTTATGGTCAGTTGATTTTCAAAAATGATACCAAGACAATTCAGTGGGAGAAGAAGAATCTTTTCAACAAATGGTCCTGGATCAACTGGATATCCACACACGAAAGAATGAAATTGGTTCCCTATCTCACAGTGTATATAAAAATTAACTCAATGGAAGAGCTAAAACCAAAAAACTCTTAGAAAAAAATAGGAGTAAATCTTCTTAACCATGGATTAGGCATGATTTCTTAAATATGACACCCAAAGGACAAGCAACAAAAAGAAAAAAATGAATAAGGCTTCATTAAAATTTAAAAATTTTCATATTTCCTGAGACACCATCAACAAAGTAAAGGGACAATCCATACAACAGGAGGATGTATTTGCATATCATATAACTGATAAGGATCTAGTATCCAGAATATATAAACAACTCTTACAACTCAATAAAAAGCTCAGTTTCAAGTGGGCAAATGATGCGAATATACATGTCTCCAAAGAAGATATATGAATGGCCAGCAAGCACATGGAAAGAAACTCAGCATCTTTAGCCATCAGGAAAATGCAAACTAAAACCACAGTAAGATAATATGTCATTCCCACTCAGAGTTGCTTTAGTCAAAAAGACAGGTAGTACCAAGTGTTGACGTGAAAAAACTGGAACTTTTATACACTGCGGATCAAATATAAAACAGTGCAGCCGCTTTGGAAAAGGGGCTTGCATTTCTTCAGTAGGTTCAACATAGAGTTACCATTGACCCAACAGTTTCACTCCTAGGTATATATTGAAGAGAAGTGAAAACACACAAAAACTTTGACATGAATGTTCATAATGTTATTCATAATAGTCTGAAAGCATAAGTAACCCGTATGTCCATCAACAGAATAAGTAAAAAGCGCTGTGTTGGTACCATGGCATCTTATTTGGCAATAAAAAGGAATGAAGTGCTAATTCATGTTGCAGTATGGATGGACCTTGAAAACACTTCGCGCAGTGAAAGAAATAAGTCACAAGAGATTGTGTATGGAGAGAGAAAATAGACTGGTTTTGCCTGGTGCTAGGGAAGTTGAGGGGGATGGGGACTGATTGTTAATAGATATGGGGTTCCTTTCTGGGATGCCGAAAATGCTCTACACCAGATGGTGGTGATGGCTGCGCAAATCTGAATACACTAAAGACCATTGAATCATACACTTCAAGTGGGTGAATTGTGTGGTCGGGGAATTATATCTCAATAAAGCTGTTACTAAATGGTGTTTTATGTAAGCTAAGTTTAGGTTTGTTTTCATTTTGTCCAAAAGAATATTCCAAGTGAAATGACTGGCAACATTATTCCTTATGGATGATGAAAATGTGTAATTCTCCCTGATTGCTTTTGGATTCCCAAAGCAATTTTTTGAGCCTCCCACCAAGTGGACTTGAAGAATTAGCTGATTGAACTGATTTCATTTCTGTCACACGTACTATGCGTCCCCCTGCCAAGCCCTTTGCTCCCCAGACTGAAATATTCCTTTTACAGATTCTCCCCACCCTCCTCCACAGTGATTGAAACATTTGTTCATACCTCCTGTCACTCGAAAATATTCTAAATCATATTTGATTTTGAACTTTCCAGAGTTGAGTTTGGTTTCAGAGTTGAGTTCTATCATGCCTCTCTTCACAATTTCACATTCTTCCGTTATGTCACAATTTTACCCAACTGTATTTAGCTTCATTCACATCGCCAGGTCTGCCACCGTACCACCTTATTCATGAGAAACTGTAGAGTATGTACCTTTTCATCTTTATGTAATAATGCTGTAGCAGTAAATAATGAAGTTAAGAAAATACTGTTTTCATCATTTTCTGAAAAGCCTAGACATTATAAGAATAATGAATGAGTTAAATCCCCATAAGAAGTAAAGCTTTGATCTCTAGATTCTTTTCCTTAGAAAGCACCTGTGATGCGCAGTTCATCTCCTGTGAATAAAAATCAAGCCGTCGTTCCCCATCATGATGAGTTTTCCTGGAAGATTAAAACACATTGATGTAACAGCATATTTGTATTGTCATTGATCAAATGCTCAACTCAGAGAGTTTGCAGGATTGCCTTTGGTTTTTAGTTTATGAAATTGTGATACATTAGAGAAAGAAAAGGTAGAAGAGGTCCTTGTTGGCACACATTTCCAAGACCTCCCAGTAGGCTGGCAGTTACCCTTGGATGAGATGGCAAGTGGTCTTTAATCTCAGAATGGCTTATTTCTCCAGTCTCTTTGGGGTCCCCTCAAGAAGAGGCCTGTTGTGCTGTATGGATTGAGCTACATAGGTTTTTGTCTACAAGCACTGATGGCATTTATCAGGCAGGCGATTCAAGGTGATCACAAAAGGTTTTGTGAGGGTTGAGATGCATTTTTTTTTTTTACTTTAGTAAATAAATCATAACTTAATTTGCTGTTTTAAGTATCTGGCAGGATTTTTCTTGTTTAGGTTTTAAATTGGTTTTAATAAATGTGCTAGGAATCAGAATTAGCCATCATTGCAAAGGTAACTATTGATAATAACACTGCAGATTATTAAGCCCAGAAGCGAATTGTATTTTGCTATAATGATAATCAGTTGTTTCTGAAGATTTGTGTTTTTTTTTAACAATTAAGACTTTTTTATTTTATTTTATTTTTTTAGTGAGAGGGAGAAGGTGCACCTGAGCAGGGGGGAGGGGGCAGGTGGAGAGGCAGAGCATCTTAAGCAGGCTCCCTTAGTGTGGAGCCTGATGTGGGGCTCCATCTCATGACCCTGAGCCGAAATCAAGAGTCAGACACTTAACCCACTGAGCCACCCAGGCGCCGCAGTTTCTGAAGTTTAATACAGTATACCCTTTGAAAGGGTGATTGATTTGACTTTGTGGCCTTAATTTAAGGTATGGGTAGAATGTGATCCAAAACTCCTCTAATATTTAAATGTGTCTTCTGAAATTGTTAAGCACTGGTAATGTGGATGGAAGTTTGGTGAGACAGGGAGAAGGTGGGAGAGAAAGGGTTCTGTGTGGGGGCTGACATCACTCTATTTGTTTATTTCTAGATTATTTGAGTTTTTACAAGTATTACTTTTATTTTTTTATTTTATTTTATTTTATTTTATTTTTTTAAAGATTTTATTTATTTATTTGAGAGAGAGAATGAGATAGAGCATGAGAGGGAGGAGGGGCAGAGGGAGAAGCAGACTCCCTGCTGAGCAGGGAGCCCGATGTGGGACTCGATCCCGGGACTCCAGGATCATGACCTGAGCCGAAAGCAGTCGCCTAACCAACTGAGCCACCCAGGCGCCCGCAAGTATTACTTTTACAATTAAAAAATACAAAATTTAAGAATGAATGTGCTTATTATTGAGTATTTGGTAATTTTGTTGACTAATTCCCAGAAAATTCGTTGAGTTAGTTCAAGTTACTGAAATGTCAAGTTTTGAAAAATTTATAAAAGTGTATCTTTCCTCTGTTTCTCTTACTGTATGTCTTGTGGCTCTGCATCCCCTTTTTCTGGCAGTTTTAGTCATATCTTTGGGTAGGCAGGATTCTAGTTTACATTTCAAGTTTGACTTGCAATTTAAGTCTTTTTAGGTGGGGAAAGAAATGCATTAGTGCTACTTCTAATCTGTATGACGTTTTAATGCCTTTTTTATGGTCAGAGCGTTTTAATGGGGAAACTAAAGAATTGAGGCAATTAAGAAAAGTAATTTGTATTTCAGTAATTTAATAAAAAGCTTCGGATAAGTGAATTGGTGATAGAGTCAGTGCTGTGTTAAACAACAATGACACTAATACCAACCGGACGGACTTTGAACACCAAGACCAACTATATTTGCATCTCCAAATAATTTGGGTATGTTAACACTGAAGAGAATGAGGAGAGGATTTTGAAATTCATTATTACCTAAATTACATATGATGTTAAAAAGTGAACAGCAGTGGGCACCTGGGTGGCTCAGCGGTTAAGCGTCTGCCTTCGGCTCAGGTCATGATCCCAGGGTCCTAGATTCGAGCCCCGCGTCGGGCTCCCTGCTCAGTGGAGAGCCTGCTTCTCCCTCTCCCTCTGCTGCTCCCCCTGCTTGTGCTCTGTCTGTCTCTCTCTGTCAAATAAATAAATAAAATCATAAAAAAAAAGTGAATAATAGCTGGTCAATACCTACTTTTTAAGTGTATTATGCATTTGATTACTTTGACTCAGAACAAGGCCTCAGAAGTATTTGGAGTAAAAAGAACTAGCGAACTCGATTGATTTCTGTGCTATAAGCCTCTCTGAAAATGCTATAAATTAATTTAGAAGCTTTATGAAAATTAATTAGATATATGTGTTTAACAGTAGATGCAGCGGCATATGGCATCACAAGCCAACTTGGAATTCAGTAGTTAAAGTTTGCATATTTGTAGTCTTTCTCCCAAATTTGACTTGCATATCATTGAAAACTCTTTCTGTAATCTTAATAAAGAGAAATGAAGTCTATATTTTGACAAACGAAACAATGTACAAGTTCCTACTCTTTTGGAGGAGCACTTTAGAATAGTTGCTGTAAATTCTGCATAATGGTGGGCTTTTTCCTAATCTTCTATTTTTATTTTTATATGCCATATTAGCAAAGAATAAAAATTAGAGAGTGGCATTTCGTTCTAGATAAGATGATGGCATATCAGGTCTTAACATTTTTATTTGCTAGAGTGTTCCAGTTTGAATCTTGAACTATGTTTGTCCTAAAATATTTTAGGATAAAGGTTTAAACGGTTACACATCATTCTGTAAAGTTAAATACAGATATGATGTGGGGCCATGCATGAATGGTCAAGAAAGAATTCTTGAGATGATTTCGGTGCAAAAAGGTGCTTTTATTACAGCACCAGGAAAGGACTCGTGGGCAGAAAGAGGTGCATGTTTGCTGAATGAAGCTGGTGGTTATATGCTTAGTGCTCAAGGGGAGGGGATGTGCAGGGAGTATTAGATCATAAACATCTGCGAATTTCTACTCATAAAACTACTTCTGCAAGATTTCTCTGGTGCTTATCATTCAGCTTGATGTTAACTATAGGTGAGATGTACAGGCAGTCATGAGACCCTTGAAGAATGTAGCAACCGGCACGTATTTGATCCTTATCAGAACTCTGCAGGCTGTAGGTCAGCCTTCTGGGCTAAAGGTGAACATTTTTCTGCTGCTGTCTCTCATCAGACATACTTTAAAATTCCAGTTTAAAAAATTCAAAGGTAAAGATTTAGAAGATTTTGTACAGTTTGCCAGTGTTCTTCTCCTTTATTGCTCTCAGACCTGTATCAGTTTTCTATTTGTATCAGACTGTAAACGTACTTGAACCTACCTTTTTCTTGCTACATTTATACCCAGGTGATGTGACTTAGTTGTCTGTGTTGCAGTGTGTGGACATTAAAATGCCTGAAATTGACATCAGGAACCAGGTTGTTGCCCTTTTCCTTTGTCACTTACCCTAGTTAAAGGGTGTGGAGACCTAGTAAATGCGAAATATTTCATTGTGTTAAAGTATGTGGATTTTCTGCTTCAGCTGGACAGAGTAATTTGTTAAAAACACATATTTTGAAGTTGGTATAGTCAACCAGAGTACCAAAACCACTTGGGGTACTTACAACAGAGAACATTTAATGCAGGGAATTGGTGATAACAGAGAGTGGTGCTGCTGAGAGCTGGGCAAGGCACAGAGTGACCCAGAGATGAGTGATAGCTGGAAGCCACCGCCACTCCTGGGCCACTCCTGGACCACCCCTGAGCCACCCCTGAACCACGCAAGGGCTACCAGTAGAAGCTGGAACCTTGACCACTTTAAGAGTAGTAGCTGGAGGGGCGCCTGGGTGGCTCAGATGGTTGGGCATCTGCCTTCGGCTCGGGTCATGATCCTGAGGTCCTGGGATCGAGCCCCACATCGGGCTCCCTGCTCTGCAGGAAGCCTGCTTCTCCCTCTCCCACTCCCCCTGCTTGTGTTCCCTCTCTCGCTGTGTCTCTCTCTGTTAAATAAATAAATAAAGTCTTTAAAAAAAAAAAAAAAAGTAGCAGCTGGAGCTCCTGCCACAAAGCAGAGCCAAGGAAGAAAGACGAAAGGTTTTGGGAAGAAACCCTCTCCTGGCTCCAGCCTCCTGCAGCGCAGAGCCAAGTGGTAGAAGCAGGGAGGCTAGACTGGCCTGGGCGTGGCGCTGGAGATAAATCAGTAGTGAGGGGTTGGATCCCTGTTCCTCCAGATGCTATACCCCTGCCCCTTGATCTCCCTCGAATGTGTCCTGGGTAAAGTGAAAATCTAAAACTACATCCGCACTCGGTTCTGAGGGCATGAGGGCCCTCTGGCTGGCATCCTTGGTGACCCCTTTCCCTTCACGTCTGCATGCCTTCCCAAGTGGGGTTCTAAGTGGACCAACATGGCCTTCTCTGACAATGGAGAATTTCTTTGGGGGTAATAGTACATGATTAGCTTGTATCTCTCTCTAACAAATTTCTAAACAGGTGTACAGTGCAGTCAGTTTTGGAATGCCCTCACTTTATCACTTTCTGATGATTGAGATCAGCTAGCCTATGACATGAGTCCATAAAATGGGATGTTTCTTTCTCTTTTAGATATTGGAAAAATAGTGTGACTTCTGTCTCTTCTGAAACTGATCTTGCATGATTAATCCAGACTAATTAATGAATACCCAGTAGAGGAAACAGCATCAGTTGAGGAAGAATAAACATTTAATTGTTGCTTCCATTACACAATAAAAAGGGATGTAATCCAATTCAGATGTTCAAACACATAGAGCCTTCTGTGAGGTGCCCAATAAAATGTTGAATTTATAGCGACTCTATTGTGAAAGCTGTTATGTTTATGATTTGACTTGAAGAAGTTTATAGCTGAAAGACCCTGAGAAATCTTCTAAAAGAATCCTTTTGTTGAAAAGGAAACTAGCATTCCCACTTTTCATTTTCAGAAGACCCAAATTAATTTAAAAATGCCTAAATCAACCTTAAAAACAACTTTTTAAAATTATAAAAGCCTTGTGCCAATTATAGAAAATCCAAAAAATGGTGAGAGTATGTGTATGTGTGTGTGTATGTTTCCCATGACGTGAAAGCCTCCAGAGATAGACTCATTCATTCATTCAGCAAATATGTACAGAGCATCTACTGTCAGGCATCGTACTTGTACTAGACACCAGGGAAATATTAGTGGGCAGAGCAGTCACAATTTTTCATTTAATTTGAATTCTCATAGAACTTTCTAGTGGAAAAGGAAACAGACAATAATTATGTATGTCAGGTGGTAGTCCGTGCCATGAAGGGAGTTAAGGAGAGCAAGGAGAGCGGGGATGCTGTTTTGTGGAGAGTCAGGGAAGGCCCTCTGAGGAGCCAACATTTGAAGTCATCTGATGAAGCAAGAGGGCGAGCCATGTTTTTTCCTGGAGGAAGGAGGGGTCTTTCTAGGCAAAGGGAATGGAGAGAAGTATTGCAAAAAGGATGATGCATGTTTGTTCAGATTTTTTCTGTGCATATACTAGGCTTATAAAGAACAGTAGCTTACACTGTACCTCCGGTTTTTTCACTTAACAATCTACCTTCCTTTGTCTTTAATAGCTGTGTAGCGTTTTATTATATGCATATACCTTAACTTATTTGACCAGTTCTCCATGGTGAACATTTGCGTTGTTTCTAGGTTCTCGGTACTGCTGAGAGTGTGGCTATAAATATCTTTATGCACATACATAAATACTGTTGTGTGTGTTTTTCTACAACAGTGGTTCTCAACCCACCTTTTTTTTAAATTATTTTTTAAAGATTTTATCTATTCATTTATTTTAGAGAGAGAGAAAGTGAGTGGGGGTAGGAGGGAGAGGGAGGGGGAAAGAATCTCAAGAAGACTCTGTGCTGATCCCAACGAAGGGGCTTGATTTCACGACCCTGAGATCATGACCTGAGCCAAAACCAAGAGCTGGGAGTTCAACCGACTGCACCACCCAGGTGCCCCAACTCAACCCACTTTAAAGGGCTTAAGAAAATACAGATGCTCAGGTTTTATTCAGACCACTTTCTAAATCAGGATGTCCGGAGGTGGGATCCAGGACTTTTTTGGTATTTTTAAAAAGTTCCTTGAATGACTCCAGTATGTGGTCAGGGTTGAGAACCGCATCTGTGGGATGATTCTTAGAAGTGGCCTGGCTGAGTCAGTGATAAAGACATGGTCCATTTTAGTTGATAGTGCAAAGTTGTTCCCTGTATTAGAATTAGGAGCAACTGCCAATAGTAGAAACCTAAAGTAAGTTGGCTTAAACAAGATAGTTTCTTTTTTCTATGAAATTCTTTACATAGGTAGTCCAGGGCTGGTACGGTAGTTTTATTATGTGGAGTCCTCAGGTACCCGGGTTCCTTCTGGCTTTTGTGTTTTCTCACCTAAGGGAAATCTAATCTCAGGCAAGGGGGAGGAGGGTTGGTTAACGCTCCTGCCGTGATGTTCATGTTGCAGGCAGCACAGTGAAGGAAGGGTTGAAGGGCACAGACCAGCTGTTCTCTTAAAAGATGCCTAGAAACTTCCATAGAACACTTCTGCTTGGTTTTGTTTATCTGCAAAAAGAGGAGAAGGGAGAGCCGCAGCCGCTAGGCGTCCCTGCCCCGTCCCCCCGGAGAGCTGTAAGCGTCTGCCCTCTGCCCCCAGAACCTGCCCCCAGTGCCAGGACCTGCTTGGCTCGAGTCCACCCAGGCCACTGCCTTACGGCTTTGTCGCAGGGATGAAAACCTCGGACAGTACATCGGCTTGGGGGGGAGGCAAAATCAGCACAGTTCAGACTCAGGCAAGACGGTTATAAACTTGACCATGAGGAGAAAATAATGTGTTGAAGACCCGTTCTTTAATTGCGTACAGTTCTCTTCTGATGTTTTAGCTCTCTCAGGGGAGGGAATCTCTTCCCTGTCAGCAGGGTATTACTTATGAACATCCTTGTTGGAACATACTGCTCAAGGAGGACATCTTCATGCGTCATTATTATTCGAATTAAATATTGTTACACTCGGATATAAAAAGTAGTTTGACCTGTGACTTTTCTTTGTCCTTGCAGTGGACGAAGGTCGCAGTAAGGAGCCTGACCGTTTGCAGGTGTTCCACAAGAAAGCCATAATGCCTTACGGCGTTTATAAGAAACAGCAGAAGGACCCGAGCGAGGAGGCCGCCGTGCTGCAGTATGCGGGGCTGGTGGGGCAGGCGTGCTCCGAGCGGATGCTGCTGCTGCGGAACTGAGGTCATCCGCGCCCCTCACCCCCTCACCCCCGCGCCCCAGGGAGGCTCCCGGCCTGCCCACAGAGGAGGCGTTTTTTATTTTGACTCTCTGTGGCTTTTCTAGAATATTTTGTGGCAATGTCTTTGTGAGAATCTCCTGGTTAATATAAAGATTTTAAAAATAGGTTGTGACCTAGCCTCCTCGTGGGGGTTTATCATTTTGGAAGTTTGTTTTATGAACAAGCTACGGTATAAACTCCTTGTGTTAATATTTTGGAAAGTAAAATGAATAAGTGGATCTTAAGTCATTTAAATCACCATCGTGCTTTTTTTGTCAAAGAAATTACAGCAGACTTTTCTCAGATCCATTTAAGACATTAGTTTATGCTCCAAGACTGGAAGGCTGGGGAGAAGGTGGGGAGTCGGTTTTCTCTCTTGGAAAACGTCTTCTCAAGAGAACGGAACTGTTGTTCCTCAGTGTTCAGTATTACTGCCGAATGTTACGTAGTTAATAGAAAACTCAGAGAAAGAGAATACAAACCTTAAAGAAAGGACGTCGTGTGAACGTCAGATGTTCATTTACCCAGGACAGCCTCCGTCATATCTGTTGTCTCGGCACGCTTGTTTTTCCTAGTATAATTATTACTCTCAAATAATCTTACTCTCAAAAGTATCCCAGTTGGACAACAAAATATGTGATTACCCTAGTTGTATATATATTATTTGCTCTGTTTCTAAAAATCTCAGAAATGGAGGTTTTTGTAGGTTTTGTTTGGGTTTTTGGTTTTTTTGTTTTGTTTTTTAGAAAAATGTTGGCTCCTGCCTTGACCTAAGACCCATCAGAAGTAACTATACACACTCCTTAGAACTCAGGACACTTGTCTTTGGTTATTGATTAAAAATTAGTTAATATCTGACTACTTTTATAGCTGTGCAACAAATCATGTTTAATGAAGCGTAGGAATCATTTTGACCTCTGTTCCAGGGCAAGAGGTGGAGCAATCCGTTTCTTGCTCTTTGATTTGGGAGTCAGCACATGCTAGCTCCTTGTCCTCTCACTTTCTTTTGGCCCCTCACCCAGTCAGCAAATGTCCCTTGTCCACCCCCGTCAAGGTGGCGGGCCCTGTGCTAGGAGGAAGGAGACTCAGCATATTGGTTCACAGAACGGAGCTGTGTTGGAGATGATAATGACAGAGGAGGGTTAGTTTCCTGTGCTCTTTCTCAGCTGACCCCCATCTTCTGTGTCAGCAGCTTGGCCATGGAGTTCATCCCATTGCCCATTTTGCCTGTTTTCTATTGATCTTTTTTAAAAACCATACTATAAAACGTAGTACTTTGAAACCCACTACTGGTTTTAAACTTTTCTCCTAAAGGCACTGAATTTGGGTAAGACATTAGAAAATAATTTCAGTTAGCTAAAAGAGGGATCATAAAACAATGATTTTAAAAATCACATGTCTAGAAATTCAACATCCAAATAAACTGTATTTATTCATTCAGACGGGGGGGGGGGCGTGTGTGTGTGTGTGTGTGTGTGTGTGTGTGTGTAGAACACCTGCCGTACGCAGGTATTTTGCCAACTGAGGATAGAGGAGTGAGGAAAGCCATTTTCTCTGATTGTGTGGATTTTGCATTCTTCTGGGATTTTGTTCTTCAAAATAGCCTCCCAAGAGTATTTGATAGGCTCTTGTTTGGAACTGCCTTCAGAACCTACAGAACTTTTTTTTCTTTTTCCCTCTAAAATGAAGATAGCTTAATGTTTTTAGGTTTACAAAATGGTACTCACTGTAAGCAATTCAGACATTAATAAAACTATAAATATAATCTGAAATTCTACCATACCAGAGAAGGAGAGAACTGTTATATATCTACACACAGACATACATTAATTTGAATATAAATAGAATTATGCTGTATACACTGCTTTGTGGACATGCCTGAATTTTGAAAGAAGTTTCGAAGTAGGACTTCGGAAGTGTTGTGAGTAATCTGAGTACTAGGAAAGTCAGTGGGGTTGGGTCGCATCTTGGTACCCTTGGCGTTGGAATGTTCACGTTGCTGCCATCTGCATCACACCCACTCTTAGGTCCGTGATTGGCGGGTAGAACGGGAGCCCTGAAGATCACAACTCTTGAGTATCCCATGAAAGGAAAACCTGACTCTTACATCATACCATGACTCTGGTTTCCTCCTGCAGAATTCAGTTAGGGTTCCTTCAGAGGAAAGTGATCGATCACATCCTTGTCTGGGAACCGGGGTGCTGCCCCTGAGGGCAGGATTCAAGGTTGGCTGCAGTGAACCGCCAGAGAGAACTGGGCACGAAGATTCTTCTGCTCGGTTGCTGTATTCATGTGCTGCTCTTTGGGGAATAGATAGTGTATTGATCCTAATGAGTTAATTATTTGTTCTTTTGCGCCCTGGCTGAGTATTAATAGCGTGCTAGAAAAGGACAGCAAGGCAAGTGACCCGGCTTTGCCAGTCGACGTGCAGTCTAGCTGAGAAATCTGGTTTTATGTTCATGGCTTTCATCCAAAGAAAGACACTCGAGAACCTTTCAAAGACAGTTTCTATGTTTTCAAGGCTGGAAGCTGCGCATTTACCCTCTTAGAGTTGTAGTTCCCTCATGGATGCAGGTAAATTCACACCTGCCTCCTCGTCTCAGGAGCAGAAATGTAATTGAGGTTTTCCACACTGCCGTCTTTATTTAAATTCTTCCAGTTCTGTGAGATTTTTTGTTATTTTTTAAAAATGTAATCTGAGCACTTTTTTTAATATTCTATAAAAGAGGCTATTACCAAATGAATATATTATTCATTTGATTAAAAATTATTTAGATAAGAAATTATTACTGTTTATCTTTGCTTTCAGACAACGTATCCTATTTTTTATCCATTTTGCAAAATACCTCTTGTGTGTGGTTTCTTAACATAGCAGAACCTATTATGTAAATGAACCTTTTCAGATATCTGAGCAGTATGTGGTTTGATTTTATAGGCTTTATACTATTTCAGTGTGAATAAAAATGAGAAGGAATATGATGACCAGCTATCTAGAAAGTGTTGGTGGTTTCTAACTTTAAAGAAAAGAAGGAAGTGAAATGGAAACATAATGTTTGATCTAGAAGTTATTCAAATGTGTATTCTTTTCCAAAAGTAAACCAGTGACTGTAAAACAAAACAAGTCTGATTGCATGTGATTTTTTTTGCTCTCGTGTATGCCTTTTGAACAGTCCATTTGATAAATCTTGAATGAAAAAAAAAAATAAAGCTGTTTCTATCTGCCGTGGCTCTTGCTGGTCAGTACTTAGAAGACGTATGTTTCCTTACTTTTCGGGTTTTTTACTACATTTTACCTGTAGTGAATATGCAGAAAACAGAGGTAAAACATTGGCTATATGAATCATAATATCTCATTTACAGTAATTATGGGAATTCCAGATCATTTGGTTACCTAAATCAAAGCATGGTGGATTCCTTTCTCAGGAATAAATAAAAATAAAATAAATCTCACTTTAAGCAAAACATCTGGATTTCACATGAGAAATTAGGAAATAGACATTCTTTTACCCACGGGGATTAGGCATGGGATTTAGGTAGCAAACTCAAATATAATTTCTCTTAAAAAGCTTAGTTTACAGAGAAATTCTCATAAATATAAAGCAAAGTATAATCATTCATAATAGTACACGGTATATTTGTGGAATACGTTTACAAGCATTTTGTGGGTTTTTTTTTTTTTTTATAGTAAAGAGGACCCTAGTAGGTTTAGGATAAAATGAATCCTATTTTCCAAGTGATTTAAATTGGTTATAATACCCACTGACATTTTTTTTCCCAGAATGGAAGTAGCTTTGTTGTTTTTCTTCCTTGAAGTGGCCCGTGTTCACCAGGGAGCACTTAGGCAGTGTAGAAAAATCTACGGAAGAAAATACAAAATCTGTTACCATGCTATCAGTAACCACCACCCCTGCCATTCACACTTCGATGTTGTACCCTTTCAAACTTTTTTCTACCTACATGTATGTATATGTCTTGTTTTATTTTTAAATAAAAATAGAATCATGCTATGTATATTGTTTCATAATTTTGAACATTTTAATCCATTGTGAACATGCAAATAAATGAGGAAGAATATAATTGTTTTAATGGCTGTTCGATAATAGTCTGCTGTGTCTAGTATCTTTTGAGAAAGGGGGCTTGAGACTTGAGCCCCACCTCATGGGCACTCGGAGTTGTAATTGACCTGCATTAATGGTTCTCATCGGTTGTTTGTAACACTCAGTCACATGGTTCTTATCCCTCATTTTCCCCGATCCTATGCCTTTCCCCGACAGTAGGGATTTCCTCTGAACTCGAACGTTCAGGTATAGCTTTTAAAAGTTAGTTCCACCTCCTCTCATTGTCCCTCAACTAAATATTTTCTAGGAGACTATCCTACCATTTTTACAGTTTGAACGTCTCTAAAATTCCCAATTAGAAAATGTCTTACTTAAAAGCTTAAGGTTATTTAAAATTAAGGTTCTGATTCATTGATTCTTTATACAACAGAGGCCCTTAACATGGGTACCTGGAAAGGGTGGGCCATCGTTAATTTAGCCAAGATTTTTACTTTAAAAAATATGCTGGCTTTTTAAGATTTAATTCTAAGTAAAATGGCATTTTTATATCGGTTGGATATCACAGTTGGTATCTTCAGTCCAGTCCTGTCCAGGAAATAGTTTCCTATTGACAGTCTAATTCTCAATTAGACCAAGAATTGAAGTTGCTAAATATATTTGGCATGCCAAATTTTTATTCATTTAGAGCTCCAAAATAGCTTGCAGATTTTTATCACTTGGGTTCCTCACCATATCTCTCCACCTGTAATATGAAGCAATTCCAAATGGATGTGCTGTTAAAAAACAAAACAAAACTGAGGGCACCTGGGTGGCTCAGTCGGTTAAGTGTCTGACTCTTGATTTCAGTTCAGGTCATGGTCTCAGGGTCGTGGGATCGAGCCCCTCATTAGGCTCTGTGCTCAGTGGGGAGTCTGCTTGGGATTCTCTTCCTTTCTCTCCCTCCCCCTCTGCCCCTCTCCTCGTGTGCAATCTCTCTCTCTCTCTCAAATAAAATCTTTAAAAGAAATGAAACCTAGCACAGCAAATCTTAATGTTATGTGGCATTTGTGATTTTTAAGAATTACCCTTTAATATGGAATTCAATAATAAATGTTTCAGCCACCTCGGAGGAGAGAAAGACATCCTTCACTTGTCTGGTATGCATTAGGCAGACCAAGAGTGACTAGCATAAATATCTGTTTCTTTGATCATTACAGTTTGATTAAAACCAATAGACAAAAAGTGGTTTCTAAAATTAGTCAAATGTTGCATGCTAAAGCCATCATACCAAAAACGTATAAATGTTGTGCTCCCTGCTTGCGTAATTCAACCCTGTGATTTTTGGATCATATTTTCCCCTGAACCTTAATTTTTTGTGCTTTTGTCAGTCTGTGCCAGGGTCTTAAAATCATTTAACACTGGCCTTTTATAAAATTTTATTTAATTAGTGTTAAATCAGGACTCATGAATACTTCATAAAGTCCCATTCATCACACTTTGTTAATTCAGTATTCAGTGAGTCTGAATAGCATCTCTCAACTAATGGAGCTTTTTGATCATGAAATAAGAAAAATAGCATTTTAAGTTTGTGAATTCAGAGCTTAAGGATCTTAGCTCAGTTGTATGTGGACACTTCTATATACTTTCAGCACATTTGAAAATGTTCAGAGATGACCAGATTGGAATTTGGAAGCTAACCATTGCTGATGCTTTATTGACCATTAGAGCAAAGATTATATGTACATACATATACAGTGAAAGAGAGTGTGTGCTTAATGAAAGCTCACTAGTAAGAGTATGATTATTCTCAATTTTAATTCAAACAGCTCAATATAGTTGCCTCTTGAACAACACGGGCTTTCATGGGTCCACTTCTACGCAGATTTTTTGCAATAAATACAGTACTGTGCTGTCAATGTATTTTCCTTGATTTTCTTAATAACATTGTGTTTTCTCTACGAGAGCTTACTTTATTGTAGGAATACAGTATATGACACATATGACATAGGAAATATGTGTTAATCAACTGTTTATGTTGGTAAGGCTTCTGGTCAACAGTAGGCTATTAGGAGTTAAGTTTTGGGAAGTCGAAAGTTATCTGCAGATTTTTGACTACGCAGGGGGTCGATGTCCCGTGTTGTTCAACGGTCAACTAAACGGGCTTCGATGTATAGGACTATTATAGAAGTCCTACAAACTGATCAGGCTGCCCTGTCCGCAGTAGCCACATGTGTCTATTTCATTTAATTACAATTAAAATTCAGTTCTCAGCCTCACTAGCTACATGTCAGGGGCTCATAGCTAGCCATGTGGGGCCCCTGGGTTGCTGTAACAGGTTACCACGCTGTAACCCGCATGGCTGAAAACAGCATGTATTGATTCTCACAGTTCTGGAGGCTGGAAGTCCAAAATCAAGGTATCGACGGGGCCGTGCTCACTCTGATCGATCCAGGGAGAGTCTTTCTTTGCGCCTTTCAGCCGCTGCAGATTACCAGCAGTGCTCGGTGTTCCTTGGCTGGCAGCTGCCTCATTCCCAGTTTTGCCTCCCTCTTCCCAAGGCCATCTTCTGTGTGTTTCTCTATGTCAGCTCCTCATAAGGATACCAGTCATACTGGATTTAGGGCTCACCCTAATCTAGTTATGACCTTATCTTAATACACCGGCAAGGCACTGAGGGCTAGGACTTCAACATGTCTTTTTGTCAGGGGGCTAGGGGCAGGGAAGGACACAATTCCTTTTTCTTCAGTAGGCTCCATGCCCAACAGGGGGCTTGAACTCATGACCCCGAGATCAAGAGTCACATGCTCTACCCACTGAGCCGCCAGGCGCCCCCGTGGGGGACACAATTGAACCCACGAGAGCGGCCATACTGGAAGGTGCAGATACAGAACGATTCTACTGTTGCAAGTTCTAGTGGACGGTGCTGCAGAAAGGCCATCTTATGAAATGAAAATGTCATGGTTTGATATATTTTATACATTTCTACATGGCAAAACACCATGGAGCTAATGCAGCAGAACATTCAGGGCAACTTACTTTGATGTTTTCTGGTTTCTCATTGTAATTTACATTGAGCAGTCTAGGCCCATCTTTGATTAAAGTGTAGCTGCCCATACGTATGAATTTGCTGTATCTCATTACCACAAGGCTGCCTCAGTTTCCCGATATAACTGCCACGTCGCTGTGATTTAAAGTTAAACCCATGGGGGCGCCTGGGTGGCTCAGTTGGGTAAGCTCAGGTCATGATCTCAGGGTTGTGAGATGGAGCCGCATGTCAGACTCCTCACTGAGCGAGTCAGATTCTCTCTCTCCCTCTGCCCCTCCCCTCAAATAAATAAAATCTTTAAAGTTAAAATATGTGCAGAGATAATGTTTAATGAACAATTTGAATGACTAGAGATTAATCCAGAAATATTTCTAAAGTATTTATGCTCTTCTCTTATTTCCTTTTTTCTTTTTTAAGATTTTATTTATTTACTTGAGAGAGAGAGAGAGAGTACAAGCAGGGGGAGGAGCAGAGTGAGAGGGAGAAGCAGACTCTTCGCTGAGCAGGGAGCCCAACATGGGGCTCAGTCCCAGGACCCTGAGATCATGACCTGAACTGAAGGCAGACACTTAACCAACTGAGCCACCCAGGCATCTCTATTATTTCCATTTTTATATTGCATCTCAGATTTTCTTTCAGGTTTCTAGTTCTAGTTACATGTTTATTTTGATCAAGTAGAAAAAAAATTTTTTATAGATTTATCAATAAAAATCTTTGAATCTATACCAATAAAAGGATTTATATGCATCTCTCCCAAAAATATGCAGTGAACCTGTGTGCAGAAGAAAATGGGAAAAATAAATCTTCATTACACATCTCTCTGTACTGTTGAATACACAGCTGGTGGTTACCTCACATGAATAAGTCCAGAAGACAGAACAGATTGATTTACAGGTCTGCCTTAGAGATTTTTTTATGCCTTTACTATTGTATTTTTAAGGGTGATTTTGATTACTGTTGTTTTTTTCCCTAGTACAGCCTACTTCTGACCCAAACTGCCTATCAATGTCCTCAACGTGGAGATCTTCATGGAATTTCACTAGAGGCGCATGATGTAGGTTCGGAGACATTCGTTTGGATTCACTTCACCAGACTGTTTGCGGCCACCCAAGAACAGAGCTGGAGGGCCGGGGCGCGGGGCGGGGGAGGGGGTGGTCCGCGGGAGCCCCTGAGGTTGGTCAGCGGCCTCCAGGGGGCTCTGCACAGTGTGAGGGCAATGCCTACAGGAATTAAGGATCACTATCTCTGGTCTCCCTGGTCATCTGCCTATTCTTGAGAGCCACACTGTGATTTACTTAATTCTGTTCCATATGCTTTTTATAAGACGGCCAGAGAAACATCCACGTGTGGCCAACTGCGTGTAATTATGAAGTCTGCATCTACAGCCGCTGGTGGTTCATGCTTGCAGTAATTAATATTTCTGATAATGTCACCAAAGATGCTGTCAAGAGAGTTTGGAAATAAAGGATCCAAGTTGGGAGGAGAAAGTCTGGACACCACTTTGAGCTTACGATAATGAGCGCATTGTTCATTTCTATTACTCCTTTATTGCCTTTTTTAAGATATGGAAACTGTCCTATGTCAGCATTACCAGCAAGTGATGATGAATCTCGGGCCTTGCTTATCTGCAGGTTGCTTGTCCAGGGCTCTTCACCATCTGGAACATAAACGGAGTATCCAAAAGTAAGGTTAAAAAGAAAACAAACAAACAAACTTGGCTCTTAGAAGCTAAATTGGGCTTGAATCCAGGCTCTAGAGCTCATGCCTTACTCAAGGGAAAGCCACTGGGCCATGAGGCATAAGGAGAAGAAATTTTTGGTGCCAAAGGAAAAGGATAAAGTGAACTGGAAGGGTGTACATCACCTCCTGGCCAACTCTTGCGGTATGCCCACTGACATTCAACACTGCCCCCTTGGGCGGCAGTGCTGGGAGCCTGCTCTGGAGAAGGGAAGATGGACTGTAAGGTGGGGAGGGCCAAGAGCAGACCTAGAGCGACTTTCTGACCACGTTCCACTAGCAACCAGATCCTTTTATTAACCTTAGTAAGTTAACAAAACAAAACATGGAGGGAACCTGGATTCTAGTGATAAGCTGGACCAGGTTCAAGTCCCCGGATCACCTAACTAATTGTGGGACCTTAGGCCAGGACCAGAAGGCAAGCAGACCTCAGCTTCCTCATCAGGAGAGGCGAACTGGGCAGGTGGGGGGCCAGCGGGTAGGAGGCGAGGACAGTTGCCTTGAGAAGTGGCCTTGCCTAGCCCCTGCTCTGCAGCCCATTACACCTTGCCCAAAGCAGATGTCGACAAAAAGAAAGGTAAGGAAGTATTAGCAAAATAGTAAAGAAAAAAGGAAGAGCAGACCCTACCAGTCCAGGGCATAGAACCCCAAACATCAACCCCTGAGCACACAACATCGTCAGGTCAGAGCTGACATTGGTAATGACAATGCTGAATTGTCAAGGAAACAGTTAAAGTACATTCGGTAGACTCCAATCCAGGAAAAAGGATAGAATGCATTCAAATACTTCTATTTGAAATTGTTAAAGTCACAAAAAGATTCTATTAACTGGATAAGTTACAGTTATCCGCAAAATTCACCATACTGAAACAGGTCTTCGAGACTAAGGAATTAGAATCCATTTGAGATGCCCGTTTACAAAGGACGCTGTAATGTTAGAAGGGTACAAACTTTCTATTGGCTGGCCTTTCTCTAATAGAATGTGGATAAACAATTCTTCATAGGAGCCCACGGAGGGCCTCACTCTCCAGTGGCACCACTATTCAGGATTTCCTTGGTATACTGGGAGATTAAAATGGGTTTTGAGGCCCAGTACAATTATGCATATTTTTGTTTGTTTTGTTTGAGACAAAACTAAATAACAGGATATCTGGAAAACCAGCAGCATTTTGTAGGCCGCGCCGAATGCTCTGCACAGTGGGCCTGCCGTATCCAGTCACAGTTTAACTGATAATGACTGGACTGTTTTCAGCCAGCCCCTAACTGCTCCTGCTTTTCTTCGTCCTTCTGCATTATTCTTCTGCATGAAGGCAAATTCTGGAAGAGGCATTACCTCCTAATTTTGGCTTTTCACAGGGCCACATGTTAGCTGAAGAGCATTATCAAAAGGGAAATCAAAAGCACATTTTTGAGTGGAAAAGAAGTGATGTTATACAGGGCTGCAGGATGCCGCCCTGGTGGGGAACAAGAGGTGAGCTGGAAGATGAAAGTTGCGAATAGATTGGTCGCTTTTACCACCCCCCCTCCAATACGCCCCCCCAAACCAGAAAACCCCAACTTAATTAAAAGTGCATTCTGTTGTGTGCAGATCTGTGTGCCCAGCACCTGGGCCGGTGGATTCGACACGGGGCCCAGTGGAGCTGTTTCCTGAGCATTGTCAGACGCTCTGCTCCCAGGTCACGTTCTAGCAACTGCTCAGTGGAAGCGGAGTTAGAATCTCTGTGGCCGACTCCGCTGTCCAGCTGGGCAGTGGGCAGAACCACCTGCTCACACTCAGCAGACCACACTGGCGGGGGCCCGACCTCCGCTCGCCGACCTCAGGCAGAAGATCTGAGATGTCAGGATGTCTGAAACATCTTCGTTGTGGTTGGAGTGGTGTTTGCTCTGTGACATTGGGCTCAAGGTGGAGAAACTGGTCCCCTTTCTTCGTTCTGCCCTTCCAGTTCAATTCTCCCAGAAGCCACCAGGGGGCAGAAAGAAACTTTCTTGCCTTTCGTTCCCCCCCCTGATTAAACTATGCATGGGAAGGTAAACCTTTCCTTTGTTCCATCTGGGCCAATGTTCTTGATATAAATTGTATTTCTTATTTGCCACTTCCTTGATTTTTTTCAGATTTGGGTTGTCTTTGAATTAAGTCATCTTTCTGCAAGGAAAGCCATGAAGGAGAAATCTGCACATTTGAGACATTTTATATTGATGGATGACTTAGCTCTGAGATCTCCAGGCCTGATATAGCAGCCCAGTCTCTCCCCCGTTTTCCTTCCTGTCTCCAGCCTCACCGGGCCAGTGCAGGCCCCCAGTCCCTTTTACCAGGATCATTGCAATAGCCTGCCAACCTTCCCAGCCAGTTCACATGCCTGACACACATCTGACTCTGATCTGTCTCTCCTGGTCTCACATCAGACAGCGCTGCATTACCTACTGCATGAAACCTCAACCGCCCCACTGGCATGCCCAACTCCTTTGTCCACTTTTGCTACATCTCCCTTCCATGAACCCTCTCAGCCATTTCTTGACCTCCCCTGAGTCTGTCCCTTCACCTGTCTTGCCCAACCTCTTCCAGCTGCAGACACTCAAATCTGCAAGGTCCATACCAGGTGCCACCTCCCCATGAGTGCCTGGTCCACCATGTCTGAAGTCCTTCTTCATGTCTCAATTCTTTCTAAAGGCTTGAGACAAGCAACACAAGTTGGACCATAGGAATGATGCACGTTGCTCTGAGAAAGCCAGCCAGAGACTGGATTCATCGGAGAAACTTCCCTCGAGAAAGTGTGTCTGGGTCAGGTGGGTGCTGAGACCGGGCTCCCAGGCCCTCAGGATGGGTCTGCTCCTTGGACTCAGCTTCACAGCACTGGGTGGAAATGTTTAGAAAGCATTCCTGAGCAGTGAGTCCATAGTGGGATCGATTGAATGTGGCAGGCTCTTAACACATTAAGAACAACAGAAATGCCCATAAAGAAGAGTTGTAAATTTGATGTACATAAATGAGGAGTTTCTCTTTATAACCTTGGAGAAGCACCAGTCTGTTTGCCTTTTAATGGGCAGTGACTAAGGATGCTAAGAGATGCATCCGTGGTTCTGCCTGACGGCGTGTTCACACATGGGGGCAGGGGGCGGGGTGAATAGGTACGTGCTGAACAGCTTCTTAGCTCACCAGAGGAGAAGATTATGTTTGTGGGGCTATTTGTGCCTTGACAGCTACCTTCATGGTCACCTGCTGCCCAATGAACAGTGAGAGAGAGGAATAAAGGACCCCAGGAGCACGGGGGGGCTGACAGGTCTTGACATCCACCGGCACTTGCGGGGAGGAGCTGTCGGGGGACATTTGGCTGTTTTGCATAAGGAATTCCTGGCTTAATGGGTCTGTGGATCCCAGTACTTGAGGGCAGGCCTGTTTTGGTTTAGTGCTCTCCCACCAAAAAAAAAAAAAAAAAAAAAGCACCAGTATGAATAGGTGACACGGTTGCTCGGCTCATGTGAGTTGTGACCCGCTTAGAGACGTGAGGCCGCAGTGGCATTTGGAGAGAAGAGCCGCCTGGCCCATGAGAACATGTCGTTACGGCTGGTCGGTGGGCAGGGGTGGTCCGGGGGCGAACAGCCCTCATACTGACCCCGCACATCACGGGGCTGTGGCCCCACATCCCTAGAGGCCGGGGGCTCTCCCCGTGCCCGCTCTTGGAAAGCTCTCTGCAAAATCCAATGGATGCTCTTAGGAAGAAAAGCTTGCATCTAATGGAGGCGATCAGAGCCGTTTCTTGAGGGAGTTGATCTTTGACCAACAGTCAGTTTTGAGAAAGGAGGGTCAGGGCATTCCTGGCAGAAGGGATGGAATAAGACCCCGTGTGCAGGCAGAAATACAGGGCATGCTTGGGGACCAGCGTGCCGTTTCATTTGGCTGAAATACAAAGAATTTGAAAGAAAGCCCTGGGCGCTAGAGTGGAAGGCCGAGTGAAGCCCCTCAGGAGGGGTGGGCTCCTACACTGGCGTGCCATTGTGTGCAAACAGCGTCCTCCCTGGCAGCCCCCCGGAGCCACCTTGGATGGCAGTGGGGGGCAGCCATGGCTGGAAGGGGCCATGTCCCAGCCGGCGAGGAGAAGCCGCATCCTCATCTCCCAGGAGAGAAACCGAGCATACCCACCACAAAATGGACAAGCCAGATGATTTCTTAGCATCAGCTAAACTGGTTTGTTGTTTTCACCAGGAGATCTAGGGTGGAATGTGCAAGCATCTAAGCCTCTCCCAGAGGGAGCCCCCGGAGGGGGGGCCGCACGGAAAGGCAGGGGGCCCCCACGAGAAAAGCCTCAGAAGGATGCAACAGAGAGCGTGGCCAACGTGGCTGGTGAACTAAGAAATTCCGGTTCCAAAAAAATCCGTGAGAAAAGCATTGAAAAGTCCTTGAGGTCGGTGCTTCTCCAGTTTTCCTAGAGCACCTGCAGCCCGTCACCTGGATAAGAGCGTGGGCTTCCCGAGCCCGCCCTCCCCGCCCCTGAACCAGCTGCTGCTCTGTGAGGTTGGCGGGGGGTGCAGCTTGGTTCTCTGCAAGCTGCCATTTCCTTTCTGGAATGCCGCTCCCTGGATTGTTAAGTGTAAAAACGAAAATTCATGTGCTGCCAGCGCGGGAAAGAAATGGCCTTCTAACGGATCCTCAGAAGAAGGGCGCTAGAATCGAAGGAAAGAGCAGAAGAGGGCCGTCCCTAGACGAGAGGCTGGGAGTAGCAGGTGCACGGAGTATTAACTACGGCTATGGGAGAGGAACAGGTTGGTCTTGGGTCAGATTTCCCAGACACAGAGCCGTACAGGGCTCCTTGGGCAGGGGGGTGTAGCGAGGGAGCGATCTGGGGAAAGGGGAAGGAGGAAGCAGAAGGCACAAGGCCAGGGGCTGAGCAGCGCTGGCCTCAGCTGACCCGGGCCCAGCCAGGTGAGGACAATGACCTTGCAGGTGGGATGGTTTCCACCTGGCCCAGGGCCGCGCCCCTGCAATGGGGTAGGGGGAGCTGCTGAGGACCAACACGCACACACGGCCACGTCCACTACAAGGCTCAGAGACCTTTGCTGCTGGGGTGTGTGAACAGAGAGCTCTGGGCCCACGGAGAAACTCGTGCCGGCGCGGGGAACAAGAGAAGGGCCGGAGAGGCAGAAAACCCAGTAGCAGCTGCCGGTCCCGCACCAGCTCCTCCCACCGTCCTGCTGGGGTCACGGTCCCTGCAGCCCTCCTCCTCCGGGGGTGAGCCGCCACCGTGACTGCTGTCGTCAGCCCCTTGCACTCTTACCGGTGTGCTCCTGGGGGAAGAGTCCACAAGAGAGCGGCACGCTGATCGTGAGGACCTAGAAGGACATGTTGACATAAGCAGGACGTGTGGTCTGGAAAGATTGAAATTATGGCTTGAAGGAAGGTGTGAGGGCATCACAGGAGGTAAGAGGAGGCAAGGCAAAGAAAACTGACTTGATAGTAAAAAGAAAACGTGTGCACACACACACACACACACACGGGAAGGGATGAAGGCAGCGAACCCACCTGGGGCCAATGAGGACAACAGGGGACTAGGAGAGGATCTAGTTCTCACCCTGGCTCTGATACCAGCGAGCTGGGGACTTGGACAGGTGTCCTACCCTCACCTGGCCGGAGGAAGAGCAAGGTACCCGCCCGCTGTACTGGGGCCCAGCCTCCTGTCGCCCCCAGAATGCCGTTCTCCCTGTTCTGGCTCTGCTGGCTTCCCCCTGGGGAGGCCTCTAGCAGTGCCCCCCCCATTTAAATTAGCACCCAACCATTGGCTTTCGACACGACAATTAGAATGTTGTTGCATTCTTGTGTTAGGCCTGCTCTCTACAGACCGTGTTTCCTGTTTGTGTTACTGTCTGTTTGTCTGTCTCCTCAATGGACTGGTAGCTCTGGGGGCAGAGGTCTGCTCTGGCCTGCCCGAGGCTCTATCACCAGACCCCAAACAGCCCCTAGTGGGCTCTCAGTGAACACTTTCTGAATGATTGAATAGGACTTACCAGAGGGGAAAAAAGAAGATAAAAATGAGAAAGGATCGAGGAGAATTTGAAATTCTTTCTTTCTCTTTCAAAGTAATCTCTATACCCATTGTGGGGCTCAAACCAATGACTCTGAGATCGAGAGTCACATGTTCTACTAACGTAGCCAGCGAGGCGCCCGGTGAAATTCTGCATATGCCTGCCCTTACTATTCTAGGCGTTCTCAGCGAAGGTCACTCCATGCTTTAGTTTGAGAATATATATGGATATCCGTTGCAGATCCTTTTTTCTTTCTTTAAAAGTATGGAAACATGATAATCAAGGTGACTGGGACATGCCTCCAATGATAAAGAAAAAGCAAATATTCATTTTATTTAAATTGTGGCTTTGGGTTTTTTCCTCCCTTTTGTAAGAACAAAACTGGAAAATCCCCACCTACGCCTTTCTTAAGTGTAAGGTGACTTTTGTCTCGGCTGGAGCCCTGATTGTCCTGAGCCCGTGTGGATGAGGCTGGTGTTGGGAGTTCCAAGCCTCTCCCTGCTGTCTGCCTGCCAGGAGGGCCCGTCTGCCCCAATGCACATGCTCTCCCCAGTCCTCAGCCCACCTCTTTTTGGCGTGACCATGGAATGGTCCGGCTCCCCGGGGGCGCTGGGGATCTCTGGGGATCTCGTCCGTCCCTGACATCAGGACCACGGCGACCCAGTCTGGAATGAGACACCTTGTTACGTGTTGCTCTGGTTCCTAACTCTGGTACTAGTGCCCCCCTTTCCTCAGGGAGCTGGGGGGCCACGCGTTCCCTGACCCCCACACAGCTCCCACGGACTTTAATAAGGGACATGTGACAGAAACCACATGCTGGACTTGGAAAATGTATGGGCTGACCCCCACTTTCTCTCCAGGGAGGAGAGAGCTTTTACTCCTCCAGTCCATCCAGGACAATGAAAACCAAATGTATGTGCCGTGGCATGCAAGCCCACGTAGACACACACACGGTGCAAATATTCGGTATGTGCGATAGGCTAAGGGTAGTTACTGTTGTTGAAATGTAAGCTCCTTGCTGGTTCTATAGAAAGCAGAATGCTAGGACTCAAATAATTTCCACACACCATGTTCTCTCCTCGCTGTTATGACTGAGAAACACTGACTTTATCACCAAATTCTAATCTGTGGGAGGATGGCCGGTTCCATATTCTGTTGACAACGTGTCGTTTGTGTCTAAGGTAGCGTTCCTTTCCAACTTGGAGAAGGTGCCTCAAATCTCCTCCACAACCTGTCCTCACTGCCCTGCTGCTGGAGAAAGCACGGGGCCCACCCCGCACCCCCATAAGGAGGGACCACCCACCTGCTAGAGCAGTAGCCAGGGCCTGGCTTGGCTTTCTAAAGAAGGGCTTGGCGCCCCCACACCCACACCCAGTGGATTTCATTTTGCAAAAGGAAGAGCTGAGGGTCCCCAAGCAGGCTGCAGCCAGGGGGCTGAGAGCTGTTCCTCAGCCGGCCCAGCACTCAGCCTGCCCTTGCCATGCCTTTGCTGGAACACTTGGGCCAAAGCTGGGGAGGGTTTCTGGCTCCGCTCGAGGAGAAATAGTTGGCAGGACAAGCCTACGTGGGACAGATGAATCAAAATTCCTTTATTCTAGCCAAGTCCCCTGCTTTCTTTTTACCTCCTTCGGTGGTGTCATCAGGGGGTCGCCTGTCACCTTCTCTCTGCTCCCACTTCTACCTGCTGCGACCTGGTGCAGTGGGATCATTGACTCCAATCTCTCGTGTCCGTCATGGAGTCACTTAAAAAGCCCTATCCATTTCATCTGCAGTGTAGTTCTAGCATCTCGGTCCTTTCGTTCCCCTGACCCTGATAAAGTTTGCACACCCGTTTGCTCTCAGCTCAGCTAATGCAATAGGCTCCTCACGGGCTTGCTAGCTTCAGTCTTCTCTCCAGCGCAGCGCCGTCTTGCTAAATAACTGGCAAAGGACATTCCTTCCTAAAATAAGAGAAGATAGAGGTGCCCGGGCTGGCTTATTCGGTGGAGTGTGCGACACCTGATCTCAGGGTTGTAAGTTTGAACCCCACACTGGGTATAGAGGTTACTTAAAATAAACTCTTAAAAAAAGATAAGATAATGCCTTCCATGCCTTTTCACTGATTCCTGATATTTCTGTTTTGTGTGTTCGTGTGGGGTTTTTTTTTTTTTTTTTAAGATTTTTGTTTATTTATTTGAGAGAGAGCAAGAGAGCACAAGCAGGGGGAGCAGCAGAGAGGGAGAGGGAGAGTGGGCTCCTCACTGAGCAGGAAGCCTGACACAGGACTCGATCCCAGGACCCCGGGATCATGACCTGAGCCAAAGGTAGACGCTTAACCGACTGAGCCACCCAGGCACCGCTGGTTCCTAATATTTCTTTGAGCCAGCCTTTTATTGTACAACGAAACGCTAAACGTGAAAAGTTTAACCTCCTACTCATGAGGATGGCTACTATAAAAAAATCAGAACAGAACAAGTGTTGGTGAGCACGTGGAGAAACTAGAACCCCTGTGCACTGTTGGTGACAATGAAAAATGATACAGCTTCTGTGAAAACAAGGTGCCTCAAAAAAGTAAAAATAGGATTACCATATAATCCAGCAATTCCCCTTGTGGGTATATATACAAAAGAATTGAAAGCAGGATCTCAGAGAGAGATTTGTATACCTAGTTCGTGGCAGCCATGAATCACAATTACCAGAGGGCGAGGGCAGCTCAGGCGTCCGCCCATGGATGAATGGATGAACAAAATGTGAATGCATATAATGGGACTTAGCCAGCCTTAAAAAGGAAGTATGTTCTGACACACACTACAACATACATGGAACTTAAGGGCATTATGCTAAGTGGAACAAGCCAGTCTCAAAAAGCCAAATACTGTGTGATTCCACAGATATATCTAGAAGAGTTAAATTCATGGAGACAGGGAGCAGAATGGTGGTTGCCAGGGGCTGGGCAAGGCCACTGGGGAGTTATTATTTTGTGCGTACCGAGTTTCAGTTTTGCAAGATGAAAAAGTCCTGGGTATTTGGTTGCACAACAATGTGAATATATGTAACACTACAGCGCTGTGCATTTTCAATGGTTAAGATGGTAGGTTTTGTTATGTGTATTTTAACAGTTTTTAAAATAATTTTTAAATTAAGCTTACATTATGATATAGCAACCTGGGTGTCTGTTGCCCTGTTTCATGAAGATGAATTTCAGTATTTGGCAGAAGAAGTTAACTTTGTAAACTATGTGGAACTTGTAGAATAACAAAATATAAACTCCATCTCTCTTCTAAGAAGGATGAATTAGATCCCCTGTAGTAAATATATAATATTTATAAGATTCTTTTAGATGAAACTTTCCAGGTTAAACTTTGTCCTGTTGTTGACATGACCAAGGGTCCATGTGCTCTACTTGGCACGGGATTTTTAGCAAGTTTAGGTAGCTGAGAACTTAGAATCTCAAGAAGGTAAATTGCAGGAGTACATTTTGGTACTGGAGCATAAAAGGATATGAGACTAGTTAGTTACCTAAACTGGACCACGCACTGCCCATTTATCAGGAGACTTTCCATTCCCACTTCAAAGGAAGAAAAAGAATAATATGAACCAGTGTCCAGACCATTTTAATAAATACAGAGTTCCCCAAAAGACCCACCATTCCAGACCTTACGGCTCCTGCCAAATCCTGCAAAAATAAAGGTTAAACCATATGGAATATTTGTTTTGTTCTGATTACCGTTATTTTGTTTTGGTAATAAAGGTCTCCAGGCTTCTGGCCTAAGAGAGTGCTGAGGGCTCTAGCTTTTGATTCGGCTCATCTCCTGCCCTTGAGAAGGAATCCCTTCTTCCTTGGCTGCCTGATACCTTCTCCTCCTGGAATCACACACCGCCTTGCTCATAGGGAGTGGGACAGCGCTGGGCTGCCCTGGACAAGGGCTGGGTTCTAGTGTCGGTGGGCCAAGGTCTCAGATTCCTCATCACGTCTTAAAATTTTGTATTTTTAAATAATTTCAAACTTGTGGAAAATTTGCAAGAATAGTACAAAGAACCACTGCAAATCTTTTACCCAGTTTCATCAATTGTTAATACTTTGCCTTTCTCTTTCTGTCTCTCTCTCTGTCTCATATAGTCACAGTACAACGACCAGAATCAGGAAATGAAACATTAGCACAATAGTTATCTACAGTATATCTAATGGGGTCAATTTTCCCAATAATGTCTTTTATAGTGTTTTTGTTTTGTTTTGTTTTGTTTTCCAGTCTAGGATTGCTCATTGAATGCGTTTAGGCAGTAGGGACTCATTCACTTTTTTTTTTTTTTTTTTTAAGATTTTATCTGTCAGAGAGAACATGAGCGTGGGGAGAGGCAGAGGGAGAAACAGGCTCCGAGCTGAGCAAAGAGCCTGATGTGGGACTCGGTCCTGGGATCATGACCTGAACTGAAGGCAGACACTTAACCAACTGAGCCACCCAGGCATTCTGGATCTCATTCACTTTTGACCACCAATTAGGCAGGTCAGCCTTCCCCCCTCTTTCCCACTTCCCAATAGAAAAAGAAGTTGGTGATTACGAGGAATTGGGGAACAGTTAACTTGTTTCCAGCCTATATGAGTTAATTGTAATTTACCCTTTAAAAAATAAGATGAATGTATATGGCTTTATATTATTGACATATTACCCTATAATAACTGAAAAGAACCTACAATGAAACAGAATGTTCTTTTGACTCTACGGTGCAAATTATTTGAATGCTTCCCAGGCTACAGCCATCAAGAAGGTGTCCCTCTGTAGAACGGGACGGTGATGATGCAAACACCATTGCAATGGGGCCTTGTCTTGTTTGGGGACTGAAGTCACTGTTGCACCATCTCTCGCCACAGCGGTAACCAAACAAGTCACAAGTAACCCAACAGTAGTAGAGAGTAGAGAAATGGTCAGAGGAAAAGTCCCCAGGCTGAGGGGGGAAGCTCTCTTATGCTGGCTGCATACCGCCCCACCCCCCGCCACCTCCTTATCCACATATCCCAGTTACAGGCTGGATTGAACCTCTTGAAAATATTGTCCGTGCTATGATTCTATGAAACATACACTCCTTTCTCCATGAATGAAGACTCCCAAAGGAGGAAAGGTTGAGCTTTCAGAGGTTGATGATGGAAAGGAGGGAGCTGGACTTCCAGAATTGTCATTACAATGCCTTCTTCCCCACCCCCGTCTTAGGGGGGGGTGTGTGTGTGTGTGTGTATAGGGAGGTCCTTTCCAGGGTATCTTTGGTCATGGTGCATTTCTTTTTTTTTTTTAAGATTTATTTATTTACTTTAGAGAGCACGTGCATGAGTAGAGAGAAGGGCAGAGAGAGAGGGAGACAAGTGGACTCCCCACTGAGTGTGGAGCCTGATGTAGGGCTCGATCCCAGGACCCTGAGATCATGATCTCAGCTGAAGCCAAGAGTCAGATGCTTCACTGACTGAGCTACCCAGGTGCTCCAGGGTGTATTTCTCTAGGTCAAAGAGGCTATTGTATAAGAGAGAATGGCAATAGTCCATCACATGGACCTCATGAGCAATGTTGACCTCACGAGAGTTGTGACCAAAAGTTTCAGATGTTATTCATTTACTGGGATTATAGAAAGGGGCCAATGGGCTCATTCAGGGTGCTCAATGTCAGATCAGGAAGCAGAGACTAGCATCCTTGGGATTGCAGGTAATTTCACTAAAAAAGAGAAATTTTTCTTTTTTTCTTTTTTAAGGTTTTATTTATTTATTTGACAGAGACAGCAAGATAGGGAACACAAGCAAGGGGAAGCAGGTTTCCTGCTGAGCAGGGAACCGGATGTGGGGCTCGATCCCAGGACCCTGGGATCATGACCTGAGCTGGAAGCAGATGCTTAACAACTGAGCCACCCAGGCACCCTGAGAAATTTTTCATTATGGAAGATTTCAAACATACAAATTAGAGTAATATAATGAGCCCCCTTATACCTATCACACAGCCTCAACAACAATCATTTCATGTATTTTATCTACTCCCCCTTACCTTGACTCCCCTCCCCTATCCTGAATTATTTTGACTAAAACCCTGATGTCATATCATTCCATCAATAAATATTGCAGCATGTATCTTTAAAAGATATATGTTCTTAAAATAAGCATAAACCACTAGCATTCCTTGTCACAGCTCCATTTTTGCAATCATCAACAATTCCTCCATATCACTATTTGTTCGGTGGTAGCATTTCCTCAATTATCTTATACATTGTTTTACTAATTGTTCAAATTAGGATCCAAATTAGGTCCACTTGTTGCAATCATTTAATATGTCTCTAAAGTTTATTTTCATCTGTAAGTCCGGTCTGCACATTTCTCCCCCCTTGGAAGTTACTAGTTGAAGAAATCTGGTCATTTGTCCTGCAGAGTTTCTCATGGTCCAGATTTTGTTGGTTATGTCCCCATGGTGTCACTGAACATGTTCCCCTTTCCCCTGTACTTTTTGTCAATTGCTGATTTCATCTCAAGGCTTAATGAAATCCAGGTATGAGTTTTTTAATAAGACTCACAGGTAATGGTGTGTTCTCCAAATAAGAATGAAAAGAAAATTCCTGGTTGTTTCTTTTTTTTGATATTAGCAGCCATTAGTGATTATTGCCTAGATTAGTTATTTAGTTAAGGGTTGAAAATGGTGATAGTCTAATTTTATCATTTTATCTTCATTTGTTATCTATAAAGATAACTTACCTCATCAACTCTTTGACCCCAAAGCACAGTTCATGTAGAAAAGCTAGTCTAAGTGCTTCATTCTTGTTATTTAGCAACTTTTGAAATAAGGAGTTGGTTTCCTAGCATATTCCAAAGGTAACCAATAAGTTTGTTTTAAAATATCATATGAACTCATGGATTTAAACAGAGTTGGTAGGTTTAAAAAAAAAAAAATTTAATGCGATTATTTAATCATGAAAAGCGTTCTGGTGGAATCATCCAGACTTTGGAACTAAGTTAAGAAGGAAGCAGGAAAATCACTCTGATTTTAAGATTTTAACCCTCATGGTATGATAGTCAGTATGTCCATGCATGACAGGCAACAAAGAGAAGAGAGAATGAGTGGGATAGGAAAGACAAGATATGGATATAGTGTGATTTAGTAGCTCACCTTTTGGAATGGAGTGTTCCCGTCTGTAAAATGATGGAAGTGGACTAGATCTAACCAGGTCCTCAGCTTTCTTCTTGATTCTGGGCTGAGACTGGTTAAGGGGATGTGGCCAATTTGATGTCCCTTCCATAGGTAGCACAGCCACAGAGTGACAATCACGGCATCTCGGTGTGATCCCCATGTATGGGAAGTCACTCACAAGTGCATCTTTAAAAAATTGCTTAATGAACTATAATAAAGCAAACACCTCTATAAATCGCATGCAGGTCATGAAATGGAAATTTACCAGTATCCTAGAAGCCCTTCCTTTACTGTCTCAGTGATTATATATATATATATATATATATATATATATATATCCCTTTTGTGATCTAAGATGGCTGCTCCATCCTCAGCCACAACGCTCAAAACCAGCCAGCAAGAAAAGTGGAGAGGAAGGGAAAGGCAGACTCCTACCTTTTAAGGTCCGCACCTGGAAGTTGTACATATCACTTCCGCTCATCTACCAATGGCCAGGACTTAGTCACATGGCCACGCCTCACTGCAAGGGAGGCTGGGATATGTAGTCTCCAGTCAAACCGTGTGCCTTTTCTCTCTGCTATGTGCAAACCCTGGGTAGGTAGACCTTCCACTCCCCAAATTTAATATGCATATGAATCACCTGGGGATCTTGTTAAAATGGAGATCCTGAGTCAGTAGGCAGGGGTAGGGGGTTGGGATGTTGGAGTTTTGCATTTCCAAAATCTCCCCCAGATGTGGTTCTTGGACCACATCCTAGGCGCCACACTTCAAGGGTGCAGGTGAACGCATAGGCAGGACTGTCTGCTATTGGGGAGGCTCTCAGGGTCCTCTCAGTCTTAGAGACCACTGTGTGGTAACGGATGCTCCTGCAGCTGTTTGGGTAAATACCTTTGGGGAATGTGGAGTATTCCTATTAAGTACCCAGTTAATGGGCCATGTACAAAGTGTAATTAGAGGGCTCTTTGCTCAGGCTAAATTGTATATTAGCTTTTGTTTAGAATTTGAAGTTTTCCCTTAGGATTGGAAAGTTGGGGTCATAATAATTTTTAAAATGAGTTATTTTCTAAGTAGAAAAGAAATCACAGTAGCACACAGATTTCTTGGCATTCTAAATATTTAGATTTGTGGCCTTCCTCCAGTTTTCTTCAAACACTTTTGAAAGTGTGAATAATTATACTTTATGCCAGTATAAATAGCATTTTTATTTCCTAGAGAAATCTAAACACTTAAAGGCCCTTTAAGTATGTTATCTTCAAAATTTTGTTAATAAAAATAGAGTTGCGAAGGCTTCCTTGCTTCCCTGGGCCTGGGTCCACTGCCTGGGCCCTGCCTCCCACTACACCCTCCACCTCTCCTGTGTGGCCCTCCAGAACTGTCTGCCCCAGGTTGGCAGGACTGTCCTGCCCTTGTTCACCCCTGGATCCCACAGCCTAGAACATTTCCAGTTCCCAGGGCTAGATTCTGAAGTTTGGATTTCTGGGTTTGTTTTGTCCCCAGCAACTGGCCTTTTCTGCTTGACCTGGCAATGCCTGGTACAGGGCTTTGATCTCACTCCAGCGAGGCACAACCAGGGCTTATCGGAACAGCCCAGGGTCGTTAGGAAGATTATAAGAGGGAAGATAAGTAGAAGCACTTTGTGAGTCATAGAGTGCTATAGAAACGTAACAGAGCATTACTTTGCATAATAAAAATTACTATTTTTATTATAATTTTTGAGCTGTTGCTGCATGCCAGGAAGTCAATGTTCTACAAAATTCTCTCCTTTAATTCTCATCTCTATTTCTCAAACGGAGAAACCTGAGGATTCAGGAATTTAGCCAAGCTCAGGCAGCAGAGAGCGGGCAGAGCCAGGAATCTCCCCCAGGCCTGGGACTCCAGAGCCTTTGCTCTTAAATTGGATACATTTAAATCTGATCCCATGAACATACTCTGGGATATGTTCAGGCTTGAGTCTGGATTTTTAAATCATGATTATGTTTAGTTTCTTTTCCTATTCCAAACTGGGCTTTACCTACTGGGAGCGCCTCCCGGCAAGTTTTAGTTCATTGTCTCCGAAGGTGGCCTCTACCGTTCCTCCTTCTGTGTGCATCAGAGGCGTGGTCTATGTGTGCGCTGCGTCCTAGCACCCCCCTGTAGTATTTCTGGTTTATCTACTAGAGGAGACCCGGAACCTGGACGTGAAAGAAACAGGATTGTGCAGCGCGGGAAGGCTGCCTCCCTCCCGCCCATTTGGGATCCTCCAATCTGTTAGGACCATTATCTTACCCTGTTCTGCGTGTTTTGGTCCAGATAATGTTGATTACCCCCGCCCATCCAACTTGGAAAATCACTTACCCTACAGTGTATATAAGGTGGGAATGCCCTGTGCTTTGGAAAGGTGCACGAAATGGAAAGGGAATTTACCTTACCCGCTCCGGGCACCTCAGTGAGCATTTTGAAAGATGCTTAATGAAGCATGGGGCTTCTTTAGAGCGGGCTTACATTCAAGCTGCAAGCTTTGGGTTTTTTCTCCTCCATCCTCTGATCGCGAGTGAGAGCAGGTCTCATCTCTCTCTCCCCCACCCCCAGCTCCAAACAGCCCCCATCTACCACCGCCCCCATCCCCCAGGCAGGCGGCAAATATCCCGTGGCTCCCTCCCCCAAGTCAGCCTGAAAATAGCGCTCAGAGGGAGAGAAAGCAGCTTTAGGAAGTGTGACCTGAGCAGTCAGCTTAGGAGAAATGTACACAATAAACTTCTATCTGGACTGAATTGTTCTGTAAAGTAGCAATCATTTCCCAGACAGACGGGCCCTGGAGGACCCGCCATTCTGCATCTTTTAATCACCGTTGCTATGGAGAAAGCCACTATTTCATTAGAGAAAGCGCCTTAACGCAATTAACACATAGTTCAGTTGCTCCCCATCCCTTTGGGGCCCCAAGATGGAGGGGGCTGGGGGTATTGCTTTCCCTGGGGCCCTCGGGAGACAGCAGGCCAAGCAGGGCAAGGAAGGTTCCCAGGAAGGAAACTCTCAGCCGTACAGGACTAGGTTGCATATTAAGGGATGTCAAAAGGAGGAAGGAGCTTAAAATTAACAAAAACTCAGGGTGCGGGTTTGACTCCGTGTGTCAGGGCAAAGCAACACAAACTAAAACACAGGAAAAAGTCTCTGGCTCCTCTTTGAGGTTGAAATACACTGAAGATCTCTATACACCCTCTCATGAAACGGATTTTCCTACTATTTCTTGCTTCAATTTGCATTTTTTTCCAGGACTGGGATGAACCAGTAGCCGGGGCGCAGAGGCGACCACTGTGTCCCCACAGCCGGCTGCAGCTTTTTCCCTGGCCGCTATTTTAAACTCCCTTTCACAAGCTCATTTGCAAAACAGAGAAGATAATATTTTCTATTTAACTGGGCCATCCTAAGAAGAAGCTTTCCCCAGGGTGCCTGCCTGGCCAGAAAAAGGAAATGCTCATTAAAAAAAAAAAAAAAAAAAGATGAGTTTTGATGTTTATGAAATGAGGGCTTAGAGAGAGTTTTCTGAAGTTACCAAATTCTGGGCATTTCCCATGAGCGGGGCCGTAGATGTGTGCCCCTGTCCTAGGCTTTTCTCTAGCCGCTTAGAGCACAAGACTCCAGCAATAATTTCATTTTCAATTAGCAGTATTAAAAAGATGTAGAAGCTATACTCCTGCACCCTCTTCTAAGAAATCTGTCCAGTAGGAGAAGGGCAGCAGAAAATGTGGGCAGGCAAGCAAGGGGTGGTATATATGTCTTGGATATAGATGTTTGCATCATCCCTAATTAGCTAATGTATTTCTTTCCGCCTGCCCTCTTGGAGGAATTCTCAAGCATGTCCCCTGCCGCTCCTGGAGACCGCAGAAAAGCAAATGACACCGAATTTTCCCTTCTTAATTAAAATGTTAAACAGGGTTAAGATGCCAAGTTTCATCAGAGATGTTTGTTCCCCCCCCGGTGAACTCTTAAGTCCTGCTGGGGTTCAGTTCAATGGGAGTTATTTGAGTCAACTCATGTTATTAAGTTTCCAAATGTAATCAGCCCAGATATTTTAATGGAAACTTTCTCCTTTCTTTTAATAAGCATGTGGTTTGGTTAAAAAAGCGCTTGGGTGAGGTGCCCTGCGTTGCCCTTCCGTAACCAGATCGCCATAGCAACGGGCAGCTGGTCTCTACAAAGGCGGCGGGCGCTGCGAGGGGGCCACCGGCAGGAGCCCAGCCCCCAGTGACAATGTTTGGCCAGGCATAAATATCTTCAATGGGATTAGAATGTTTAAGGGGCTAAAGGCTGTGGGAAAACTTTTGTCTGCCATATTTATCTCTTCTGCTGTTGTGTGTTAACATTTCCATTCGGGGTACAATGGGGTTAAAAGTAAGAGCAAATGTTTTGATGGGTTTATTTTGAATTATGAATTCATGGGTCTGCATAATCGCCTGTCCGCGTCAACCTGCTTTTGACCGTGCCAGAGATGGGGGGAGGTGGCGGGGGGAGAAGGCAGTGGGGATCTACACCAGGGAGTAGCTTCAGCATGGAGAATTAATTACATGGGTGAGGGGAGCCGCATTTCCCCCTGGGTGGACGCTCCGTATCTTAGAGACAGGTTTTGGGCTCCCAGCGCTGCTCCCGGGGTGAGGTCTTTGCAAAGAGCAGGTCTTCTTCTTTGACCAGTTTGTTGTGCTGGGGGAGGAAGGAACTGGCAGGCGGGGGTTTCTGTCTCCTGGTCCTCACACACTCTGGAAGTTGGACAGGATGTGGTGATCAGTGTGGCCGTGAGGAGTGCTCTCCTGTGATGGGCCGAAATGTGTCCTCCTATGAACACACATGTTGACGTTATAACCCCAAGCCCCTCAGCGTGTGACTGCATTTGGAGATAGGATCTTTGAGGAGGGAAGTGAAAAGAAGGCCATTAGGGTGAGGCTAGTCCACTCTGACCAGTGTCTTTGTGAGAAGAGGATGGACCGCAAAGAGACACCAGAAGTATGTGGGCACAGGAAAAAGACCATGTGAAGACCCAGCAAGAAAGTGGCCATCACCAAGCCAAGGAGAGAAGCCTCGGAAGAAACCAAACCAATCAGCACATCAATGTTGGACCTCCAACCTCTGAAGCTGTGAGAAAATAAATTGCTATTGTTTGGACCACACAGTCTGTGGCATTTTGTTAGGAGAGCCCTGGCAAACAAATACACCCCCCCAAACAATTTTCCAACTCCGCCGGACATGTGGGTGACACGGGACAGGAGAAGCAGGTGTGAAGGCCCTGTGAGGACAGTCGAGGTCACAGCCAAACTCTCTCCCTTTTCCTCTCTCTCTGGAGAAAAACACACGTCCCGTTCCTAAACCAGAGACCCTGCCCTTAAAGCAAGTTTAGTTCA